>NW_026262711.1:454687-824672 GCF_021869535.1 Mytilus californianus
CAAACACAGGAGGAAGTAATCACACTTAAAACAATCCCAGCAGTTGTAACTTGGTCACTTAAAATTTTCGAAGGAATAGTTGTTACTAAAATATCATTTCTTAGCACTACCGGGGACAAAGACAGCAACAGGAAATGAGGAGAACACGATGATCACCAAATCGAGATTTTACTTGTAGAAAGCAATATGTTTTTCCGTGTATATTTCTTTGATTTGTTATTTATAAACATTTGTGTCTTGAAACATCGTTTTTATCACATGGCCTTCCAAAGTTTCAAAAATTTCAAACATGTGACATATATCGTAGTGTCATCAAGAAAAGTAGAAATGGTGATTAGTTTCCTAAAAATATGACAGAACATCTTGAGAGATGTGATATAATACAAGAACTAAGGGGTGAAACAAACACTTAACATTTTTAAAAGTACCTGTCGAATTAAATTATTTTGGTACATGATCTTGATTTTATATCCTTTCTTTTTTACAGAGCAAAATGAAATGAAAAAAGCTATGGAGATAAGCCAGAGAGAGACAGCGATAAAAAAAGCTAAGATGCTTTAAAAAGAGAGCATGGTGAATGATGTACAAAAATGTAGGTACTTCATACTAAGGAAATAAGAGCATAGATTCATCCTCTAAAATTTTGTCAGTAATCACATCTGTCAAAGTTGTAGAAGCTATAACTGCTTTGAGTAATCGAACTATGATATATGTAACTAGTGTTGCAGTACAGGATTCATCTGACATGGTAACTAATCAGAGTAATAATACATCATGTAGCATGCAGATGTCCTCCAGCATGCACATGAAGTCAGTTGTCCAATCATTTTGAAGATAATCTAATGTAAATTTATGACACATCAAGTTTATGTGGGATAGACAATAGTAAAATCGAAATATAACGGACTTTCGCGACCGGTTGACATTTATCAAATCTACGAGTTAAGTACCCTTTCGCTTAATCGACTTATGACTTTTGAACAGCGGAATACTACTATAAATATATATATTCATCATTTAAATTTAAAGATGGCTCAAATTGAGATTTAAAAATATATATGTACGCAATTTATTTTTTTCTTATTACCAACTCTCACACCATAAAATATTTCAATTTTCTAATGTGGTTCTATAGTAATCTCAACTGTGAAAAATAACTGTGTTTTAATATTTATATTTTGATAATCTGAAACTATCTTGATCAGGATATACAAATCTTAAAATTTAGTGGATGTTTCCTAACCATGATAATTTGCCCTGCTCATGTAACTCGGGGGACTCCTGAATTAGAAAATATTCTATCACCATGTTTTCTAAGTCTCCAGTATTTTAACACTCTAGTAAAAAGTGGACAAAATCTTTTTGTAGTTGATAGTACATATAGTATGTATTATACGCTTTCTCGATTTAATACAAATTATGCAAACTTAAGTTCAATGTTATTGTTAATATGCATTTTGTATGTTTATTTTTGTAATTCTCGACAGATTAATTAATACTGCTATGTTTTGTGCTTGGCCCATATGTATGTAATTTGCAAATAAAATTATTTATAGCAGGTGCAATTAAAACTAGAACACTAAGATGAAGGAAACTATTTTAATAGTTAGGTGGCATGGTAGTATTTACATATTACACGGGAACTGTGTTACTCTTTTTGTGTTTCTTACTATGGTCAATATAACACTGAAAATACAGCATCATCTGAACATATTGTCCAAGCTGAGGGATGAATCGGTTTAAAGCCGTGGAACATATATTTTAACACTTCAGATGAATTAATCTCATTCTATGCATTCTTATATGTCATATATTTATACACAATGCTTATAGCCACACTCAGATCACGTACGACTTTTAGATGCTACACTATTACCGTTCTTCAGTTGTGTCTCTTTTTAACGTTATATGTAAGAGGGAGCATCATCTGTGTCTCATGCACACATTTCCAATTTATTTGGTCATAGAAATATTCTTGTCATACATGTTTTTTTTTTATTTCAGAAAAAGAAGAACAGATTGACAATGATATACCTACTGTTCAACACTTCAGGCGAATTTCTACCATACAAATCACAAGTCATGGAAAAACCACCAACACTTACCACGGAAGCCTCATAAATACCTCTGACAAAACTGCTAATTAGTCATAAAAAAACAAGACAATATGTTGTATATCACTGCTGAAACACAGCACCACCTTACATCAGATTTAGTAGTCTTTGTGTTCCAATACTGCTGTCATTTGTATTATACAATCCATCCTGACAAAAAAATAATACTGATTTCATATGCGGCTATGTAAATTTGCATAATAAAGCGCAAATTTGGTCAGTTGTGTATTAATACTCTTAAAATGCGAAGACATGTGAAGACTTCTCCACAAAACGGCAAGAAAGAAATGATTTTTCCTTTCATTAAGACTCCATGTTATATCTATTATTCAAACAACTGCTAAAGATGGCATGTTCAATAAGTAACCTCTCAAATCAGCAATACATGCTCCATGTTTTAAATGCATTTATTTATTACCCGTAACTAATTCAAAATTCATGGTCCTTGCATATCAGATTCATATTAACTACTTGACATTCTGTCTTAAGTATGATAAACCTGAACCTTACCAAAATGCTTTTATAAAAAAGAACAACACATCCTGCGTTGATCATTTGTTTCAATGTAAACAAATAATAGAGAATACCGTTTTCTAGAGAAGAAAAACAAACTCGTAATTTTCTTACCCAGATATTATGTTATGCCTTATTAAAAATCCTTAAAAGAAATTGAAAATGAACAGTTAAAAAGATTTATTATGTTTCTTCTTTCTGAAGGCTAAACAAAAAGTTGAAATCATCCCTTCGTCAATTTTAAGGACGCCATCACGAGTTGGTTGGCCGTACTTAAATATCCGTTTCACAGATGATAGCGGATATGTTCCTAATGTCGTTACTACAATCCCGTCCACTTTTTACGAATGTGACCTACCGAATTAGACTGGTAACGTTACCGGGTTTATACTAGCATAAGCAACATCACGGGTGCCACATGTGGATCACGATCAATACAGTTTTAATATTTTCTTCAAATTATTAATTAGACGGTTTCGAAAGATTCAATTTCAGTGTCACATTTATTTAAAATTTCTTGTATAATGGGTTTCAGCAATCAAATTATCATTGATTAAGTCTGCAAAGTATAAACATACACATTGGTTTTCCCGTTTGAATGGTTTTACACTAGTAATTTTTGGGGCCCTTTATAGCTTACTGTTCGGTGTGAGCCAAGGCTCCGTGTTGAATACCCTACTTTGACCTATAATGGTTTACTTTTATAAATTTTGACTTGGATGGAGAGTTGTTTCATTGGCATTCATACCACATCTTCTTATATTTATATACAATGTCGAGTAAAAGTAATTGTGTTCGATTGTCCCTGGATGTCTGGACTGCTCATTGATCGGGTTGTTGTCTCGTTGACACATTCCCCGTTTCCATTCTCATATTTTATTATACAAAATTTTTAAAATATACTAGGAAATAATTTATGCATATTTGTATACACAAAATCATTACAATTTGTAGGAAGTGACACAAATATTTTTTTGTAAATAGGATTGTCAGGAGAGCAAAACCCAGATATTTAAATTAATATTATAATGCTAGAGTTGAAAACTCAACTGTTCTGAGAATCTAATCAACACACTTTTAACATGAAAAGCCATATTGACTAGGTAAACGGACAGAAAGTCACAGGACATAAAGTCACAAATTGCTTTTTAATCAGATGAAACCAAGACCTCTGATGCTTGTTATGCTACTTATAGAGACTAGTACTGTCAATATTTAGATAACCTTTTTTTGTACTTATGTGGTTAAATAAGTAATGTTGGATGCGGTGATGGTCACAACCTAATTGGGGGCCAGATAAAATGTGAGCGTCCAAAAAACTGCTACCTATGCTGATTAAGTTGGGTGTCCGAGGATAAGAGTACTTGCTACCAGCGTAAGAAAGTCATCCTCTTCAAGATGGATAGCAGTACATTACCGGATTTGTACACAATAAATATAAAAGAGCAAACATTAACCAAAATATAGTTCATAATATGGAAATAACCTCGGATCTAACGTAGACCGTGACGTTGAAATGAGCCACAATATTTCAACAGGAAGGGGAAATTGTCACGATAATGCAGAAAATCGACGAGCTAGAAATGTCACAATTCATTGTATCACAACCCAAACAACGAGATCTTACTAATGCCGACAGCACAAGTGATTCGTCAGATGTGTTTCAGCTATCAAGCGATGGTTATATAAATCCATATCAGTCATTGATGCCTACATTACAGCAGTCGGGAAACATTCAGGATTCTGATGAAAATAGTAATACCTCTGAAGAGAACAGGGCGTATACACATATGTATCAATATCTTCAATCAAACATACAGGACGAATTAACGACTATATTCAAGAAGTCTCTATCAATCTCTTCAATTAAATAGACGGGACGATTTCAGACTTTATTCAAGAAATATGTATCAATCTCTTTAATCAAATAGACAGGACGATATTCAAAACGTACCAGTGTACAGTGGTCCGATCCAACTGATGGGCAACTATAAGTCCCGCAAGGTATCCTCTCTGTAGTCTGTGCTTCGGTACTTGTATCAATGGTCTGATACAACTGATGGGCGACTATAAGTCTCGCAGAGTATCTTCCGCTCTGTAGTCAGTGCTTCGGTACTTGTATCGATGGGCTGATACTTACCCTGCGTGACTATAAGTCCCGCAGGGTAACTTCCTCTCTGTAGTCTGTGCTTCGGTACTTGTATCAATGGGCCGATACAACTGATGGGTCACTATTAATCCCGCAGAGTATTCTCCCTCAGTAGTAAGTGCTTCGGTACTTTCATGCTTTATTATTTACCATTTCTTAAATTTTCATTTGATATTAGGAATCATTATGACACTAAAATTATGAGGGACAAAACATATCATTGTTATCATTTTCAATTTTTTAGTATTCCAGTTTCTTTTTCATATTTGTTCCAATGGCTTCAACGTTAAAAATATTAGAGAATACTTTTCCCTTGAGATGAAACACAACCTCGTGATTTCCTTTCCCATGTATTATGTTATGCCTTATTAAAAATCTTCCACAAAGAAATTGAAAGTAAGCAGCTAAAAATATTTATTCTGTTCCTACTTTTTGATTTCAGAAGAGTTAGAACCTTTAATGTCTTAATGCCCGTACAACAGGGATGCGCGAAGGACCAACGGACAGTGGGAAAAGACTGATGTCAAGACAGTTATGAGAAGATCAAGGAAGATTTTATTTCAGTGTCACTTTTTTTTTAAACTTCTTGTATAACGGGTTTCTGCGAGCAAATTATCATCGATTACTTCTACACTTCTACAAAGTATAAACGTTCATAATGTCGAATATAAGGTATTGTGTGTGCAATTGTCCCTGGTTGTCATACGTCACTGTGTTTTTGTACACCGCTCAGATGCATACGAACGTTCCACTTTGGCAAGGGTTTAACTGCCGGTCGGAAGAAATACAACATTGCCATATTTTTAATCCCCCTGAGGCAAATCAATCTTCCCACGAATATGATTTGTTTGAAACATAAATAATTACATTAGATGATGTTTCTTTATAATAAGTTATTCTGATTGGCTAACAGCAATCTCGCGTCATTCTGCAATCAACATTCAATTCACGAGCTTCAACAATAGAGTGCACAGGTAAATAAATGAAAAACTTGATAGTAATCGTGTTTTCATGATCATAGCGAAAAAATGTAATTAAAAGTATTGAATGCTTCTTTAAGTAGTTTCATAGGGTTGTAAAAGCGTTGACCATGCGCACATTTTTAGAATGAAGCGCGTAAGGTCAACGCTTTAACACCCCAATGAATTTACAAAAAAACCCAGTCAATTCTTAAGTGAAGGATTTAATAATATGATTGATTGATAGCTGCTAAACGTTCAATGGCAAATATTTCATGCACGAGACCAAATTAGCAATAAATACAAAAAGTATGTTCTGTAATGAAAACTATCAGGGACCAAGGTCGGGGAGATAACGACTACCACTGGAAAATGTGAGTAAATAGGATTCGGACATACATTTTGCCAACTACAGACCCTTTAAACAGCTGTTGCAAAGGATCTACCGTCCCATTACTTGGATAATACAAACGACAAAATTATTTTCGAGTGAGGTTGGCCAGCCTATTTTCTGTTTAACCCACATCAAAACCTAGATTATGACATTTAAAAAAATTTCCACCATTGACATACAGGACCATGTAGATGTGTGAAGCATTTAAATAATACTAAACAATTAGATGTCAATACTTACACAAAACCCTTATCAAAGTGTTAAGAATTATAAATATTTGATTAACGATGCTTCATTACGAGTAAGGACCGAAGAGTTATTCTTTATATTGGAGAGAAGCAAACACATTTTGCCGTTACAGTATACAATCTAAATATTTATGGTCTCCTGTACTAATTGAATTCTGTTTGGATGATGATTGGAGTTTTTAACGACCATGACTGGATAGAGAGCCGGATGCAGGTTATATTGATGTAATCATAAAGTAATTTTGTCGTTAGTAGTTTACAGGACAGAATATTCAAATAATTGTGTAGGTCATGCTATTCTAAGCATGGGTCTGTTTTCAAATTTATCTGTGGCATTCTTGTATTGAGTTACCTGTATTTGAATGATTCATAATGAGCGACAATCTGACAAAACTAACTCCTCTTTACCCGATATCTGCGATGTTGGTTTACTGATAGGTGGATCAACGACTAACTACTTTCGATGACAGAAACCAATCCAATGTTGTACAGTCTACATTGTTGTATATGTAAATACCCGTGTCAACCTACACTCCAAAAACCCAATATGGATGGGGAGTGTTTTGCCGACTGACGTCCGAGGGTCTGTATCCTAGGTGTTAGATAATGGACCGCCATTTCACTGTCTCACTACTTAGGTCCTGATACTGCTTCCTGTCATCGTTATTACTATGTCCGAAACTCATCGACCAGTACTCTATCATCTTTTTCTGTTGTCAGTTTATTTTCGATTTATAAGTTGGAATGTCCCTCTGGTATCTTTCGCCCCTCTTTTACAATGATTTGGGAGAAATTGGGTGAATCAAATGTTAATTCAATAGTAATTTCAGAAAAAAAGTGTTGCACACAATATTTTCACATGTTTTACATGCAACACAAACACTACCATATTTACTTACCTAGGATATGGTTCGGTTAGACAAAAGAGTGGAGCTTTATAACAATGTTAAGATCAATATTTATATGAGACAACTGACTTCATCAGAATTTTGTTTAGAACCGTGTTTTTTGTGAAAAATGTCTGGAAAATGATTATTAATCGGCTATCTTTTGTTATGATAGTTAATACATTTTGATAATAGCTTTTTAGATTTCTGTGAAAAACGCTGCACGGATTAGAATTATTTGTTGTTTATCCAAATTTCGTCCTAAAATTCATAAACATTACTCTTAAACTCATGAATTACAAATTCATAAACATAAAGACAAAATAAGTCATAAAACAAACATCACTGAAAGATTGCATTTCTGTTTAGTAGTCAGAAATTAAAAGTATTCTAAGTAATGACCAACGATTGAAAACACATTTAACAAAGACATTACTTAATGTATTCACTTCTGAGTAAAATAATGCCGAATTGGTCATACTAGAGTGACACACGAGTATCTTTTAAAAAATGAAGATGAACCACAATGTGTACCTTGCAACTGCAAGTATACTATTAAACATGTTTTAATTTATTGTATTGACTTTGCTGATATTCGGAAGAAGCATTTCAATGTCAATAATATGTATGATTTATTTAATAATATTCCATTTACAAATATTGTTTCATTCTTAAAAGAAATTGGAATATATCATAAAATATAAAAAAATATTGTTATATTTAAAACGATTTTAATTTTTATCACGTTATCTTAGTGTTGATTTTTATTTGTAAATAATCAATTTGCTTTAGTCTAGAATTTTAGTTTATTGAAAGACCTTTTGTCTGATTTTAAAAATATACCTTAAATTGTTATAATATTCGAATTAGCTGTCGCCGCGATATAGCCTTTCTGTGCTAATGCGGCGTAAAGCAAACAACAATCAATCAATCAATCAATCTGAGTAAAATACTCATCCATATCAGTTTTAAAACACGTATGTTATAGTACATTGTTATTCAATAAACATTTTAAGAGTAGACTTAAGACAATTTTTGTTATCAGTATAGAAAGTTTAGACAAAAGCGTAGATGAAAAAATAAACGATCAAATTTGTTTGCATATGTATTCTGCCTGTTAGCACGTCCAATATGATATAAAAATGAGTGAGTGGTTTATAATCGACCTGCATACCTATTCAATACGTGAGAGATTTGGTACATTACAGCATATTCAAAAGGTAATGATTGATTGATTGTTGGTCGCTTAACGTCCAGT
Source organism: Mytilus californianus (assembly GCF_021869535.1). Lineage (NCBI taxonomy): Eukaryota > Metazoa > Mollusca > Bivalvia > Mytilida > Mytilidae > Mytilus > Mytilus californianus. Next base: position 463,210 of record NW_026262711.1, read on the forward strand.
GGCAAATATTTCATGCATATTCAGGACGAGAACAAGTTCACAATAAATACAATAGGTAGGTTCTGTAATAGATTAAGGGATTAAGGTCGGAGAAATTTAGACTGCCACGGGAAATGAGGGTATATTGGATAGGGACACAAATTTAGCCTTGCAACAGGTCACCTACGGACCCCTCAAAGAGTTGTTGCAAGGGTTCTTAACGTGCAAAGAGCGTGGCACTCTCTTTACACGAGGCATCGGATTTAACGTCCCTATTCTGACCGGACGTGGCTGCAAATTTGTACATCCCGCACAGCCAAACGGACGCCCCACTTTAGCAGGGGTTTTACTGCCGGTCGGAGGAAGACCAATGGTGACCATACTTCTTTTCCCCAGTCACCCTTGGGGGGGTCAAAAGGTAATGACATTTCTATCTGATACTTTTAAATGGGTGCACTTATCTGAAATGCATGTATACAACTAATAATGATGTCATAACAATTACTCTGATACATACATCTATCGATTAAACCAAATTTCATATCTGCTCATTGTTACGGTTATGATTTATAGATTATCGTTGGTCATCTCAACGAGATTGAGATGACCAATAATAATCTGTTTATCGCTATTTTACCTATGACGACGTTGTTAATTTCATTGACAACGGCACCTGCGCCCTTAGTTTCTAGCGATAATTTTTTATATCACACTATTGTGCTGTGAAAGGAAATTATCATTCAGTAAGATCAAAGGAAAATTTCGTAATACAGCGATAAACATTGTTATAATAGCTATTAAAACCTAATTTGAAAATCAAAAAAAGAGGCAATATTGGGCCGTAACGAAAACACACCTTTACTGTCAGATCACATGAATCGACAGTACTAATGCATTTTTTTTAAAACAGTTTGTTTTATTTGGACGTATCACAAGTCACGTCATCATTATCATCATTTTCAGTAGGTCCTTCATCTTTCATATAATTAAGAATGCTATCCTTGTATGAGCAAACAAATTCTATTGTCGTTTACATAGCATTTAACACAGCATATGATGAAACCTCTTTTGTCCCCATGAATATATTTCCTATTTAAAACGAAAGAGTCTTTATTTTCATTTGATAAATTGTCTCCATTCATTTGTCCAATTTGTCTTGTGCAAAAAAATATAGCACTTTTCTGATTTCTTTAGGGACAAAAACACTTTGTCGTTCCAAGATACGACATGGCAGTCATTGCTTTTGTCCTCTATCTAAAAGAATAGGTTTATATTAATTATATTCTAAAATTAGGTTAAAACATTTTTTGCTAACATCCATAAAATTTAGTCTAAAATCCCTAAATAATTGACAAAAAGGTTAACCAATACTGTTGGGGATGTTTTCAGTCAAGTTTTCCACATTCTGATTTTTCCCCCATTTCCACCCGTCTCAGCCTGTTTTTGCAGTAATGTGGCGTACACAGACATGTCATGATGTTCCATGAAGTTTCAATTTAAGCAGTGAGTGAGTTCCTGCAATGTTGTATTTAAAATCGACGATTCCTCGTTTTTTATTATGTTCATAATATATGATGAATCTATTTTGTTTATGTCATACATTTTACCCCCACTTGTTACATCAGCCGCCACGGAACTTTAATATTGTTTGTGGGAAAATTTACTCAAATACATTTTTAATTTTGTGAAGTTTCGGGAAATTGAATTGAATTTGGATACTTGTATGTGTGATTTTAGGAAAACACAGTATGAAATAACATAGAACAGATATATTCTTTGATATCGGAGTCGGCATTAGCGAGGGCACGTGCTTTTACACGACAATGGCAGAGGAATTTACAATAGAACCAATTGAAGTAGAGGGTTGTGATATCTTTGAAAACTAAACAGTTATTGTGAATGACGATGGTTCTCTTCAAATTATTAGAGTTCCATCAGATAATGCGGCAAAACCTAGTGTTATTTCTATTTTTTCAGAGAAAATTAAAAAGGAGGGGCTACGACTACCGCTACATCTAAGCAGATAAATACGCCCGATTTACTTGGGATGTACCAGAAGCAGATGATAAATAACCAAAAGCTGATATGAAAGAACAAATGGAGCAAAGTTCTAATCTGTTTCAGGAATTAAAAACGCGAGTATCCTTAATATTAAACACGATTTCAACATCTTCCATTACGCACGCGCGTAGCAGGTCACCAAAAGTAAACCACTACCTGTAACCGAGTACGGCAGAAAGTGATTTTGCCCCGATTATAGTGCTGATTTTCCTAGATTTTGTACTGATTTTTCATGATAAATTTTACACTATAGCTCTGTTATTTAATTTAAGTAGCTTGAACTAATCAATTGGTAAAAGATGATTTATTCTGTCTGGTCAGTAGTCATTAGTAAGTGATATCCTGAGGTGGGATTGCCTTGAAGTTACATCATGACCTCTCTTATTCTTTGTTTTGATGCTGTTGCAGCTGATTTGAGTCAAATAAATTATGTTTTAGTCTGCTTTAAGAAAACTGGGAGTATGAATTAGATTTTTTTTGTTGACATTTTTTCAAATATAATAATCTGAAAAATGCAAGTAGAAATTTGGACAAAATAAGCATTTAAATGGAAAAAAACTAGCAATTAAACTTGAACTTTTGTGTACAGATTGTCCCAGATCAGCTTGTGTTGATTACAGATTTTCCCTGATACCTATATAGATTGTCCCCGATTTTGAAAAAGCTAATCCTTGAAAAATAAAGCTAATATGTGGATCTTTTTTACAGTAAGGCATGTACTAATAATAAATAGTGGAATATAAGGAAAAAATAAATTTTCATGCAAACCTGTAATTCTATGATTTTATATATAAAATTGAATTAGAGATTTTTTGTTCATGGATAATTCATTGGTTGTTTCAGAAACTTTAAACAGTCTTCTTCTCGCTTGGGGTTCATTACTTACTGTTTGTATATTTCTTGATTCATAGTTTAGTAAATTTGATAAATTATCTGAAATGGTCAGATATTGTAATGATTTTTTTTTTGATAATCTTTTGTGGTGTATTTGTTGATTAGTTACAAATTAAAATATTCTCATCTTGTATTTTAAAGTTTTTCCTTCTCGGTCAAGAAGTTCTGGAATGAATGTATGGTATGGTCTGCTTTTATAATCTCTTTCGCTACCCTCTTCAAGTCTTCTCCAAATGACAAGTTTCTCAGATAAACGTGTCTTTTGATGGTGATCTACTATTTTTTCAAAGATGACATTTTTAGAAAGCAATTAAAGCCTTTGTATGTTGACATTTTCATGCAAGTAACAGTTACAAATAAAACTTAGAATGAACCTTTATCCTTATGATACTATAAGAGAAAATCGGGGCAAATCTGTAATTAACTTCATCTTCTCTGGGACAATCAGTACACTGTATCAGAAATTGAAATCATATTTTTTTTAGTATTTTCCTAATCTTCTTAAAAAAGTACTTCCAGATCTAAGTTTACTTAATTTGCACATTTGAATAAGTATTCTATAATTAGAGTAACACTTTTAGACATTTGAATAATATAAGAAAATCACTTCCAATGACTTCGTTGCTTCAGAAAAGTTTCTATTTTTATGATTGGTCATCAAAATCCATATTGCCCATTGGAGGTCAATGATAAGAATGTAGGAATGAAAAGGAAGGTTGCATAATTATTGACACAGATTTTCTTTTAATTCATATATAATTACCCTTTTGATGTTCTCTACATAGGAAATCAGGGAAAATCAGTAATCAATCGGAGAAAATCAGTACTGTAATCGGGGGAAAATTACAGACAGTGTAAACACAGACATACCATTTTTTCTTGCATTCATCTGTACAATGCTTAAGGTCATCTTGTCAATATCCTGCATCACCAGTTCTCTGGACATCTTACTGCTCATTCCTAGTGCAGATGACATGTTTCTTTCACGTTACTCATTTGCAAGTTCCTTATTCATGCACTCATGGTCTGCTTCCTCGTCAAAGAATGCTGATAAGTAGAATTACCACCACTCCCTGCAACATAAATGAAAATTGAAGTGCATATACAATGAATATTCATTGGAAAGAGATGGTACTAATAGAATGCATATGTTGTAAATCTAGACATAAAGTATTGGTGAAACTGGGAGTACTCTTCGCTGAGAGCTGATTACTATTGTATCATTCAATTCCTAGAATAATAATCAATTGTTTATTTGTTGAAAAGAAAACACATTCATTCACGACTGAAATTTCGATCAACATATCGTGTAAATCAATTAAACCAATAAAGTGACAAAAGTTTTATTCGTTGTTCTTATATTAAAAAGGTACCTCTTCGATCATTACAATGGTCATCATCTTTCTTGTCTTCTTGAGGTGAATCATCGGAAGAATCAACATCAGAACCTTAATTTTTTAACATATAACAATTAAACAAGAACAGTTATCAGTTGTCCAATATTAATGTGTTCTTGCTGCAGCAAACATTGCCGCAACCATTTTACCATGCAAATGAAATTTGTGGTAAGCTTGCGACAAACATGATTATGCAAATTAGATTTGCTGCAAACTTGCGGCAACCATTTTACCATGCACATGAAAATTGCGACAAGCTTGCAGCAAACATAATTATGCAAATTAGATTTTCCGCAAAGTTTGCGCTTAGCTTGCCATATAACTATTAGATTTTCTGCTAACAAATGTCAAATATCTATTTTCTTGCAATCTTTTTAGCTGGAAAAAAAAGAAAGAATATACCACTGTTTCTACATACATTTGTTAAAATGCAGACAATGAAGAACTGCATCACTCTTTCACTTTCAATTTCTAATTTATTTGTGATCAACACAAGACGGAAAGCATTTGGAAAAACTGTAAATTTATTTGTTTTAAATTGTTTATAGGTCTTCTGGTTGTGCCTCTGGTGACCTCTTTGTTCTCACTGCTCTCATAATTGTTGCTATTTTAGCATTCAGGGCAAAAATGACATCTTTACTGTCCATTGACAATTTAGATGGTGCATATGATGAAAAGAAGAAAAAACATGTATCAGTTTAATTCAGTTCTAGAGCTGGCATGCATATGTCAGAATCTGCTAGTCGTCCTTTGTTAATTTATGTATCATTGTCATTTTGGTTAGTTTATTTTGTTACCTATTCTGACATTGGACTTCTTTCAAACTGAGTTTTACTGTGCATATTGCTGTATATATTTTTTCTACATTGGCTGGAGGTATAGGGGGAGGGTTGATATCTCACTATACATATTTAACCTAGCTGCCTTTTTGCGCCTGTCCCAAGTCAGGAGCCTCTGGCCTTTGTTGGTCTTGTATGTTTTTTTAATTTTAGTTCATTTAGAGTTTAGTATGACGTCCATTATCAATGAAGTCTGAACTAGTACACATTTTTCTTTAGGGGCCAGCTGAATTCTGCCTCCAGGTGCATGATTTTCTTACAGTGTTGAAGACACATTTGCGGACTTCGGCTGTTTTTTTAACCTTTGGTAGGGTTGTTATTTCTTTGATACATTCCCCATTTCCATTCTCAATTTCATTATATTCATCTCTTTTAGAGTTAACATTTAAAAGGAAAAAAAAACAAGACAAAAGACTTGTATAATTACATGCACTTGTTAACTTAATCTATGATCCATTCATTGGACAATAAAACCATTTGATGAAACTGCACCCATGCTGCTTTTTCCTTTATTTAGCTGGTGGCATAAGACACTCCACTCCCTTAATTATGCCAAACTCGTGAAATATTAGAATACTCCACTCGTTAATATTTAAAAGCATCCACAATGCCAAAAGAACTAGTACAGGAAGCATGTTCAAAAACTAACTTTACAGGGATTGCTTCAAAGTTGGCTTTTAAATTTTGATGAAATTCCTGTCAAGATAGAAATTCCAGAAGGGATTTTTACAATTAAGAAATAAAATATTCTGTTTGGTATAGCTTTACAGTACCAAGACTTGACTGGATATCTCACATTACAAGAAGCAATTCAAAATGGCACAAAGCAGTCAAACAAATTTCTCATTATGATTGGTTGATTGATTGAATAATAAACTGTTGGACACGATAATCAAAATATCTAGAGCATGTCACAGGGTCCTTCTGAACAAGTTTAGATTTCCGATTCCAATCCATTTCTTCCAATTCATTGTCAGTATACTCTTTGCCATCATTTAATTTACCTAGAATTCGTAACAAATCTCTCCGACCTTAAGCCCCTATTACAGAACCTACCTATTGTATTTATTGTTAATTTGTTCTCGTCCTGAATATGCATGAAATATTTGCCACTGGACGTTAAGCAACCAACAATCAATCAATCAATCCTAACTTTAAGTAAAATATTACTTATAACTAAAATATAAACTAATATTAACTCACCTAAAATAGACAGAAGTTCTTTTTAAAATAAGTCTTTATTTCTGTAACTCCAAAGATCGAATGACGCTAAACCTTTACTTTGGTTATTTCAAATTTTTAGTCACATGATCTTTGGAATTAAGAACTTCTGCTATTTTCTCCAATCATCTTCTTAATTGAAATTTAGTGACCTCCCTTATTAAATTTTTATTGGTCAATAACAGAAACTGACCCGATTTCTATCTGTCTTTTCAAATATCTTACCCCCAAGGGTGACTGGGGAATAGAAGTATGGTCACCATTGGTCTTCCTCCGACCGGCGGTAAAACCCTCGCCAAAGTGGGGCGTCCGTTTGGCTGTGCGGGATGTACAAATTTGCAGCCACGTCCAGTCAGAATGGGGACGTTAAATCCGATGCCTCGTGTAAAGAGAGTGCCACAATCTTTGCACGTTAAGAACCCTTGCAACAACTCTTTGAGGGGTCCGTAGGTGACCTGTTGCAAGGCTAAATTTCTGTCCCTATCCAATATACCCTCATTTCCCGTGGCAGTCTAAATTTCTCCGACCTTGATCCCGGACGCCCCTCTTACAGAACCTACCTATTGTATTTATTGTTAATTTGTTCTCGTCCTGAATATGCATGAAATAATTGCCACTGGACGTAAAGCAACCAACAATCAATCAATCAATCAAATATCTTAAGTGTCACCCTTAAAACGGATTATCTCGCTTTTTACTAGAAGACAAAGAATGCTAACATTGACTTTGTTCGCTAGGATTAACATATTTACACAAGATTTATTTGATTTATCTTATACAAAGGTTTAATTTCCAAAGTGTCTAGCAAGCTATTCTTTTCCTACTTTCTAGTTAAAAACTATAATTTGTGCTAAAGGTTTACGTAATACTATTTACAAATCACTTTATCTACTATCTAAAGAACTCAAACGTATTTACATGTCTTCTTATTTTATCTAACAACTAGCTTTTTGTGAAATACTATTTACACGTTCTTTTCTTCTCTTAGATCCGAACTTATTTTCAATCCTTAACATAGTTACTTATTTAATACATTTAAGTATTCCATGTAATTATTGCATTCTATAATATTTCTTTATTTATAACTAAAATGCAGAAATATAAACTATTAAACTTCTTTTTATATTAAAACATATTTAAGGTGTTTTTGATGTCACAATATTTATCTGGTAAATAATTCCATTGAAATAACCTTCATTTAATTATCAGCATGGGAAAGTCAGGTTACAATGGTTACATACATGGAGAATCAGGGTTACAATGGTTACATACATGGGGAATCTAGTTACAATGGTTACATACATGGTGAATCAGGTTACAATGGTTACATGCATGGGAAAGTCAGGTTACAATGGTTACATGCATGGGAAAATCAGGTTACAATGGTTACATACATGGAGAATCAGGGTTAAAATGGTTACATACATGGGAAAGTTGGATTATAATGGTTACAGGCATGGGAAAGTCAGGTTGCAATGGTTACATACATGGAGAATCAGGGATACAATGGTTACATACATGGAGAATCAGGTTACAATGGTTACATACATGGGGAATCTGGTTACAATGGTTACATGCATGGGAAATCAGGTTACAATGGTTACATGCATGGAAAATCAGGGTTACAATGGTTACATACATGGGAAAGTTGGATTATAATGGTTACAGGCATGGGAAAGTCAGGTTGCAATGGTTACATACATGGAGAATCAGGGATACAATGGTTACATACATGGAGAATCAGGTTACAATGGTTACATACATGGGGAATCTGGTTACAATGGTTACATGCATGGGAAATCAGGTTACAATGGTTACATGCATGGGAAAGTCAGGTTACAATGGTTACATGCATGGAGAATCAGGGTTACAATGGTTACATACATGGAGAATCAGGGTTACAATGGTTACATACATGGGAAATCAGGTTACAATGGTTACATGCATGGAAAAGTCAGGTTACAATGGTTACATATATGGAGAATCAGGGTTACAATGGTTACATACATGGAGAATCAGGTTACAATGGTTACATACATGGAGAATCAGGGTTACAATGGTTACATACATGGAGAATCAGGGTTACAATGGTTACATACATGGGAAATCAGGTTACAATGGTTACATGCATGGAAAAGTCAGGTTACAATGGTTACATATATGGAGAATCAGGGTTACAATGGTTACATACATGGAGAATCAGGTTACAATGGTTACATACATGGGAAATCAGGTTACAATGGTTACATGCATCGAAAAGTCAGGTTACAATGGTTACATATATGGAGAATCAGGGTTACAATGGTTACATACATGGAGAATCAGGTTACAATGGTTACATACATGGAGAATCAGGGTTACAATGGTTACATACATGGGGAATCTGGTTACAATGGTTACATACATGGGAAATCAGGTTACAATGGTTACATGCATGGAAAAGTCAGGTTACAATGGTTACATATATGGAGAATCAGGGTTACAATGGTTACATACATGGAGAATCAGGTTACAATGGTTACATACATGGGAAATCAGGTTACAATGGTTACATGCATCGAAAAGTCAGGTTACAATGGTTACATATATGGAGAATCAGGGTTACAATGGTTACATACATGGAGAATCAGGTTACAATGGTTACATACATGGAGAATCAGGGTTACAATGGTTACATACATGGGGAATCTGGTTACAATGGTTACATACATGGGAAATCAGGTTACAATGGTTACATGCATGGAAAAGTCAGGTTGCAATGGTTACATATATGGAGAATCAGGGTTACAATGGTTACATACATGGAGAATCAGGTTACAATGGTTACATACATGGAGAATCAGGGTTACAATGGTTACATGCATGGGAAAGTCGGGTTACAATGGTTACATACATGGAGAATGAGGTTACAATGGTTACAAGCATGGAAAAGTCAGGTTACAATGGTTACATACATGGAGAATCAGGTTTACAATGGTTACATACATGGAGAATCAGGGTTACAATGGTTACATACATGGGAAATCAGGTTACAATGGTTACATGCATAGAAAAGTCAGGTTACAATGGTTACATATATGGAGAATCAGGGTTACAATGGTTACATACATGGAGAATCAGGTTACAATGGTTACATACATGGAGAATCAGGGTTACAATGGTTACATACATGGAGAATCAGGGTTACAATGGTTACATGCATGGGAAAGTCGGGTTACAATGGTTACATACATGGAGAATGAGGTTACAATGGTTACAGGCATGGGAAAGTCAGGTTACAATGGTTACATACATGGAGAATCAGGGTTATAATGGTTACATACATGGGGAATCTAGTTACAATGGTTACATGCATGGAAAATCAGGTTACAATGGTTACATGCATGGGAAAGTCAGGTTACAATGGTTACATGCATGGAGAATCAGGGTTACAATGGTTACATACATGGAGAATCAGGTTACAATGGTTACATACATGGGGAATCTGGTAACAATGGTTACATGCATGGGAAATCGGGTTACAATGGTTACATGCATGGAAAATCAGGTTACAATGGTTACATGCATGGAAAAGTCAGGTTACAATGGTTACATATATGGAGAATCAGGGTTACAATGGTTACATACATGGAGAATCAGGTTACAATGGTTACATACATGGAGAATCAGGGTTAGAATGGTTACATACATAGGGAATCTAGTTACAATGGTTACATACATGGAGAATCAGGGTTACAATGGTTACAGGCATGGGAAATCAGGGTTACAATGGTTACATACATGGAGAATCAGGTTACAATGGTTACATACATGGAGAATCAGGGTTACAATGGTTACATACATGGGGAATCTAGTTACAATGGTTTCATACATGGGGAATCTGGATACAATGGTTACATACATGGAGAATCAGGTTTCAATGGTTACATACATGGGGAGACAGGTTACAATGTTTTTTTTTTCTAACGGTGTCTACCTTATGGTCGGGTTGTTGTCTCTTTGACACATTCCCCATTTCCATTCTCAATTTTATAATGTTGTGAAACACTTGATTCTGATGGTTAGGGAGCTACCATTTGATTTTTAAGGGGGGGGGGGGGGGGGGGCTAGGATGAAATTTGAAAAAAATAGGCAGGACAGGAGTTTTGAAATAAAAAAAAAGGCAGGATGAGATTAGTTGCAAACAAAAAAGGCAGGATGACAATTTATGTAAAAAAAAAGTCATGATAAACTAAAAAAAAAAGGCAGGACCGAATAGAGTGAAAAATAAAAAGAATTGTTATATGTGAGGGTCCCTTACCCCAACACATTCCTCGCTCTATTGCAATAGGAAAATACAGAGCCACAGTTATGTACCGCGATCAACCAGTGACAAACAGTCGTCCAAAAAAGTGCTCAAAATGTCTAGCTGATGGCCACAATATAAGCAATTGCCCTAATGACTGGGTTTGTAAATCATGTGGTAAGGAAGGTCATAAACAAATGGACTGTATGGAAAATGATCTTTCTGATACCAATCAACAATCTGATGTACATCAAAGCACAAATGATGCAAATGAAAACACACATGCTGATGATGACACTTCTGTAGATACTGATGCTACACAACAACCAAGTCACACAGATGATCCACCAACAATTAGTGAACATGAATCTACGAGCGTACATGAAGACGACAGTGATATGCCCCAGTCTGTACCAACTCAGGAGGAAAGGAAAAGAAAAACAAAAAAAGAGAAAAAAGGGAAAAAGACAACACAAACTCAAATTACATCATTTGTATCAGAACAACAGGAGTCTGTATCAACTCCTGCAAAACTAAAAGCTAACAGAAACGTGGAACGGTCTCCGGTTACCCCGACCCATGTTCTGCACGATAATGAGGGTGATACCACAGTAAAACGGTCAAAAACTTTGGCAACTTAATCATATCAACTGAAACCCAATGGTATTTATCAGTACTGTAAAAACAAACAGTTTGCAGAAACTTTATATGAAAACAAATAAATGCAACACTAATTTAATATTATACTGTAATACATGTGCAGTGATATTTATTTTTTGTATGATCATGATGACACTTGTAACAAAACTCATTCACAGCAAAGTTGAACAAAGTACCACTCTATATACATGTAGTAGTAAGTCCACATACATTCCACAATTAGTATCTCTGGTGAATTACATATTTTATTTAAAGTTTGCAGAAATATAAACTATTAAACTTCTTTTTATATTAAAACATATTTAAGGTGTTTTTGATGTCACAATATTTATCTGGTAAATAATTCCATTGAAATAACCTTCATTTAATTATCAGCATGGGAAAGTCAGGTTACAATGGTTACATACATGGAGAATCAGGGTTACAATGGTTACATACATGGGGAATCTAGTTACAATGGTTACATACATGGTGAATCAGGTTACAATGGTTACATGCATGGGAAAGTCAGGTTACAATGGTTACATGCATGGGAAAATCAGGTTACAATGGTTACATACATGGAGAATCAGGGTTAAAATGGTTACATACATGGGAAAGTTGGATTATAATGGTTACAGGCATGGGAAAGTCAGGTTGCAATGGTTACATACATGGAGAATCAGGGATACAATGGTTACATACATGGAGAATCAGGTTACAATGGTTACATACATGGGGAATCTGGTTACAATGGTTACATGCATGGGAAATCAGGTTACAATGGTTACATGCATGGAAAATCAGGGTTACAATGGTTACATACATGGGAAAGTTGGATTATAATGGTTACAGGCATGGGAAAGTCAGGTTGCAATGGTTACATACATGGAGAATCAGGGATACAATGGTTACATACATGGAGAATCAGGTTACAATGGTTACATACATGGGGAATCTGGTTACAATGGTTACATGCATGGGAAATCAGGTTACAATGGTTACATGCATGGGAAAGTCAGGTTACAATGGTTACATGCATGGAGAATCAGGGTTACAATGGTTACATACATGGAGAATCAGGGTTACAATGGTTACATACATGGGAAATCAGGTTACAATGGTTACATGCATGGAAAAGTCAGGTTACAATGGTTACATATATGGAGAATCAGGGTTACAATGGTTACATACATGGAGAATCAGGTTACAATGGTTACATACATGGAGAATCAGGGTTACAATGGTTACATACATGGAGAATCAGGGTTACAATGGTTACATACATGGGAAATCAGGTTACAATGGTTACATGCATGGAAAAGTCAGGTTACAATGGTTACATATATGGAGAATCAGGGTTACAATGGTTACATACATGGAGAATCAGGTTACAATGGTTACATACATGGGAAATCAGGTTACAATGGTTACATGCATCGAAAAGTCAGGTTACAATGGTTACATATATGGAGAATCAGGGTTACAATGGTTATTTACATGGAGAATCAGGTTACAATGGTTACATACATGGAGAATCAGGGTTACAATGGTTACATACATGGGGAATCTGGTTACAATGGTTACATACATGGGAAATCAGGTTACAATGGTTACATGCATGGAAAAGTCAGGTTACAATGGTTACATATATGGAGAATCAGGGTTACAATGGTTACATACATGGAGAATCAGGTTACAATGGTTACATACATGGGAAATCAGGTTACAATGGTTACATGCATCGAAAAGTCAGGTTACAATGGTTACATATATGGAGAATCAGGGTTACAATGGTTACATACATGGAGAATCAGGTTACAATGGTTACATACATGGAGAATCAGGGTTACAATGGTTACATACATGGGGAATCTGGTTACAATGGTTACATACATGGGAAATCAGGTTACAATGGTTACATGCATGGAAAAGTCAGGTTGCAATGGTTACATATATGGAGAATCAGGGTTACAATGGTTACATACATGGAGAATCAGGTTACAATGGTTACATACATGGAGAATCAGGGTTACAATGGTTACATGCATGGGAAAGTCGGGTTACAATGGTTACATACATGGAGAATGAGGTTACAATGGTTACAAGCATGGAAAAGTCAGGTTACAATGGTTACATACATGGAGAATCAGGTTTACAATGGTTACATACATGGAGAATCAGGGTTACAATGGTTACATACATGGGAAATCAGGTTACAATGGTTACATGCATAGAAAAGTCAGGTTACAATGGTTACATATATGGAGAATCAGGGTTACAATGGTTACATACATGGAGAATCAGGTTACAATGGTTACATACATGGAGAATCAGGGTTACAATGGTTACATACATGGAGAATCAGGGTTACAATGGTTACATGCATGGGAAAGTCGGGTTACAATGGTTACATACATGGAGAATGAGGTTACAATGGTTACAGGCATGGGAAAGTCAGGTTACAATGGTTACATACATGGAGAATCAGGGTTATAATGGTTACATACATGGGGAATCTAGTTACAATGGTTACATGCATGGAAAATCAGGTTACAATGGTTACATGCATGGGAAAGTCAGGTTACAATGGTTACATGCATGGAGAATCAGGGTTACAATGGTTACATACATGGAGAATCAGGTTACAATGGTTACATACATGGGGAATCTGGTAACAATGGTTACATGCATGGGAAATCGGGTTACAATGGTTACATGCATGGAAAATCAGGTTACAATGGTTACATGCATGGAAAAGTCAGGTTACAATGGTTACATATATGGAGAATCAGGGTTACAATGGTTACATACATGGAGAATCAGGTTACAATGGTTACATACATGGAGAATCAGGGTTAGAATGGTTACATACATAGGGAATCTAGTTACAATGGTTACATACATGGAGAATCAGGGTTACAATGGTTACAGGCATGGGAAATCAGGGTTACAATGGTTACATACATGGAGAATCAGGTTACAATGGTTACATACATGGAGAATCAGGGTTACAATGGTTACATACATGGGGAATCTAGTTACAATGGTTTCATACATGGGGAATCTGGATACAATGGTTACATACATGGAGAATCAGGTTTCAATGGTTACATACATGGGAAGACAGGTTACAATGTTTTTTTTTTCTAACGGTGTCTACCTTATGGTCGGGTTGTTGTCTCTTTGACACATTCCCCATTTCCATTCTCAATTTTATAATGTTGTGAAACACTTGATTCTGATGGTTAGGGAGCTACCATTTGATTTTTAAGGGGGGGGGGGGGGGGGGGGGGGGGCTAGGATGAAATTTGAAAAAAATAGGCAGGACAGGAGTTTTGAAATAAAAAAAAAGGCAGGATGAGATTAGTTGCAAACAAAAAAGGCAGGATGACAATTTATGTAAAAAAAAAGTCATGATAAACTAAAAAAAAAAGGCAGGACCGAATAGAGTGAAAAATAAAAAGAATTGTTATATGTGAGGGTCCCTTACCCCAACACATTCCTCGCTCTATTGCAATAGGAAAATACAGAGCCACAGTTATGTACCGCGATCAACCAGTGACAAACAGTCGTCCAAAAAAGTGCTCAAAATGTCTAGCTGATGGCCACAATATAAGCAATTGCCCTAATGACTGGGTTTGTAAATCATGTGGTAAGGAAGGTCATAAACAAATGGACTGTATGGAAAATGATCTTTCTGATACCAATCAACAATCTGATGTACATCAAAGCACAAATGATGCAAATGAAAACACACATGCTGATGATGACACTTCTGTAGATACTGATGCTACACAACAACCAAGTCACACAGATGATCCACCAACAATTAGTGAACATGAATCTACGAGCGTACATGAAGACGACAGTGATATGCCCCAGTCTGTACCAACTCAGGAGGAAAGGAAAAGAAAAACAAAAAAAGAGAAAAAAGGGAAAAAGACAACACAAACTCAAATTACATCATTTGTATCAGAACAACAGGAGTCTGTATCAACTCCTGCAAAACTAAAAGCTAACAGAAACGTGGAACGGTCTCCGGTTACCCCGACCCATGTTCTGCACGATAATGAGGGTGATACCACAGTAAAACGGTCAAAAACTTTGGCAACTTAATCATATCAACTGAAACCCAATGGTATTTATCAGTACTGTAAAAACAAACAGTTTGCAGAAACTTTATATGAAAACAAATAAATGCAACACTAATTTAATATTATACTGTAATACATGTGCAGTGATATTTATTTTTTGTATGATCATGATGACACTTGTAACAAAACTCATTCACAGCAAAGTTGAACAAAGTACCACTCTATATACATGTAGTAGTAAGTCCACATACATTCCACAATTAGTATCTCTGGTGAATTACATATTTTATTTAAAGTTTGCACTTTCCTCACCACAGCTCCAATTGATCCAGATGTGCCTTAAAATGATTCTTCTTAGATCACA
Organism: Mytilus californianus; assembly: GCF_021869535.1. Lineage (NCBI taxonomy): Eukaryota > Metazoa > Mollusca > Bivalvia > Mytilida > Mytilidae > Mytilus > Mytilus californianus. Next base: position 478,986 of record NW_026262711.1, read on the forward strand.
AAATAATTACATATATCACTTTTCAATACTGTACACAGATATGCAAAGAACACACTTTTGTACACCAAAAATGAATAGTAAATTGACAACCGGTGTACAAATCCAGAATCACGCATGCAGCTGCACATATGCTCATATTTCGTATTTAAATGATGTGCATAGTTTTGAGTCCAAATTGGAAAATAGCATATATTTCCTGAAAAAAATAATAACTCTTTTAGCATTCAATAGTTACAAAAAACAATATACCAAAATAAAAGCAAAGAAGTATGAGGATAACAAACCATTACGATCTAGTCCTGACAAATGCAACACATATAGTACTGATAAAAAAAAATGTACATATTTATGTAAATTACTCATTATGTTAATCTACTGTAAACTTTGTAAATATAACTTTTGTATAATATATTCATGTAAATATTTTTCTCAACAGAAGCATTGCAACTTATGTATATTTTTTGTTTTGAGTAAAATTTATTTCTCAATTATTGTATTCACAAGCTGTGTGTGGTATACGTTTGTCACAGCTCAGTTTGTAAACAAAGTCACGCTGTTGACCCAAATAATGACCCGTAAGGCGAGGTCATTCTGTGTAAAAATTGTATGCATTGTTAACTTGAAAACAACACTGTGTAATATTGTTTTACATAATACCGTTACGTTATATATTAATGATACTGTATAATTAAATAATGTGATAAAATGTGAACACTATTTAATATGTTTTTATATAGGATCACTACGTATAGTAAAACATTGTGCACTATGTAGAAAATATAAAGAATACATTGTTAAAAACACAACAAAACAGCCGATAATTTTTCACCTGTTAGTTAAAGTAAACCTGCGTGAAACAGTAGCAGAAGGCACAACATCGATAATTGATACTATAAATAGATGGGGGTTTCCCAATCATAAAGCTAAATTAATTCTTACCTTTTAATAATAACAATCATGGCTGATCCAAAACTTCACATCTGTACAGTCAATTCTAAGGGACTACAGCAAACTGAAAAAAGAAAACGTCTAATTGAATGGACAAAACAACAAAAATGTGATATCCTTCTTATACAAGAAACACATTTTACTGACAGCTTAGAAGAATCTTTAAAAAAAGAATTTGAAGGGGAATTGTTCTTCAGCAATGGTCAGAGCAATGCTAGAGGGGTATCCATATGGTTAAAAAGTAGGCTTAATTACAAATTTATTGACTATTATAAGGATAAAGACGGGAGACTTCTTCTGATAAATATAGAAATTGATGAAAGCATACTTACAATTGCAAACGTTTATGCACCAAATAACAATAAACTAAGAAACACCTTTTTTAAATCAGTTAAAACTTTTATAGACAAATATAGTCTTGGACAATTAATAATAGGAGGAGATTTTAACGATATCTTATCTGAAAAAGATACAAAAAATAAAAATAAAAGAACAAAATTTGATAAACCAGTATCCGGACTTAAAACTTTAATTAAATCTCTTAAAATAACAGATATTTGGCGTGAAAAAAACCGAGATAAAACTCATTTCACCTGGTGTAAAAGAAATAAAACAGAAGCCACAAGAATTGACTATTTCCTTGTTAGTACTGAAATTAAAAAAAATTGCTCCTCTTGTGATATTAGACCAATTGTTATTCAATACACTGACCACAATAGTGTATCTTTAAAATTACAAATGTCAAGAAATAATAAAGGACGTGGTTACTGGAAATTAAATAGTAGTGTTTTAAACAATGAAATTTACCTAAAAATAATATACAATCTCATTAACAACTATAAAATTAAAGCAAATGATTCAAAAAATCTAGCTATTTTATGGGACAATTTTAAAATAGAGGTTCGAGATTGTACAATTCAGTTCTGTAAATTGAAAGCCCTAAACAAAAAAGATTCAATCAATGTATTAGAAAATCAACTAATACAACTAAATAATGAAATTCATACAAATAACATCAGAGTTAATGAAACAAATACCTACCTGATTGAAAAAATAGAGAAAGTAGAACAAGAATTAGGAAATCTGTACAATGAAAAAATAAAAGGCAATCAAATAAGATCAAGGGTGAAATGGATTGAAGAGGGAGAAAAAAATACCTCATACTTCTTAGGTCTTGAAAAAGCCAGGCAGTGCAAAAAAACCATTACTAGATTATATGATGTAAACAATAATATAATTACTGATCAAGAAAAAATACTTGACCTTGAAGTTAACTATTATAAAAATTTATATTCCTCTACTAATCCAGATGTTGAAGATACCAAAAAGTACTTAAACGATATTAAAAAATGTCCAAAATTAAGTGATAGTGAAAGTAATTTATGTGAAGGAAAAATCACAGTGCAGGAATGTACAGATGCTATATTCAAAATGAAACTAAATAAAGCTCCAGGTTTAGATGGACTTAATGTTGAATTTTACAGAAGATTTTGGGAAAAAATAAAAGAATTAATTGTATCTGTATTCAATTTTTGCCATGAAAAAGGAGAATTGTCAAATTCACAAAAAGTTGGGGCAATATCATTAATATATAAAAAAGAAGATCCACTTTCTTTAAATAATTATCGTCCAATAACTCTGTTAAATTATGATGTAAAATTGTTAGCTTATGCACTTGCTCAAAGATTAAAACTAGTATTACCAAAAATAATTCATACTGACCAGAAAGGTTACATAAAAAACAGATACATAGGCTTCAATATCAGGCAAATACAAGATATTATTGATTACTCAGAGAACTTTAAAGTAGATGGAGCTATACTTTTTGTTGATTTTTCAAAGGCATTTGACTCCCTTGAATGGAACTTTATGTCAGAAACCTTGGAAAAATTTGGCTTCAAAAGTAGTTTTATAAGATGGATTCAAACAATGTACACAGACATAAAAGGCTGTATACTCAACAATGGTTGGGTGTCCAGCAGTTTTAATATTTTTCGCGGAATTCGACAAGGATGTCCAATTTCTTCGTTAGCTTTCGTATTGGTAGTTGAAATTATGGCAATTAAACTAAGACAAAATAATAGCCTCAAGGGTTTAGAGGTGAAATTAGATGGTAAAAACTGCTCACTGAAAATATGTCAACTCGCAGATGATACAACCCTATTTCTCAAATCACCAAAAGATGTTAGTTTAGCAATGAATATAATTGAAACTTTTGGAAGCTTCTCAGGATTACAGTTAAACAGAAATAAAACAGAGGGATTTTGGTTAGGAAAACTTAAACATAGTAGAGACAAATTTGAAAACATAAATTGGAAAACAGATAATATTAAAAGTCTTGGCTTTTACTTTGGTTATAACAATCAAGACTGTCAAAAACTAAACACTGATAAACAGCTAAAAAAATGTGAAAAGATACTATCAAATTGGATGAAAAGAAACTTAACATTAATAGGCAAAATAATAGTAGTAAAATCATTAATTCTTCCAAATTTAACTTATATTGCATCAAACATGTACATACCAAAGGAAATTATACAAAAGTTTAAAACTCTAGTCTATAATTTCATATGGAATGGGAAAAAAGATAAAGTTAAACGTGCAACCCTTTGTAAAGACTATTTGGAAGGTGGGTTAAAAATGATCGACATAGACTTGTATCTCAAAGCACTTCAATTACGGTGGATTTTAAAACTTAAACAAAACTCTGGCGATAATTGGTCAATCATACCCCAAGTTTATCTAAACAAATTTGGTAAAAACCTTTTGATATTCCAAATGAACATTAAAAATGTTAATATGTTAGACAAAAAATCATTTAAATCCATCCCTGAGTTCTATCAGCAATTGATTAAAACTTGGATTAATGTAAAGGGTGGACAGACAAAGATCCCACAAACTTTTCTAGATATAAGAAAGCAGATCTTATGGGGCAATTATAATATACAAACAAAAGGAAAACACTTATTGTTTACTAAATGGATTGAACATAATATTCTGTATGTAAATGACATACTAGATGAAAGAGGTTATATATCAGAAAATAAAATATTACTTAAACTAAAAGATAAACGAGATTGGATTAGAGAATTATCCTTAATAAAGAAAGCTATTCCAAAACATTGGCAGAATATTTTAAAGCAAGAAAGCTCATTTAAAACAAAAGTACATATAAAGAATACCAAAAATCTGCAAATACTACTCAATCATAATATCTATCCAGAAATGAGTAATAAAGAAATATATTCAATATTATTTGCCCCTCATAAACAAGAAAAACCTGTAGGTTATCTTAAGTGGGAAAGAATTTTCAAAGAAAATTTTAACATAAAATTAAAAAGCACTCTTAATTTTATATTTAAATACCTAGATAACAACAAATTTAAAATGTTTAAATGGAAATTACTCCATTTCATCCTTCCATGCAATGAATTATTAGTTCAGTGGAAAGTATTAGAAAACAGTTCATGCAATTTCTGCAAAGAAATTGAAAACTATAAACATTTTTTCATAACATGCCCTTATAATACTAAATACTGGCATGAAATATATAAACTACTACTTTATCTTCAAATAAACAGACACATTCTAAGGCTAGAAAATTTAATAACTGGCTATAAAATATCAGATATAAAATATTTTGATATAAACACCCTTATAACAGTTATATTTTTCTCTATATATAAAGCACATTTTATTTCAAACAAAAAAAAAACAAAGATAGATATCTTCAAAATTTTCAAAACGGAAATATACGACATTATAAAATTAAATGCGATAAGAAATATCGAAACCGGAAAAATGTTATTAAAGACATCGACATATTGTAACTTGTAAGTGATATCTGTAGGTAATGAGTATGTTTGACAAATCAACACATGCTACTTCCAGTCTATAAATAATATACCACGAGGAGCCAAAAAAAAATGCATCGCAAATAACCTATTGATTTGTATTTAACATAACTATATGCACCTACCTATATATGTATTTCCATTAACATGGTCAAGCATGTAAGTTTGAATAATAAATCCTTCAAATTATAAAAGAATAAGTAAATTCCAATTACACAGGTATCCTGTGAGAAAGTAAATACACATAATAATCACAAAATGTAACGGTGAAGATCCGTTATTTTTTCCGATTTGTAAGCAGACAAAAAATCAATGAATCAGTTTATATTGACGTATATTTATATTATGTATTATGTTTAATTGTATAATACTAACATTTATATATATTTTATTATATATTCTCCCTGGATATATAATAATTTTAAATACACAGGGTAACTTAGCCCAATGCTGTAAGCTAAGTAAATTGTTAAACAGCATTTAGTGCAATAAAGATGATTTAATTGTTAAAAAAAAAAAAAAAAAAAGAAAAATAAAAAGGCAGGACCGAATAGAGGGAAAAATAAAAAGGCAGGACAAAATTTTTCATCCTAGCCCCCCATAAAAATCAAATGGTAGCTCCCTTACAGTGTTCATTAAAGTTTTATCCAGATTAAATAGGTTGAACCCGTTAGTTTATTTATTGTTACATAAACCCGAAATGACCCAAATATTTTATATATTCTTTTAAATAACAGTCACAAAGCATGAAAAGGAAGTTATTGACAACCTGGAAATGGCTTACGGAAGTTAAACTCTGAAACAATCTTGGTGAAATTCCGGATTTTGATTCCTGAAAATATTTTGGGTAATAATTCAAACCGACTGATCCTACATATTAAGTATTGTAGATACGTCTACAGTTTCTTGTCATGGTGTGACTAAATTTTCATTATGATTTTATACATCATAATGTTTAGTTCAACGAATACATTAAATACATGCTTGTAAAACCATTTTACAATCCAATAATGAAATATTTATTCTAACATAATTTCAATTAGCAAATTATAATAGGCACTGTAAACCTGTATAACAGTGGACACAATTTGGGGTAATCATGCAATGTCACTATGGTTTTTACCTTTATGATATTGTGTGCAAGATAAGAATTACAGGCATGCTTATAAAATGGATAATGAGTAAATCAGGTTCATAGTATAGGGTATATGTATCAGAAGCATAACAAAGTGATGAGGTTAATCTGGGTTACTTTCATTGATCATTCTGCAAATCATTATCATAATCTGTTACAGTAGTTTAGTATTGGCATCAGTAAAAATTGATGCATTAAATCTGGGACTATTATACTAACAATTAGAATAATAGTCCCAGATTAAATACATTGATAAGGCAAAAAAAAAAAAAAAAGCCTCCCGATTTCTAAAGCTAAAAAATAGTCTACCATAAAGTTGTTTTCGTCTTTTTTTCAATAAGCACTGTTAAAGTCAGAATGTTCATCCCATAGAATCCATGTAAAAAAAAAATGGACAAATAAATAAAAAAAGAACTACCGACCTACATTTTTCTTTGTCAAAGATGTAATAGGAAACCGTCCTGTAATATTTTTAATAGCCTAAATAGAATCATTGACATGACTGAGGCATCAACGCAATGGCTCCATCTTCAGGAAGTTAGTAAAACACCAACCACCAACCACTTCTAAAACATTAACTATTCGCAACTGGTTATACTAGCCTTTATTAGAAGTTTGGTAATATTTTAGACTCATTGCATTAATAATCGCGCCTATACAAAAGCAGTCGGATTCAGTATATATACAGAATGAGGTTTACAACAGTGACACCTATGTGTTAAGATTGATGGTCCAGGTTACAGAAAGATACCGACTATGTACATACAGTGAATGTGAACCATAAATCCAATGTGGGTAAAGCTTCAAATTGATTTTTGACCAGTAACAAGTTACACAAACAGTTTTCTTACAAGGAGGTAAGTACCTTCAAACTTATTCATAAATTACTGTGTATTCTTACATGTAGGACATAATACTTTATATTGACGTTAGTATAAAAAGTGAATTGACTGTCTAACTTCACACTTTTTATTGACATTCTGCATCAGGCATAGGAATACTAACATCACCATGTATCTTCAGGATTATGTATACCTTTGTGTTGATACCATGCTAAACTTATGGAAATTTTATGAAAAATCAACAGCCTTTCCCCATGTACTTTCATATTTGGCGATTTGATTATTGCATGCAGTGCTAGCAAAGATTTCCTTAAAACAAGTTTATAAATTATGATATTGGTTAAAACAAATATAAATATGGACCATTTCAAGTACACCTTTTCGTTAGGGTACGCTCAACTTTGGTGACTCTACACGAGATGTTTTGGAATTTAAAGGTTGTTTAGGACATTTTTGTAAACAATAAACGTTAACTGATGATATAGAAAAACAAGTGAGTAATCTATGTTTAAAATTTTATACAAGTCTGTGGATTTTCTACAAAAATATTGCTTTAAATTTCAATAAATTCTCTTCTTCTACAAAACGCAATTAAACTATGAATTATAATGCTTTGCATGACATTTCCTCTTGATATATGTTCTCTATTATTCAAGGTCTTTGCCGTTTTGATACTATTGCAATTTGAAAATTTCGTAATTAACAGGCCACAGAAGGGGTCATAAACCTTAATATATCCTGAAAGTTTGGTTAATAATTTTCCATTAATGAAAAGAAGCATATTTAGAGTCAAAGTGATAAATTATTTATCTGATATCAAAATTCCATCCTGGATCTTGAAACTACTGGTAACCTAAGCTAAATTCTTAAAGGGCTGACAGTTCAGCTCTGCCAGTAATTAAGTCAGTTTAAAAATCTGATACTATTATTTCATGTCTATTTTTATGCCCCCGCCGTAGCGGTGGGGGCATTAAGTTTTACCCTTGTCCGTCTGTACGTACGTACGTCTGTCCGTACGTCCCGAAATTGGTTTCCGTTCTCTAACTTCAGTTCGCCTCAACCAAATGTTATGAAACTTAAACACAATGCTTATTACCACAAAACACAGATCAAGTTTGAATTTTGGTGGCGTCACTTTAACCGTTTGAGAGTTATGCCCCTTTATAAATGGAAAAATTGCAAAATGTTTAGTTTCCGTTCTCTAAATTAATTTTGCCTCAACCAAATGTTATGAAACTTATACACAATGCTTATTACCACAAAACACAGATCAAGTTTGAATTTTGGTGGTGTCACTTAAACAGTTATAGAGTTATGCCCCTTTATAAATTGAAAAATTGCAAAATTTTTATTTTCTTCTGAATCTCAAGTTATTTTAAAATTGGAGTTATTTTCCTTTGTCCATGATTATAGTTGAATCAGCTACAATCAATGCTTTATACAATGCAATGTTTAATTTTGACTTCCACTGATAAAATACAAATCAAGTTGAATTTGGGTAGTGTCACTTTAACCATTATTGAGTTATGCCCCTTTATAAACCGAACGATTGCAAAAAAAATTAGTTTCCATTCTGTAACTTAAGTTTGCCCCTTCCAAACATTATGAAACCTATACACAATATTCATTACCACAAAACTTAAGATCAAGTACAAATTTTTTGTTTCCGTTTTCTAACTTTAGTTTGCCTCAACCAAATGTTATGAAACTTATACACAATGCTTATTACTACATAATACAGATTAAGTACGAAATTTGGTGGCGACACTTTTACCATTCTTGAGTTATGTCCATTTATAAACATAAAAATTGATGAATTTTTCGTTTCCGTTCTCTAACTTTAGTTTGTCTCAACCAAATTTTATAAAACTTATACACAACCGTTCTAGAGTTATGCCTGTTTACAAATAGAAAAATTGCTGAATTTTTAGTTTCCGTTCTCTACTTAAGATAGCCCCAACCAAATGTTATGAGACTTACACACAATGCTTATTACCACAAAACTCAGATCAAGTTCAAATTTGGGTAGCGTCACTTTTAATGTTCTTCAGTTGTGTCCCTTTATAACTATATGATATGCAACCGGGGGCATCATCTGTGTCCACATGTGGACACTATCCACATTTATTTAATTTATATCACCACATTTGTCATTAATTTTGTTTTTTGAGAATGGTTGATATTTATCTACTATTATAAATGACAAAAAAATCGTACAGGGGAGGTGGGGGAGGGTGGTTTGTCCAACACTCCCTAAAACAGCCTCTGTCAACCATTGCAATTCAAAAGGGGGGTTGGGTCGTATGTTTTTTAATCGGAGCCACAAATTGTTTTCCCCACAAAAGATTCTTTTGGTAAACCGTTGAAAGCTATCAATCACATTATTTTTTCCAACATTTAACACTTTAAGGTAGGTGTGGTGAAAGTGTGGATTCAGCTTATTTCTGTTTGTTTGGTCATCAGCTTCAACACAATAACTTTTTTCACCAAAGTGGTGATCAATTATTTGCTTTGACATCTTTTGTACTATGTGCACCTTTCATGGCAATTACAATTGTCCCATATGGCATTTTGCAGTCAGCTCACCTTAAATGAGAATTGACTCTTCTACATTAAGCTTGAGGATGACGTAACATATATATGCAATTTCTTGCAATATCTTACCACATCATTATAATATCCCACTCATACATTTGATTTTATATCTGAACATTTGAACAGTAAATGTTTCACTCGGATGAAATGCTTTTATGCAATTTTGTACATAAATTAGGCTGTTACTTTTCTTGTTTGAAATAGTTTTCATTGTCAATTTGGGAATTTTAATAGCAGGCCATGGGTTAGGGACTCTGCTCTTGTTGAAGGACATACTGTGACCTATTGTTGTTAATTACTGTGTCATCGGCAATCCTCCCACATATTTTTTATATTGTTCTGAAATGTGTGGAATTATTTTTCATTTCTAGGAAATGTGAGTCTTTACTCATTACTATATTAAACTAGAGCTTAAATGATGTCGTTCTGGTATCTAATCACGATTCTGTTTTTCATTGAAATTGCATTATGCCAGTTTCAAACAATCAATACATGTCTTGCCACCCGCCAATTTAAATAGTCCCTCTGAATTTATATCCATATAGACATTCGCAATTTATCCACTGCACAAAATCTAAGGTTACTTTGAGCCATATAGTTATAAGGAACTTGTTCAATGCAAAACCCAAAAAAATATTGCCACCATTTGCAACAACTAATGAACTGAAAAACATAAAAAGTTTATACCATGAAATTACAACAACTATCAAAAAGAGGATGTGGTATAATCGCCAATGAGACAACTCTACGCAAGTGACCATTTAATGACCTTGAAATTAAACTAGTATGGTATGGTATGGTCTAGTACTATGATTCTATATATGCTGTATGAGATTAGTGAAGGGAAAAAATGACCTCCTGAAAGAAAACAACAGCCACAATTGTGACAAAGAAACTAGATAGTCTTAACAACTGCAAGTCAATAGCAAATAAATCATGAAAAAATAAGTGCAAATTATAAATAATTTATTAGACAGCTTCATTTCATCTCTAACTATAATATTTACATATATCATAACCAATAACAAATACATCAATTATTATACAATACAGAAACAGAACATATTACTTAAAGTTGATAATTGCAAAATAGTTTTTATATTTACAAAGTGGCATAATATGTATGGTATACAAGACAGCAAAAAAACAAAACATGTATGAAACAATAAACCCCTAACAGATATATAACAAGACTAATCTATTAAGTCTATGTAACAATTATATCATAAACTATTTAAAATTGTAATGTTCCAAGAATAATTGAATGCCATTCAGCCACACAGAAAATATCCAATAAAAAATGAATGTTTGGTGTAAATGATAGCTAATCACACAATGATTCTGAACAGACAATTTGTCCGGTGGTACCAAACACTTAGACCATGGAGACCAAAGTAATTACGTTTGTTTAAGTTTTATAACATTTTGACACTATATTTCCCTTGAGCCTATGTCAAAAATATAAAAATTCCATTCATGATTGGACATATGGTATGATAAACAGCCGACTTATTTTGATCATTGAGAAGCATGATAATTCCTTAAAACATAAGAGCATTTAATGTTGAGTGGACGTTATTCAAATAAGAGTTGACTTTATGATTCTCAAGTTAAACAGTTTCTATATACTAACAGACTACTGCTTTAAATAAGACAGATGTTCCCGCATCAGGCTTAAGAAAGTCACTTCCGGTTGACATTTTCAAGGTCGTGTCTTGACAACTATATGACAACATGTCACAATTAACATTTTTAGTAAAATATTTCATTGATATTTTTTATCGTTTCTCAGAAGAATCAATATTAAGCAACAATCATTATTTAAAACTTGAAATAGATCTTTTAACTTAACTGTGGTTTCTTTTTGGTGGATCAGGACCTAAATTAAAAAAAAAACCTACATCTCCATTACTTAATTACTCTTTACCAGTCACCAAATTTTACATTTCACTATTTTATATTACAGTAGAACTAACTATCATAGGGAGTCAGAACATCATCGGACATCATTATTCTTAATATATATAAGATTAACAAATCTTAATCTCAAACAGTTGGGAAGGAGTAATTTTTCCTAGAATTATATTATAAAACGAAATTCTATTACCACTGATTATCATGGCAAATGAAACTTCAGGTGTAAGTGTACCTACTTATAGCATGATGTGTGTATTGGTGAAATAATGACAACTAAAATAATTGTAATTATTTGATATACTATTGTCTGTGATCTTTGTTCAAATTTACAACCTTAACTTGTGAAAAACACTAAGTTCTATTATACAACAAAGACACACACTTTAGTTTGATTATTTGCTTGTTTTGTTATGTCTTTTTCAAAAGCACATTAAGTCTTCAAAATCAGAGGCAACAAATCTAAGTGACAACTTTCAAAGCCTCTATACACAGGAATATAATATATGGAAACTGATAATATTCTACAATGTGTCAAACAATAAGCATTTAGGACTTATAATTGAAAACAATGTCTCCAGAATAACTTTCTTAAAACATGACTAGACCTGAAAAATAGCTATTCCAAATACAATGGGAAACTAAGCACATAATATATATTTCTAAAATGTCAACAATGTTGACAATTCCAAACAGCATCTTCTGTCATCTGCTTGAACCTAGAATATGTTAGCCCAGAACAAGCACGATGGAACCACCGCTCACATGCACAGCACTGGATCCATAAGGCTCCAGGTCTGCCAACTTTCCTGCACTTGCCACACTTATTCTGAAAATAAATATTACAAAGTTTAAAGAAACTCACACACTACACAGCTGCAATTGTAAGCATACAACAAGTCTTGAAAGCCTTCATATCATCTGTAACATTGTACATAAACATGCATGTCATCATGCGGACTGAACATATGTATTCATGTATATATTTATATAAGGCGGGCTGTCAAATTTTTTCAGTCCGACATCTTATTCGCTACTGTTGGTTTACTTCTTTCCTTTTTGAGTATGCTAAATCTTACCAAATTGCAGTTAAAGCCATTTATCGTACAGAACATTTCACACAACTGCAGGTACTAAAATTCATGTGTTTCTTGCTTTCAGTTCAGACTACATCGTCGTTTTTATCTTTTTTAAGGGCTTTAAACTTCTCAATTGTGGGCCCTTTATTGACCTTAATAGCTGTATGGTGTGTGACTGGTGTGAGCCATTAGGCAATGTCACTGGACAAAAAGTCACAGGACAGGAAGTCACATATTCGTTGTTGAAAATTGTTTGGTTATATAAGAGAAAGATTTTAAAAAAATTTCTTCTTATTCCACATATATTTATTAAAAAGTTTCAGAAATGAAAAATTTATTTAATCATGCCAAAGACATATTTCGACACACTATGAAGCCATTAAAGTACCATGACACTTGGACATTTTGTTTGCATAAGAATAATTAGATCATTATCGATATATGTAGTTTAAGAAGACTCGAGTTGCTATATATATATATATATAGTTCTGTTCAAGATAATTACAAAAAATGTTTTTTAAATAAGTGTCTTCTTATTCAAAGAAAAGTTCTCTCAAAACTGAATTGTGACATTTTTGTATTTGACTTTTTGACCTTGACTACCTATTCTACAATCTAATATTATTGCCACATGGCACCTCCTTAGGTTTATATTGATAATTCACACATAATACTTATGTCATACTTACACCTGGTGATGCTGGTGTAGCAGTCATCAAATAAGCAATTCTCTCCACTTGGACCGGTTCGAGAATATCCTCAGTAAATACAAGTTCTGGTGGTGGCATTGGCAAAGTGGCATCCATATCGTCCTCACTGAATACTGTTGGTGATGGTGGTGGTGGTGGCAACACAAAGCTGTCGTCCATCACTACTTGATCATCTGTGGAACAATGCTCTGGCGTAGAAGGTAGAGAAGGTGGTGTTGGGTACATTGATACAAATTGTGGAGGAGAAGGTAGAGAATCGACTTGTGTAGGAGAAGGCAGAGATGGTGAGGGTGGTGGCATAGACATCGGTGTTGTTGCTATAGGTGATGGTGGTGGCAGACTTGGTGATACAGGTGTCACATTCAGTTGTCTTATTGGTTGTGGCAGTAGGGCCTCAGCTGCTTCTTCTTGTTCTGGAATATAAAATTACTGTCTAAAATTCGTTTAAGGTGGTACCAAACACTACAGGGAGATAACTCTGTAATAATCAGTTAAACATTTTAATCACGTTGTTTTGTTAAGGAAATATTAAGCTTCTCAATGATAAAAATTAGTGTTTGTCAAACTGCTATAAAACCAACGAAATTTTTCTGATAAAGTGGTGGGTTCAAATTTTTATATTTTTGTCAATGGGTCAAAGTAAACATTTTGTCAAAATTTTATGAAAATGAATCAAGCCAAATTTATATTAGTGAAGGTGTTGGGTACCACCTTAAATACATTTTCATTGATTTAATGGTCACTATGAATAATGTATATACTGGTTCTCAGACAATTTTGGTAAATGTACATTAAGTTAATAGAATATTTGAGGCATTCTTGCCCTCGTAACATGGCTGCTTATTAATTTCATTCTAAAGCAAAATTAACAATAATTATAACGACTGAGAGTAGATATTATTTACCTTCAGGATCAACAATATCTTCCTGGATATCAAAAATCTTGTTAACTATTGCTGAAAAAGAAAATAAACAATTAAAAATTGGTACGCAATAGACATGATAGAGAAATAAAGTCAAATCAGACAACATTGATCTCTTTTGTTGAACAATATATTGTAATTCCTAACTTGAAATTACAACTTCTTAAGATTGATTTATTCAATATCTGTTTGTCAGAATTCGTTTGATATGTATTGAATGGATATTTCACTTTGATATGCACTTTACTGTCCACAACCACAGATTTGTTTTTATTTCAAACTAGTTAAGTATGCATAGCCACATGATGTGCTGTCACATTACACTATACCTTGCCATTTTTCCTTGGAAAAGACAGTCTTTGGAAGTGTTAGGCACTTGGTTGGCCTGCCGTTTATCCTAACGGTTTTGTTCACCTTCCCACCAAGCTCCTTCACTCTGTCAACCACATTACTAACCATAAGGAATTCAGCCATAGCTTCCTTCCTCATGGCTAGCTCTGTGGACTTCACAAGAGTGCATGTCGCACCATTCACAACCTGAATAAAAATAATGTACAAATGATCAGTGTACCAACAAATGAATGTCATACAGTTTTATCAATTTGACCCTAAACATATATATTTCAATGACTATTTTGTTAAATGGAAACTAGGCAACAATTATTGTCATCATATCTAATTAGGTTTAACTAAAGTAATAATCACTGAATCAATCTTCATTTGATATTGCCTCAAATTGATAACTGATAATTGCTTCCCTTTGTTATGCTCGCAAACATTAATATTTAACAACAGGTCTTCAATACGGCACAACTTGCAAATGAAATAGTCCAAAACTTGGGCATGCATTGGTGCAGATCATGAGCTATTAAACAATTTTTTTTGGAAAGGAAAGACCACAATGAGACAAAAATCCCAGATTAAATATTATAAGACAATTTTTATAGTTTTTAATGAATTATCACAACTTGCTCTTATCAATTGAATGTGAGGTCACTAACAAGTTTTACTAAAGTTCTGTCTCCAGTTTGCTACACCCTTCCTAATTTGGCCAATCTGGAAAAAACGAAATTATGTATATTTATACTTACATCCATTTGTACAGTCAGTGGTTTAGACTGACTTACTGCACTGGTAACTGCCAGCTTTGACAAATTACTCTGGTAATATGGCACCAGCACATTCTCCAGGTAATCTGTCACCTCCTCTAAAAGATCTCCCCTGTCTACCAGGTTTGTGATCTACAATATAAAGATATGATGATTTTAATAGTTCTTCATTACATGTATCACACATTGTAGCAATTTGTTCTTTGACTGGTATTTCTTTTGTAAAGAAATTTATTGTTTACCTTATTGTACACCATTCATTAAATGTTCAATGTGTTCATATTAATCCTTGACATCTGTACCACTTGCATCATATTTAGCAAAAATACAATACAAGGATCTATTGACCTGAAAGAAGTAAATTGACTGAGGACGAAGTCTGAGGTCGATATAATTCTATGGGTCAATATTTCCCGTATTGACCTCATACAAAGGCTATAATGGTTATATTATTAATTTCTGACCATATTTGTATCAAAAATGTCATTGTAATATATTTGATATTGTTGGAATTTTGTAGATACCATATTATTGTCTCCTAGACAATAACAAAATATTAGTAGTTATTTTTTATGGTTTGTTTGGCACATCTTGTGTTTTCTTCATTAATCGATAATAAATACAATTTTATTTTGTTACTTTTACAAATATCTAGAAATTCATTACATGTCATCACAAAGTATATCTGTTTTTTAGAAAATCTAAAAATAACCGTGCAATCATGCTTTTGGCTATCAGCTGTTTTTTTTATCTATCTGTGAAAATATAGTTTAACATGTGACTATCCCTGAACGAATCAAATTAGTTAAACCATACGAATTAATAATATATATATGAATTAAAATTACTATTGACTAAATGATAAAAGATAAGAATGTTAAGAATTTTTACCACTTTGGCCACAGACAGAGGGTAGGCTATCCCCTCAAGTATCCTCAGGTCTGCTCCAGGAATTTTGGTCTTCAAAGTTAAGGTTTCCTGGTGCACCTGCTCCACAGTGATTGACGACAGGGCATTTAGAACTATGGGGAATGCGGCCGATGCCAATTTGGAATGGTCTTCCAAGACCTTGGCATCTCCAGGCATCTTCTCTTTTGTGGGAGGTTCCACCTTAATAACGAGAACCCTGCTGAAATATCTGTAATTATAACAAAATAGATGCATGATTAAAATCTGTATTTAGTGGGAAAATTTGCTTCAATTTTATTATTCTTATCACATAGTAGATATATTTTGCTGTTTTCAAATATGGCTGTAACTTCATAATTCATTATTTTAAAAAAATCAGATGAAGTTAATAAATGATAAATGATATAATTCAGAAAGCGGAAAAAAATACAGGGGTATCTCGTGTAATTTCTGATAGAATAACACAATCATCTCAGAAATGTCATATCTATCAATCAGGTCTTTTCAGTGGTTCAGTTAGAATATGAGATGTCATTTGCATATATTTATATATATATATATATATGTTTCATCATTCGGTGATAATTGCCTTAGACTATTGTGACCAATCATGCCATTGAAAATTAAAGACCATGTGATAAATATTATTCAAGATTCAATGTATTAGAGATTTTTCTGTCCACTATTATAAAGCATTTGTACACAAGTACTTACTTCATGAAGTTGTTCAAGTCAAAATTGACAGTCACCTTACAGCCAGTCAGAGGGGTCTTTGTAGATTGGTCTGTTGACTTGCCACGTACACAGCCATTGTATATGTCCACTGCTACTTGACTGACATCTTCTGCTGTTGTGGGATCATCCCATATAAATGGCAGTGTTGACTTGGTCAACCACGAATTCACGAATGCTAAGGTACACCTGTCAAAACAAGTATTTCACATATTATTGGGATTATCATATGATTATTTTCCATTAGAAGAAATGGTATTATTGTATCAATTTCACGTGTAATGTTGTACTCTTATATCATAATCAACAGGCATGACAAAATACCAACAAGATTTTTGTACTATTGTACAAGCTTACTTTTTTCACAATTTCCTACTTTCGGTACTTAAGGTGGCTCGGGTGTCTTCCTCCATCTTGGATTTCGAAGTAGCAGATAACGTTGGTCTAGATATTTCATGAGAGTATTATGTAATTTATGTAAAAGTCTTTTGATGGAAATATAAAAAATTGTGTGTTTTATCATAATTACGGCTGTAATTTCTCAAAAACACATTATTTGTGTTTGATTAGATTTTTTTCAACAATAAGGGGAGATAACTCAGATAAAGTAATTTTTATAATAGAAAGTGTTGTGAATTTACCTATTTTGATATGTAGCAAGAAAACAAGTTCGGTGACCCAATTTTTTCTTTTTCTTATCTGAAAGCATCTTATAAGAGCTATCTTTTCACATTTTATCTTAAAGTTTTCTTTTTATCACACAAAATCTGATTTTCCATGCATAATCTATACAAAATCTGACAATTTTGCACAACCTCTAGCGTGAAAAAAATTTCGGTGACCCATACTTTTTATTATATTTTTGAAAAAAGCATGATAAAAACTTCATTTTGACAAATTATCAAAAAATTCTATCAATTTTAATTAAGACGCCCTAGCCACCTTAAATATTGTCCCTGAGGAAAGAAGAATATTGAATTATACCACCAAATAGATATTCATTTCTACATATCTATTAAAAAAGCTATATTGGTCAATTCATATGTCTGTTTGGCACTCACACCATATCTTATCTATATCATTATACATTGGTTTCACTGAATATGATTTGAATATATACAACTTTCTTTTAATAAGAGAACAGATTTTTTATTCAAATTAATTGAATGGTTTAATACATACATTATTAAGCATAACCATTGATTTATATTCCTACCTTAAGTAAATAATTAAAAAAAAGTTTACCTGGAGGCTATGTGAGTCTCCTTACATCCAGTAAGCCAGGCAGCACACATAGCAATTAAGGTTTTCCCCACCATTGGCTCTCCATATAGTATCGGGATGTTAAAATGCCTGGTATTGGCACTTAGCCATTGGTACTGGTGCAGGCCATAAAATGAGGCCCAGGCCAACAGTGCTGGACCAATGTTGGATCCCAAAATGTCATCAAACAAATTCCTGAGGAGTTGCAGATTTGGTGCTGTAGAGCAGATGGACCTGCAGAGCTCCTCCTTTGGTAGTCCTGAGATATTGACATTTGGTAGCCATACATAAGAGCATGAATCAGGATCAACCTAAAATAGTAATTTTCACGTTGAAATAGTAATTAATAAGTAAAACTATAGATTATATTGATTTGCATATCTGAAACTTATTTTAAAAATGTTTTAAACAAGAATCACCGTCACTTTCATTGAAATGGGCCAATACCTTATTATTAGGGGATATTAGTAATTGTTAATCTTGTAATTGGTTGCTTTGAATTTTTTTTTTTTTGGATATAAAGCATTTCTTTGCATATCATGTTACAATGATTAATTCATGTACACTATGGAAGTGGACCCCTCCCCCCTTATTCCCATGTACACCTTAACCTTATATAGTGTAGTGTGTATGCATGACAACTAATGTGAACTCATAAATGGTGGGGTGCTATCACATGGTTGGAAGCAAGATCAGATCCTATACATCCACTGCAAGAACCAAGCTGAATAGAGTCTCATACTCGTACCGCCATGTATAACCACATAGACATAGGTTGAGGAAAACATAATATAGGTTTGGGCGAATAACCACAGTTTAATTAATCTTTGCATCATTTATAAAGACATTTAACAATGAAACAATAATATTTCCATTTTGCACAAACAGTCTTTGAAAAATCTGTGGTACTCCAATAGAAAACACAAAACTACAATAACTACACATTAAAATAAACAATAATTAAATCATGCACTAAAGGAAACTATTGAAATAACATGCAATGTGTTAAAAGATTTTTCACATACCAATAGGGAGTGGTGGGTGGGACTAGAAAGTTTTGTGTCAAAAATTAAAATTGTCTGCATACGCCGCTGGTAAATTTGAGATGAATAATTGCGCTCTTGATAAAACAAGCGCCACTAATTGGTGCTCTGATTGGATAATTCAAATAAATACTGGGCCATGATTGGCTAATGTCTTAGTAACCTAAATAGCAACTAATTAATTAGTAAGGGCTGCAGATACTGGGAAAAACTCAATCTGATTGGTTAAATGCAATTGTATCTCTTAACAACATGTTAGATAAGTTCCCCCTATATAAAGCTATATAAATACTTCATTTAAATAAAATGAACATTTTAATCAGGCCTATCAGATACCCAATATCCCTTTTTCACACACTATTACTAGTATATAATAAAATTTTATATCCTTAAATAGGTAAGCAAATAAACAGGTTGCTAACTGCATTCAAAATAATCAATACTAGTGTACTAGAAAACTAATTGTTACATACCATCTTCCATGTTGACACATCAATGATGCACTTTGGGCTCAAGAAGCACAATGTTGTGCCAGGTTGTAATCCAGCATTGGTTATGTGGTTTCTGGAAAAGACATAACCATTGTGGTCATCCTGCTCTGCCTGACGTTTCACCTTAGCCAGCTCACTAACAAGGTCACAGGACTCCCTTTTGGCTAACAGGCACATCAAACCACCCCAATAGAACGATGAATTTAATGCATGCTCCAATTCTTTAGTGCTATGGCAATCTCTTGCAGTGAAGTGGGCAGTACTACAAAAAAATCAACAAATTAGATATGTCTAAAAGACCCTGGTCCAAAAAAAAACCCCAAAAAACAGCAGTGTGATACACTCAATTGTATATCTTAATGATTAAGACTAGCGGCTATTACCTACATGTCTAATTAAAGAAACTGACTTTATTTAATATCAATGTCTTTTAACAGTGCATATGCCCTTGCATAATTATTGTAGGCATATACATGTATTATTAATTACAATATTTAAACTAAATTCACATAGTGGTAAAGAAATGAGTCAATATTCCTAATGCGCCTCCAATAACAGTTGTGTGTAAACAAAAAATCTATGTGTAGTGATATTGGACATGTTTCAATTTTTAACAAGTGACTGCATGAGCTTAACCAGTTGTGTTCATCTGGAAAGTAGAGGACCAGTGATTAAATGTGTAAAAACTGTGGAGTTTTTTAAAATGTATTCAAAGTATTGAATTTTCAAAGAACTTACAGTGTGACAAGATGGATTTTTTAACATGAGCTAGGAGCTGCATCATTAAAGGATTTGCAAGGTATATAAGGGGGATTCCTAATCCAGAATATTAACGGGGTCAGGGAGGGAGGGGTTGATTCCAACTATATATGTATGTCCCCATTCAAAGATTCAAACATGATTTTAGAATCAGTACAGTTAGTTTTAGGTTTATAGTATAACAAGCATTCTGTGAGTATTGCATGGCAATACATAGTCCCCTACTGGTTAAAAAAACAAGGTAATAGATCTAAATTCTAACTTGATCTATAACTTGTCATGGTGTTAACTACAATACATAAATTAACAAATAAACCTACCACTAAATTCTCATACAATTTATTAAAGAAAAGGGAAAAAATCCAATATATCATTTATCTCTATTCAGTTGTTGTTAGGGAGCGGTCATTTTTTATCTCCAGGGGGGGGGGGGGGGGGCGGCAAAAAAGTAGGGGGGGTCATGAAAAAAATTGAATCTGATAGTGGGGGGTCATTCTTTTTCAGGGCGATCTAGTAGGGGGGGTCATGATTTTATTGACCATAGATTCATTGATCGCCATATACAATGTACCATGACCATAGACTATACATGTATAGTCAGAGCTAACTTGTCTCCTAGTTTGACTCTTTCACAAATATCAAACGGTCACTATCAGTGATCTACCTAGAACTAGTTACTTTACTCTTTGACTAATTTTATTGTCAAGTGACTAATGAATATTACCAAAAAATGTGCAAAATAAGTCACTTTTCTTATGCTTTTCTTAGCCATGATGTTATAGAACTAAGAAACTAGGAATAGAGACTATAAAATTGGTTTCATAATCCTGGCTTCACCACAACAAAAGTAGACTTTGCTTTTTGAAGGTGACACCATTTTTATTTTTCAAGATGAACTCATATATTTTACAAACTGTTGTTTTATGTGTACAAAAAATTATTCTAGAAAGACATTTTCAAAGCATTTTATTTTTATTTTTATTCCATATCTTAAATATACCTCATCTTAAATATACCTCATATAGATTTCCACTATACATAAATATATGAATGATTTTTTTTACATGTATAGTGGATGGGCCAGAACTTATTTTGTAGGAAAAATTTTGCTATCAATTTTATCAGTGTGTAGGAAATTTCGTTTGCAGGCACACAAAACATAAAAGACATGGTCTCAACAAACTGGTAGCTTGGTTAATTTCTGTCAATTTTAAGGATTTAATTAAAGAATACAAAAGCTAGAATTTTCTATTCGGACTAATTTCAGATAGTCACTTCTAAAAGTTTATATAAATTTTCAAAACCACTTGGATTTTCTTATCTATTGTATTTTGACCTTATAGAATACAAGGTTGTTTGATAGTTTGGTGTATTGCTGTCAAATTTATGGATTTTATTAATAAGTAAGAAAAAAAATCTAAACTTTTTAGGCTAAATTCAGATACCGTAGTCACCTTTAAATTCAACTTGGATTTTCATAAAACTCTACACCTATCTCATTCATATATTGAACTTACAGAATTCCAGGTTGTTTGGGAGTTTAGTGTATTGCTGTCATTTTTATGGATTTAATAAATAGGTTAAAATAAAGCTTAAATTTTCAGTTTATGCTAATACTAGATAGTCATCTTTAAAAAAATTATAAAATTTTCAAATCAACTTGGATTTTCATATAACTCTACAGCTATCTCATTAACATATTGATCTTACAGAATGCCAGGTTGTTTGGTAGATATATTAAATCTACCAAACAGCTATACTTATATTTCAAAATGTAGAAATAAGTTCAGGAGAAAATCTGGTGGTATAACTATAGTGTTTAAAAAAGAGTTTGAAAACTACCTAAAATTTCCTAAAACAGATTCTGAATATGTACAATGGGTTAAATTTTCTAGAGATCTTTTTGAAGATGAGTTTTTGTTAGGATGTGTGTATATACCCCCTGATAATTCAAAATATTCATCAGTAGATGCCTTCTCTGAAGTTGAAAAAGAATTAATTTCATTATCAGATAATCATAACAGATATGCACTGGTTGAGGATTTCAATGCCAAAACCGCAGATCTTCCAGACTTTTGTAGTCCCGATGATAACTTCTTACAAATTATGAACATTAATAGTGATGAAGAAATTTTGAAATATTTTCATGACCATAATAATATTGTTAAGACCGGAATATCATTGTACAGGTATACACAGTGTAAATGTAGACCCAACACTTTCGGACATAGACTTTTAGAACTTTGTAAGAAAAATAATTTATACATTGCAAATTCTAGAGTAGATTGTGACAAATATATAGGAAATGTTACTTGCAATGATACAAGTGTTGTGGATTACTTGCTTTTATCCTCTAATATGTTTTCTTATATGAATATGTTCAAAGTAGAGGACTTTAATCCCGTTTTCAGATGTTCACTGTCAGATTAGTTTCTCACTATTAGTTGATGTAGTTGTTAATGAAACAAATGACATTGTTACACAAAACCAAAATATAAAAAGGAATAGTAATAGGAAAACAGAATTTATAGAACACGCAAGAGTAAATGAAGAAACTAATATTAGAAATATAGAAACTTCGTTAGATGATTTACTCTTAAAACAAAATATATTACAGTCTGATATTGATACAGTTGTGAATACTTTGTGTGATATGTTTAAAAAATCATCTGCTAACGTATTTGGTAAGACGTGTAAAAACTCTTAATATAAGAAATTTAATAACAAACCTTGGTATAATACAAAATGTGCATCGAAAAGAAAGATTTTTCACAGAGCTAAAAGGAAATATGGGTATTTAAAAAGTCAGCTAAATAAAACTTCATTAAAGAAGGCAAGTAGAGAGTACAGAAGAGAGATGAACAAGCATTTTCAAGATTATCAGATAAAAACTGCTAATTCTCTGAGACCAAAATCTAAGACTGATCCTAAAGGCTTATGGAAAATATTAAACAATATTGACAAACCCAAATCTAGTTATAACGACAAGGTTACTTTGGATACTTTATATGAATATTTTAAAAAGTTGAATGAGAATGTTGATGGGGATGAAGAACATGATATTAATTTTGATGAAATTCCTCCAGAGAATATTGATAATATTCTAAATTCATCAATTACAGAAGACGAAATTCTGGCTGTTGTGAAAAAACTTAAAAACAATAAAGCCTCTGGATATGATAATATTGTAAACGAACATATAAAAAATACAATTCACTTTATGATGCCTATATACTGCAAACTATTTAATATAATATTAGATTCCGGAAAAATATCAAGCTCTTGGTCAGAAGGTATTATCCTACCAATCTTTAAAAATAAAAGTAATATTTATGATCCAAGTTCATATAGACCTATCACATTAGTGACTTGTTTGGGTAAGACTTTCACTGCTATCCTGAATGAAAGACTTAGCAAATTGTCAGATGAGATATGATTAATAACAGAAGCTCAAACTGGCTTTAGAAAAGGATATAGCACAACTGATAATATTTTTACTTTGTATGCTTTAATTTCTATCTACCAGTCACTTGGCCAAAAATTATACTGTACCTTTGTTGATTTTTCACGGGCATTCGATACAATATCTAGAGCCTCATTATGGATTAAGTTACAAAATGCAGATATAACTGGAAAAATGTTCAAAGTACTGCATAGTTTATATGATAATGTTAAATCTTGTGTAAAAAGCAGTCAAGAATGTTCTGCATTCTTTATGTGCGACATAGGAGTAAGACAAGGAGAAAATCTGTCTCCCTTCCTTTTTGCAATTTATTTAAATGACCTAGAAGATTTCTTTATCCAAAATAATAATTGCAGCTTAGAAAAAGTTGAAAGTTTATGTTTTGATAATCTTGATATTTATGTCAAAATATTTGCATTGCTTTATGCTGATGACACCATAATTCTTGCAGAAACACCGGAGTCTTTACAAAACGCTTTGGATATCTTTGAAGCCTATTGTACTAAATGGAAGTTGAAAGTGAACTTGAATAAAACGAAAGTTGTAACTTTTTGCAAGAGAAAACCCAAACATAACCCAATTTTTAAACTTTTTGGCAATAATCTAGATATAGAAGATTCCTACTCTTATTTAGGAGTAATTCTAAGTTACAATGGTTCTTTTGTTAAAGCCAAGCAAGCGCAAAAAGCATTATTCAGTTTATACAGAAAAATACGCAATATATCATTACCTGTTGATTTACAGATTAGCTTATTCGATACCCTCATACTTCCCATCCTGACTTATGGGTGCGAAGTGTGGGGGTTTGAAAACATTCAGATGATAGAAAAAATTCACCTACAATTTTGCCAAAATATACTGAAGTTAAGAACCACTACTCCTAATTTCATGTCTTAAGGAGAACTTGGCAGAACTCCAATTGAGGTAGCTATTAATTTAAAAATGGTCTGTTGTTGGAATAAACTTATTGTCAATCAAAACAAATTAAGCAGTGTGCTATATAGAGTAATGAATAAGCTTAGTCAATCAGGTAATACTAGTTTTAAGTGGATAAATCATTTAAAGTCTATATTTGATAATACGGGACTCAGCTATGTATGGACTCAGCAATTTCCAGTTAATTCAGTCCAATTAAAAGTTACTGTAAAGCAAAGGCTCGTAGATCAGTTCATCCAAAAATGGTATAGCCAAATAGAAAATTCATCAAGAGGAAAATTTTATGGTCAATTTAAATTAGAATTTAATCTGGAAAACTACCTTCGAAAATTATTTCCAAGAGAACGACAATTATTTACAAAATTGAGGTGTTGTAATTTAAAAATACCAATAGAAACTGGAAGGTGGACAAACATTCCAAAAGAAGAAAGAATATGCCATTTATGTCATATAGGAATTGGCACTGAATTTCATTACCTTTTTAAGTGTCAGTTTCCGACAGTCGTAAAAATATGAAACAAACATATTCCTATTTACTTTACTAGATATCCATGTTATCAAAAAATGATAGGCTTATTGTCACTAAGTAATGTAAAAGTGTTAAAAAATCTAACACTTTTTATTAGTAAACTTAAGAACATTTTGTAAAATGATTGTTTAAAAATGTATTTTTTATGTTTTTTCCTTTGTTATACCCATCATTTTTCTTTTTTTGTATTGTTTGTATATATGTAAATATTGTATTCCTGTTGTTACACTATGTATTGTGTCTGAGTGATCAAATAAAAGTTGAAAAAGTTGAAAGGTACTTTGGTTTATTGCTGTCATTTTTATGGATTTAGTTAATAGGTTAAATATAAAGCTACAATTTTCAGTTTAGGCTAAATTCAGATAGTCACCTTTAAATTTTTTTATAACTTTTTCATATAACTCTACAGCTATCTTATTTATATGTTGATCTTACAGAATGCCAGGTTGTTTGGTAGTTTTGGTGCATTGCTGTTATTTTTATGGATTTAAAAAATAGGTTAAAAAAAGCTAAATGTTCAATTTAGACTAAATTCAGATAGTCATCTTTAAAAATTGGTATAAAGTTTCAAATCAACTTGGATCTGCAACTCTCCGTTTGCCATCTGCTGCATCCATCTTTACTGCTGAACCAGAAGTAATAATTTTGGCTTTGAAATGTATTGCTTCTTCAGATAAATCCAAATTTATTATATGTTCTGATTCACTTTCATGCTTACAAGCTATACAAAATACTAAAATTAAAAACCCAACAATTCTCAAAATTTTATATGTAATGAGGAATTTAAAAATTCTTTATACAGAAATAATATTTCTATGGGTGCCGAGTCATGTTGGAATCCATGCAAACACAGCTGTAGACCTTGAGGCAAAGAATGCCCTGGGTGACACTTTATCTAACTGTGATATACCATATACCGATTTTAAATCTAATATTAGAGAAGATGTTTTTAATATTTTGAAAATTGAATGGAGTAAGAGAGATGGTAACAAATTACATGAAATTAAACCTAATTTAGGTAAACCTTTTAATAATTTAATGTGCAGAAAAGATCCGTGTGTTATTTCTAGATGCCGAATTGGTCATACTAGAGTGACACACGAGTATCTTTTAAAAAATGAAGATTAACCACAATGTGTACCTTGCAACTGCAAGTATACTATATAACATGTTTTAATTAATTGTATTGACTTTGCTGATATTCGGAAGAAGCATTTCAATGTCAATAATATGTATGATTTATTTAATAATGTTCCATTTACAAATATTGTTTCATTCTTAAAAGAAATTGGAATATATTATAAAATATAAAAAATGTTGTTATATTTAAAACGATTTTAATTTTTATCACGTTATCTTAGTGTTGATTTTTATTTGTAAATAATCAATTTGCTTTAGTCTCGAATTTTAGTTTATTGAAAGACCTTTTGTCTGATTTTAAAAATATACCTTAAGTTGTTATAATATTCGAATTAGCTCTCGCCGCGACATAGCCTTTCTGTGCTAATGCGGCGTAAAGCAAACAATAATCAATCAATCAACCGTTTTATTTTGGTGTTTACACCAACGGAATCCCAACGGAATAAAATTTGTCAACGGAAAACTTTTTTTTTCATCCGTTCGAGCCATCCGGTAAAGTAAGGTTATGAACTTTACAAATGGCGATTGCTTTATAAATCAACCAATTTTTACAACAGATAACTGCGAAATTATAGAATTTCTCACGACTGAGATGAATATATGCTTATAAAACATAACTAAATTTGTATTCTTTTCCAACGGGATGTATAAAGACACACCTACGTTCGTTTTGATCTATAAAGAGGTTAAACTCCTAAGTATCCTACTGTCTGTCGATACATTTATTTTTGGCATTGCACTAGTCATGTCTTCTTTGACTGTCCATGACGTTAAAATACTAAATCCCTGGGATGTGTTTTAGTTGATTTTAGTCTCTGATGCATGATTTTTTATTATTAATTGTTTTGGCTTTAAACTAGCTGTCAGTAACTGCGAGTACTCTCAAATCGTACTTTCTTGTTTATTTGAACTGTTAATACTAATTGTATTGCTTTTTTGTTATTTAATGTTATTCAGGGTTATATCTGGTCTATATACCAGTTTTTATAAGTGTTTGGTATAACTATAAATTTTCACTTCGTACTATGAACATCAACATTATTTATTTTGTAAAAATATTTCCATTCTCTATTGGAACTGTACACGTACCTAACAACAAAATTATTTTCATTTACCTGTGTTTAAAGTTATTGCAAATGGCTGATATTCTTGTTCGATCATATTGTTTTTCTTTAATGGTTTAACTTTTCATACCGATATAACATGTTACTTTTATTATTCTTCCCTTATTTTATTTATTTTGTATTTACATTGTATCATAGGTCAAATTTATTTGTTCAGTGTATGTTCCATGGTGTTAATATGTCCTTTGATTGAGTTAAGCTATTTCAGTTGATATTTTATAGTGTGTCTTTCTATGTTGTGATGTTAACATACACTATTGTTTCAGAAAATGGGTGAAGGTTTGGTACCATTAAAACGTTTAAACCCGCTGCATATGTTTGCACCTGTCCTAAGTCAGGAATCTGTTGTTCAGTAGTTGTCGTTTGTTGGTGTGGTTCATAAGTGTTTCTCGTTTCTCGTTTTTTATAAAGATTAGACCGTTGGTTTTCCCGTTTGAATGGTTTTACACTAGTAATTTTTGGGGCCTTTTATAGCTTACTGTTCGGTGTGAGCCAAGGCTCCGTGTTGAAGACCGTACTGTGACCTATAATGGTTTACTTTTATAAATTTTGACTTGGATGGAGAGTTGTCTCATTGGCACTCATACCACATCTTCTTATATCTATTTTAGGTCTTTTTTGACATAACTGTATCGATAGCTATATTTTTTTTCCTCCTACATAAAAAGGGTTATGGATTGAAATGAAAACATTAAAAAGCATGTAAAACAACATAACATATGCATCTTTACCTTACAATGCCAATCCGAGTAAAAGCATCACATTAACTTTATTGGCCGTATATGTATACTGAGATAGCAGACTACTGCGATACTTGCGAGCGATGCAAAGTTGGAAATTTAGTTACCACTTTTCAAATCTGTACATCAAAAGAGACCACTTGAAATAGTAGCCATTGATTTTACCGTATTGGAACGAGGAGTTGGTGGATTAAAAAATGTATTGGTTATAAACGACGTATTCACAAAGTTTACTCAACCGATTCCGACTAGAAATCAGAAGGCAAAAACAGTTGCAAGGATCTTATTGAAGGAAAGAATACTGTGCATTCATAGTTATTCGTTGGATACCAATTTCCGTGGGTACAGGTTAACCACGAATTCAAATGTTCAACGAATTACAAATTTTCTATAGGCTTTGTAAGCAGATATTGGCAAAACCACGAAATCAAATATCGACAAAAATGCAAGTTTTCCTCAATCCACGAAAATTGATACCCACGAAAATAAATGAATCCACAGTAATCCGATTTGGGAATTCACACCGCTTGCATAGTGACCAGGGCAGAAGTTTCGAAAACGAGATTATACACGAACTTTGCAAAATTTATGGTGTGAAGGAAACCAAAACATTGCCGTATATTTTCCAGAGGGAAACGGCGTCTGTG
Source organism: Mytilus californianus (assembly GCF_021869535.1). Taxonomy (NCBI): domain Eukaryota; kingdom Metazoa; phylum Mollusca; class Bivalvia; order Mytilida; family Mytilidae; genus Mytilus; species Mytilus californianus. The sequence continues at coordinate 507,871 of NW_026262711.1, forward strand.
AACGTTTTAATCGAACCATGCATAATTTACTACGAACCACCGACAAGAAAAGCAGATGGTCAGAATTACTTCCAGAGTTAGTGTATGCATATAATTGTACACCCCATTCTACAACTGGTTATTCACCATATTTTTAATTCTTCGGAAGAGAGCCAACAATTCTGTTAGATCAACTTCTAGGAACCGAGCAAGAAGTAAATTTGGAGAAGGAAGAATGGATAACTGAACATTTTAACCACCCAGTTAAGCGGGTATTGTTTGCCAATTGTTTTTGTTGCACAAACACACTTTGAATCATGATTGGCACAGGTAATAGCCGCAGTATTTATAGCACGGTATACTACGTCATACCAATAGATCAAGATGTTGACCTCTTTTAACTGAGATAAAATTGAGAATGGAAATGGGGAATGTGTCAAAGAGACAACAACCCGACCATAGAACAGACAACAGCAGAAGGTCACCAACAGGTCTTCAATGCAGCGAGAAATTCCCGCACCCGGAGGCGTCCTTCACCTGGCCCCTAAACTAGTTCAGTGATAATGAACGCCATACTAAACTCCAAATTGTACACAAGAAACTAAAATTAAAAATAATACAAGACTAACAAAGGCCAGAGGCTCCTGACTTGGGACAGGCGCAAAAATGAGGCGGGGTTAAACATGTTTATGAGATCTCAACCCTCCCCCTATACCTCTAGCCAATGTAGAAAAGTAAACGCATAACAATACGCACATTAAAATTCAGTTCAAGAGAAGTCCGAGTCTGATGTCAGAAGATGTAACCAAAGAAAATAAACAAAATGACAATAATACATAAATAACAACAGACTACTAGCAGTTAACTGACATGCCAGCTCCAGACTTCAATTAAACTGATTGAAAGATTATGTCTTCATCATATGAATATCAGGCACAATCCTTCCCGTTAGGGGTTTAGTATCATACCATCATAACATATATGAGAAGAACATAACCCGTGTCATGCCAACAACTGGTTTTAAAATAAATGTGTTTAGTGCCGATGCAAAAACCCTATAAGTGAATCAATATTAACGCCAAAATATGCAATCTTTAATGACCTGACAACAGTATCGTAACTATATCCCTTCTTAATAAGTCTATTTAAAGGTTTTGTTAGCTTCAGAGGTGAATACTGACATTTTTGTGCTTTATAAAGAATATTTCCATAAAAAATTGGATGTGAAATACCTGAACGTATAAGAAGTCTGCATGTTGAGCTATATTTACGAATGATGTCCTTATACCGATGATAAAATTTAGTAAATGTTTTGACTAGTTTGTGATATCGAAAACCCTGGTGTAATAATTTTTCAGTAATACATAAATTTCTCTCGTTAAAATCTAAAACATTGTTACATACACGAGCGAATCGTACAAGTTGAGATATATAAACACCGTAAGATGGTGACAAGGGAATGTCATCATCTAAAAATGGATAATTAACGATAGGAAATGAAAAATCATCTCTTTTATCATATATTTTACTATTAAGCTTTCCGTTAATGATATAGATATCAAGATCGAGGAAAGGGCAGTGGTCATTGTTAGTATTAGCTTTATTTAAAGTAAGTTCAACAGGATAAATTTCTTTAGTATACATACTGAAGTCGTCATTATTGAGAGCCAAAATATCATCCAAATATCTAAAAGTATTATTAAATTTGTGTATCAGATGTTGTTTCGATGGGTCTTTGCTGATTTTTGTCATAAATTGTAACTCATAGCAATACAAAAAAAGGTCCGCAATAAGTGGTGCACAGTAAGTCCCCATTGGAATTTCGATTACCTGACGATATACGGAATCTCCAAAGCGAAAAAAAATGTTATCTAGTAAAAATTCAAGGGCATATATAGTATGAAAGCATGTCCAATTGACATTGTTTTTTTGTTTATTGCTACTAAAATATGACCTAAAAGAGTTTGAACATATATATTCACATTCTGACTTTTTAAATGCCCATTTGATTAGGTGTGTGAATTTTTTCTTAATGAGAATGTGAGGCAATGTGGTATATAGGGTAGAAAAATCAAAACTTTGAACAGATTCAAAATCACCAATATATGCATGCAATTTATCAAGTACTTCCAACGAGTTCTTGACACTCCAAAAGTAATTAATTCCACTATTTTCGAAGGCCTTATTTGAACAATTTATTATCAGGTTTTTGATTGTACCAAGTGTACTGGTAAGAAGAATAGACAATTTAGTAGTGGAACAAAGACGAAATGAATCTATATTTGTAAGGTGTTTTGTGTAGTTTCGGAAGCCAATACATAGTTGGGACTTTCATTGTATTTGGTTCTGCTTGTAAAGCGGTAGCTAAAAGTGTATGTTTGTTACAGATGTCGTTTTCTGAAAATGGAGTCAGTTGGAATGTTGGTGAATTGGTGATTTCTTTTTTCCGAACCTCAATGTAAAATTTACGTCAAACAATAATATTATTAGCAGCTTTATCGGCCGGGACAAAAACAAATTCCTTTGCTAGTTCTTTTCGTTTATGTTTGATACGAGAAATAGGTTTATTGTGGTTATTGTTAAGAGTAAAATGTTCTTCAAAATGTTGAATACGTATATCAACTATGTTCATTACTGAATTAAAAAAAGAGTCCAAAGATTTTTTGTCAGCTTTTTCCCGTTTTATCCATTTCAAACAGTAAGTATGGAGTGAGTCTTGGATGATATTACGACACTCATTCCAATTAATAATTGACGGGGGACGATATTTAGGTCCTTTACTGAGGAATGATTTTAACTCTCGGTCTTGAACGATGTTAAGATCTCCTGTTATAACATGGGAAATGGGTCCATAAATGTATTCGGAATTACTGCAATTACATGAAGTAGGTGTATTTTCACTGATATTAACATCTTTACACAATTGGCTATAATTAAACACAAATTTCCGGGTAGATTTCTTGTAAATATAACAAATAAGAGGGAGCTCAGTATTATCAAAATATCCCGGAATTTGTTCTTTAACAGAATGGTCGTTAAAAATACCGGCAATAATTACATATGAGATGCCTTGTTGCACATCGGGAAATGAATGCTGTATGTTACACAGCATGTTTTTCAAACATAAACTACCAAAAAAGTACTTATAAACCGTTACTCTTTAACTAAGCAGAAACTTATAAACTGCACAGGTTGAAGTATCTGTCTGAATATAAGGCCTTTTGTTGAAATGTTGTCAGACAAACTAGACATCGCACCTTATAAATTGCTAAAGATAATAGTTTTTTTCTGCTGGTTTGAGTATAGTTCCTCTATCTAACTGTAACATAGTTTATGAAATGATTATTTTTCTTATTTCTTGAGCAGTGACCTTTACATTTGTGCAAAAATGTAACTTAAAGACAAGCCTGCTCAGTAAGAATCTCACCTCATATGCAAAGGCTAGTGATGTGTCCTGTTTATACACTGTGTCTTGGATGAAGAGTTGTCTCATACCAAATCTTCTTATTTATATATATTATGTTATTAAGGTTTCATATTGTAACTTTCAACAGCTGGTTTGGATGAAATCTTGTGTAAGCCTATATAAAAGTCTAACTGCCTGACTTTACGGTGGTGGGTATTTTACGATCTAAATTGTGAATTGTTTAAATTGTTTTAATTTCAGACATTACAATTTACTGAATTGGATTTTAGGTATATCTATGTTGCTGTGATCTGCTTGGATAGTTTCTATTTCTTCATAGAAGCTATTTTGTTTGACTTGTCAACAACTGCACTGCAATCATTGTACATATGGCAAGTCATTTATGGACAAATTGATTGACGAAGACGTACCAGATATCATTTTACACCTGCTTGATTTAATGGCACAAGGTAGTAAGCAAAAAGAAACATACATATATAAATGTTTGTCCATAGTCCAGAGATTTCCGCTTGCCTGAAAATTTGAGACAACCATATTTACATCTTAACTTTATCAAAGAAAATGATACTTAACAAATATTTCCTGATGAATATTGCAAAGCCAATTTGTGATAAATGTCAGAGTGAATGAGAGGATACATGCTTCAGCCAACATCAAAAATGCTATACCTTTGATCTGTAAAAACGAAATACACAAGACAACAAATAAGATTTTAGTTTAGCTCTCTTTTTCTTTATTTTTCATCAACAATCTGATCTACAAGAAATAATATATGTCGTCTATCCTCTTTGCATTGCATCTTTGAACAGGATACTTGTCATGACAAAATCGTAAACGGATATGGAAGTAATATGATTTACCTATTTAAGGTAAAATTATTGGTAACACAAACATAACTGCTGAATTGCCATTTTTGATCTCAGTGTTACAGCTTGCAATGTCCTTGATTATCATTAACTTTAAAACACATTTTATTGCAAATTTGAGAAGAAAAATTTATTTACGGCTTAATGGGCTATGTGTCGATAAGATGTTTGAACTAAAGCAAAGGGATACCTGGTAGATAAAGTAACCAAACAAATAATGTCAACAATCTTGCAAATAAGTAAGTTTGACACAAAACCAATTAGGTTTGTTTTAGATATTAATAAATCGATAAGGTGAAGAAGGTTTATATTCCAGACAGCACAGCAAACAAAAATAATAAAGTAGATATCTGATATAAGAAGACACAAAAAAACCCTCTCATCCAACTTGTATATTTTAACAGTTTTAATGATGTATAGTTATTTTAAGGCCATGTATACTTATTCCATCAATTTGGTATCTAATCTTTTGTCCAGGAATCCTGTTGTGTAATTAATTTTTTAAATGAGTAAAAATTGATTGTGTTATGGTTGACTATTTTACATCAAATAAACAGATGTCGAAGATTTAAAAAATGTCTATACATTTTGTGGCACCAGGTGTCAGACAGATAATTTTATACTGAGGAACTGACTCTGAATAGTACATATACACTGTCATTTCCTTCTAGTAATATGTCCTTTTTATTCACAGTCTTTGGCAAGAAATGTCTAAGTGCGACAACCATTTAATATTTGACGGTGGCAGTTCATGCATTCTGAACATGAATTTATTTCTAATACACCAAGAAGTTTAGCGAGATTACATGTGCAAATATGGTCAGCAACACAGAGTAACTTAAATATGCGCATTTAAATACCCTTATTTATATGCAGACTGGTAAATTTTTCACAAGGTGAGCTATCCAGACTGATGAAACTTGAGTTCTTACACATTTTGTGAAATACATTTTTAATCAGACTTGCATGGTTTTATTTTTTTTTTTTGGTAACAGGAAAAAAGCAAGTGGCCGCTCCAGTGGTGCGAAAAAAGAAGGGCACAATAGGCAATATAGCTGTCAAGAAAGACGTAGGTTCGTATCATATTTGAAAGTTAGGTTATGCCAGAGAAGAATATTGGAATACATGGGTTACATACTCTTATACAGATGTTTGATTCAGACATGCTGAATTTTAGTGATCACTTTGGTTTTGGAGATGGTGCAAAATTATAAGTTAAAGACATGTCAAAACAATTACGTGTTTATGTGACTTTATGTGACTGTTTATTACACTTGCATCACTTTATCAAACTAGAACCACTAAAAAAAAGAAATGAAAATAACTCGAAGAAATGGGTTTAATCATTAGATTGTTTTTTTCTTCTCTTAGTAAATTCCTCCTTTATCGGAGCACCCGTGTCACACAGAGACAGAACTCCCACAACTCGAGAGTTTCAGGCGGCAATGCATCTTCCTTTTGCACATTATTTTCAGTCCATTCTGTACTATTTACTGGTGGTCTGTACGACGTAATAAAGCATGTTAGGTGTGAGACTCAAAATAAAATACAAATTCGAGAGGGGTTTTCTTCCTGAAACCAAAAGATACATTTGACAGTCAACTTATCTTGGCTGAAACTTTATTCAGTAATTTTGTGGCAGAACACAACTTGCTATCTGTTGTTACTGCTAATTTTACTCAGTTGTGTTGTAAACTTTTTGCTGACAGTAAAATTTTATCCAAATTTACCTGCAAGCCTACCAAGTGCAAACAAAAGATAATAGATCAATAGCACCCAGTATTGAGGGCAAAGCTGTACAGATGTCCAAAAAGCAACCGTTTCATATCCTTTGTGATAAAAGTAATAACAGGGGTGCAGAGATTGTTTTGACATTTTGGTTAAAATCTTTGATGAAATTTAATAAAAAGCCAGAACCTACTTCTTGTTGACATACCCATTTAATCATGCATTAACTGAAATGTTACTTGCAAATGGATTTTTTTAAGGTTCATAGGATTGACAGCCATGTATTTAGTAACCATCTTTGTATTGTCCCACTTAATTTTATGATCCAGTCCTTTCGATTTCTGTTATTGATTTGGGGATGTACGGCTGGCGGGCGGACGGCTGCCAAACAGTGTCCGTTCGTTTACATGTAAACGCTTTGAAGAAATTTGTTCAAATTAAGATATGTTGTTTCCTGTGACTAAATGAAGGTCAAGTTAAATTTTCACAATTTTGGCTTTCCAAGAATTTAATTTTTGATGAATTAATCCATTTCTGTACAAAGGGAAATAACTCATTTTTAAAAGATTTTTAAACGACATTGGATTAATGATAAATGACATTTTGGATTTTGTTTTCTTTTCTTTGGTAAATTGTTTGAAGAATTTTGTGGTAGGTTTGTTTCTTATTCTGTATGAACTAATTTTTTGAATGCTATATATATAATTTTTTTATGAAGTGAACTCCTTTAATTAGATAGTAATCTATTTTTATTAAAGGATATATGTCATTACATTACATTATGTAGATAAGTAAGATGCAGATCTATATAAGTTTTTGACAAATGAAAGACAAAAATATTTGAACTATTAATTATATTCGATTATAATTTGAAAATAGATATATATTGTGTTAGCTCATATCTAATTTTAGAGAACTATTTTTAGTGATTATAAATCATATCTAATGTTAGAGAACTATATTAAACCATATTTCTGTTCAAAGGGAAATAACTCAATCTTATTCCATGAACCAGTATGATAACACCAAAATTTCTTTATAACTATTTTTTTTAAGTCATGTGTGTTATGAAGGTAGATGTCACAGTTGTTTTGTGGTATTTTATTTTTGTTGTGTGTGTTAATGTTTAATTTTTACATGATCCTGTTTGGGGTTCAGATTTGCAAATATAATTTTCATTATTAATTAGATAATAATCTATTTTAAATATTCAATCACAATCCAATTTCAGAGCTGTTTTAAGCTTAAATGTTGTGTCCATACTTGCTCAACTGTTCAGGGTTCGACTTCTGCAGAAAAATCCGGTTTGCTGTCACTCCACAGCCTCTTCATTATTACATATATTCATTTTACAGTTAAGGAAACTGTTCATTAGCCTTCATAAATGAAAATTTATTAAATTTTTATCATTCAAAGGATATATTTCTTGTAACCATGAAGCCGTTTAAGTACCAATCCAATTTGACATTTTGTTTTCTTAACAATATTTTGATCAATTTATTGAATACATTTTACCCCAAGGGTGACTGGGGAATAGAAGTATGGTCACCATTGGTCTTCCTCCGACCGGCGGTAAAACCCTCGCCAAAGTGGGGCGTCCGTTTTGGCTGTGCGGGATGTACAAATTTGCAGTCACGTCCGGTCAGAATGGGGACGTTAAATCCGATGCCTCGTTTAAAGAGAATGCCACGCTCTTTGCACGTTAAGAACCCTTGCAACAACTCTTTGAGGGGTCCGTAGGTGACCTGTTGCAAGGCTAAATTTCTGTCTCTATCCAATATACCCTCACTTCCCGTGGCAGTCTAAATTTCTCCGACCTTAATCCCGGACGCCCCTATTACAGAACCTACCTTTTGTATTTATTGTTAATTTGTTCTCGTCCTGAATTTGCATGAAATATTTGCCACTGGACGTTAAGCAACCAACAATCAATCAATTGAATACATTTTTATTACAAAGTTGATGTATATAAAATAGTTCAAGAAAAATTAAAAAAAGTTTAAATACGTTTTTTCTTCTTCAAAGAAAAATAATCTTAAAACTGAATTGTGGCAATGTTTGAGGAAATGGGTGGTGATGTTTTCACATAGTCGCCCTTTCAAGTACATGTCCAATGATAATCGCAATAGTATGCAGTCCATCAAGTTATATCTGCTGTGTTCGGTCGTGATATACTATTTTCATTATACTGTACTTTCCTTTCAGTCCAGTTGTGTTCTGGAAATTGTTTTGTTGGTTTCTATTTGGTTTATTGTCAAATATTTCTCTCAGTTCACGTTCTTCTTCATAGGTGTATGTTACTGGCTGCTTTTCAAATACTACTGATCCATTTGAGAATCTGTTTCTGGTACGCGAAGGATGGTTTTGTGGAAGACACTATCTATTTGATACATGATTAGTTTTATTTAGATGTTTACTGAGACAATTATGACCAGTTTCCTTGCAATAGCCACCAGATATGCAATATGCCAGCTTACATGTAGCAGTTTTAAATAGTCTGGATGTCACATTAAAATTACACCAGGGCAATAATCGCTTCAACAGGTGCTTTGACGTAGTGAATTCGGTTAGTTGGAAGCTTTCTACAAATCTACATAGTTTTCCAAATTTTAATTTAATTCAAGTTCGTTTAAAATAGTTTGAGCTTTCGACTCAATACTTGCGTGTATTAAATTCTGTGTTGTCTCTTCACGGGCACTCTCTGCGGTTCTGTATCGTTTAAGAAAGCCTATGGATGGTTCTGTTATTTGTAAGTATCTTGACAAATCCTTGTTTATTCTCTCGGCATTAATCCAATATCCAATGTATCTAATTCACACGATTTGTAGCTATTTATAAATATATACAAGTTCTTTCTATAATGAATCAGCTACGCTTTATTTTTTAACATCTTTTTTCGTAAAGTTCTTGTTCCCCAGACTCTAGCTTTCTCTCACGTTTAGCCTTTACATCTTTTTGTGTTTCAAGTGAATCAAGAATTATTATAATTCAATTAAAAAACATGGCCTACTGCTTGACCAAATGAAGTTAAAATATGTTAAGTGTTCGAGCGTTTGTGTTTGCCAGTTGTTCATGTTCCCGTCCTTTTAATTATCATCGGAGTTCATTATTCTTGACATCTCCTTTTTTATAGTTGACACCCCCTAGGGTGACTGGGGAATAGAAGTATGGTCACCATTGGTCTTCCTCCGACCGGCGGTAAAACCCTCGCCAAAGTGGGGCGTCCGTTTTGGCTGTGCGGGATGTACAAATTTGCAGTCACGTCCGGTCAGAATGGGGACGTTAAATCCGATGCCTCGTGTAAAGAGAATGCAACGCTCTTTGCACGTTAAGAACGCTTGCAACAACTCTTTGAGGGGTCCGTAGGTGACCTGTTGCAAGGCTAAATTTCTGTCTCTATCCAATATACCCTCATTTCCCGTGGCAGTCTAAATTTCTCCGACCTTAATCCCGGACGCCCCTATTACAGAACCTACCTATTGTATTTATTGTTAATTTGTTCTCGTCCTGAACATGCATGAAATATTTGCCACTGGACGTTAAGCAACCAACAATCAAACAAATGTTCATAAAAATGTTGTAGTTCTCATATCTTTGTGTGATTGTAATGTGCAATAAAGTTTGTCTGATTGATATCCTCTTTCTCGTTTTTGTTAAGGGGCCTCGGTGGCCGAGTGGTCTAAGTAGTTACTACTGTAATCACTAGCCAGTCAACACTGAGGTTGTGAGTTCGAACCCCGCTCGTGCGGGTGCACTCGACTCCAATCTTAATTGACTAGGATTGTCAGTTTTCCTATCGAAGGTCGGTGGTTTTCTCCGGGCGCTCCGGCTTCCTCCACCAATAAAAACTGGCCGCCACGAAATAGCCCAAAAGCGGTGCTTAAAATTGGCGTTATTTAAGTTCAAATCCTATGATTGATCAATTGATGGTAACTCATTATCAATCGGCAAATATTTCATGCATATTCAGGACGAGAACCAATTTACAATAAATACCAAAAAAGCCGTCGGGGATGAAGGTCGGGGAAATTTAGACTGCCACGAGTGAATGAGGGTATATTGGATAGGGACAGAAAATTAACCTTGCAACAGGTCGCATATGCAATGAGGTAACAGCGTGGCATCGTCTCTACACGAGTCATCGAATTTAACGTCCTTATTCTGACCGGACGTTGCTTCGAACTTGTACATCCCGCACAGCCAAGCAGACGCTCCCCTCTAGCAAGGGGTTTACTAGAAGACCAATTGTGATCATATCCGCAGTCACCCTTCAGTGTTTACTGTCTAATATTAATCATTTAGGCAATAGAGTTACTGCCTTGGCGACAACGTATTGCCTAAGATTTAAGCTTAATGCCTAATTTCGCTAATTACCGCTAACTTATACCTATCAATGTTAAACAAAAAAACCTACACTACTACATATATATTTTCTCTTCAATAAAGTCTCATCTTACTTGTAATTTTTGACAAGGACTGCAAAAATCTTCATGTAAAGAACCCTTGTACCAAGTCCTTGAGGAGTCTAAATATGGCCTGTTGCTAAGCTACTTGCTGTTTCTCTTTATTTTAACCTCTTTATCCAGTGGCAGTCCATATTTCTCGGCCGACCTCTATTACAGGACTACCTATAGTATTTATTGATAATGTGTCCTCGACCTGAACATGCATGAAATACTTGCCATTGGACGTTCTGCAGCCAAAAATCGGTCAATCGTTGACGAATTATATTCTCATTTGGATGCTACAGTCTTAGTTGCCTGATTTTTATTGTCTCGCCTTGACGGAGTCAAAAAGCGAGACATAGGTATGCTGTTTCCGGCGTCGTCAACAATGTATTAGTTTGTGATTAGGTCTAGTTTATGTTGAACCACAAGTGGTAGGTCAATCATATTTGGTATGCAGTTGTATTAGCATTGGTACATCTCATTTCCATGGAGATTATTTGGCCCTGCTCCCTCAGTCATGGTCTATTGACTTTAAAACTTTTGCTAATTTAACATGTATTAGTTTGTGATTAGGTCAGTTCCAAGGGGAACCATTTGGGGAAGGCAAATGTTAATTGGTATTCAGTTGTATAATCATTAGCACATCTCATTACCATGGAGAATATTTGGCCCCGCCTCCTCAGTCATGATCTATCGACTTAGAATTAAAATTTGCTTAGTTTACATGTATTAGTTTGTGATTAGATCAGTTTAAGATGAACTGGTAATGTTAAGTCAATGATATTTGGTATGCAAATTTATTGGCATTTGCAAGTATCGTTTCCATGGAGATTATATAGCCCCACCCCCTCTTCATGGTTGATTGACTTTGAAACTTTTACATAGTGGCCAAGCAGATAATGTGGTGTTCGTCTCGTGGAAAGACTATAGTCCACTGAATGGATCCGACCTGGACTTTATACAGGCTTTACACTATAAATATTACCTCTCAATGCGGGCGTAGAATCTATGTCTCCTAAAAACGTCTGGTACACAAGAGGGTTCTGTAAGTGTGCGCAGACTCCGATCTCAGCTTCATCCATGAAAAGACCCACTGGTGTTGGTTGTCATCTCTTAGCTGGGAGAACCACGGGATGAGGGACTGTAACTTTCCGACTAATACTAATGCATTACAACTGACGATTCCCCTTATGAGTAACAGTCAAATCCCTTAATCATTTACTTAACCGACGAATGGGTTATCTAACCCAGCAAATATAATAAAACTTACTGTTTAAAATCCATCCCTTGTTCCGTGGGTAAGTTTTTTTAACATACTAACCTTTTCCCTAAAATCATGGCATTCAAATCACTGTAGACGACTCAGTACTGGACAACTTTCCTAAAAAATTAATGTATGAATCACCCATCTTGCATAACACTTACAGCCATTAACCTGAGCTACAACTCCGCACCGACCACAAGTGCAAGCAAACCCTCCAGAATAGTCCTGGAAACATCTCACAACGAGACGATAGCTCATAGTTCTTGTTATGAACTGAGTCAAATAACTTGGAAGGATATAAATTGTGTTGTCCAACCCAGAATCGTTCTAAATATTGATCGCATATAACAATGTATCGCAAACACTTAAAACAAAAGGTATATCCAATAATCAATATACACATAGATATCTCTACAATTGCCAGTTCATTAATCTCCCCTGGAATCTCCAATGAAACTATTACTAATAACGAAAACAAAACGATATTGAAGCATCTGTTCCAGGATGGAACAAAATGGAAAACCATGACCATAAAACCGTTCTTCAATATGATGAAAATACAAAATGTCAAATTCTACGTTATTATATCTACAATTTTTACACTGGTCTGGTTTCCAAATCCTGATTAAAACAGCTTCCAGACAGGAAACGCTAGATTAATCAAAGAAGTTCTTTCAAACAAAGTTCCAAGCTGCCTGATACTTAGCTCATTTGACATCCACCAAGAGTTCTGCTACTGTAGGCAAAAACTCCTACTTTACATCATGAGTGACCTCTGCTCCCAGGTAGGTCAACACCATCTCCTCATCTTCCACGTCGAAGAGATCACGGGCTCTCTCGATGGAGCTCTACACGGTTATCACAGTATACATCTTCCTAGTATTTGAATTGCAAGTTATTTTTAGACAAGAATATAAACCAGGATTTCCTTCCGTAATGCTACTAGACATGTGCAAATTTAATAAAGAGATAGTAGAACCAGTATATATAAAATATCTGACTTGTCTTCTTCTATCATTGCATTCAAATAAAAAGCAGCAATATTATTAATGGCCAGGGTGTGTTCATCGGGCAGACGGTAGGCCCCACCATCTATATATACCCGTTTTAAGACGTATATGGGAAATCTCTCTTAAGATGGTTGGAGACCAACAATTCCAACACCCATCACGAGCAAAATGATATGTACCTCCATTAGAGTATGGTACCTTCTACAGGGACTGGCGGGTAATCCAGTATTCTGGTCAGGATAATGAACGTACTCCCTATTTTTCGTTTGACAATTGAGTTGGTCTGGAGAATTATATCCCCCACCCCCGCTGGGCACCTCTGCCATAATTTCCTCTCCCTCTATACCCGTTACCAAATGTAGGTGTATTAAAAGCAGACGTCTGAACAGGCGCGGTGGCGGCCTCCTCCTTGTGATGAGCGGAAAAATTTGTGACGAACAATTTGGTCATACACTCGCGCAATACTTTTAATTGTTTACTAAAAACCGGGAACTGGTCCTAGTGATCTACCTCACTAAGTGATTGAGTGTTCGGACTTTTCTTTTCCAACGTTACGTTTCGAAAGCCTCTGCCAATGTCCTTGGATTAAACGACGTATCTGATTCTGTATCTCACTGTCTAGATTAAGTGTCAATCAGATACTGAATAGACATCTTTAATTTAGATTCCCGTTATACTAGGATATGCCTCAATAGCTATAGACTCTTGTATGAACTCTGAGTCATACTATGAAGTTGATCCTGGATAGGATCATATTTTTGTATAAGAGTTTTGATGAGAGAATTATGATTTCCCTTTTCAGCAACAGTACAATTGTAAAGCTTGAGCTCTCAAAAATGTCGGCAGTATTTTAACACCATAAATTAATGTTAATACAATTTCCAAATTGACTGAACTAATCTCGTATCTCCTATTGATTACCATCAAAGCAAAAACGAAACACAATTGATATATTTGGTAATTTGCTGGAGTGTGTGACCTTGTCGCCCACGGTTTTAACCGAATGCGGACGTTGTCTTGGTGGCGACTGCACGCGCTTTTGTGAAAACCCTTTATTCTTATCTATTCTTACTGTCGCAAAATCATCCCAAGCTCTCGTCGCGTCTGAAGTATCATACTGATCACCAAGATATGTACTCTCGTACTTAGGAATATGTGCCATTTTAATGGGACTATACAGTGACTGAAGCAGTATAGGCGTAGGATTATATCTTTCAGCTCGATCAGGTTCTATGCTCCTCCAAATCAGGAATAAGTCTTCTCTGTTATAGCACCTGTATAGTCTACCATAGCATAGGAGAACTAGGTGCACATATACTCAAGTCACAGAATTAGGTTCTAGGCTCAACATCAGCAATTAACTCATTCTATTCAACCTGTTGTTTCATGTCATGTTACTCCTTCTTAAACTGTTTAGGATCCATGATTAACCCTCAAAAATCTTTAATTTAAAATTATTTTAAGTCATCTTTTTATTTTAAAGTGTTTAAATAAACCTATTTGGAGCTTAAGATTAGTAATAAAATTACCAGGTGAACAATATATAATCACCATATAAACCACGTTGTGCACAAGTGACACGAAGCCGGCGTACTGCCCATGGACGCTAAATAGGACTTTGTATCTATTATACACTAACCCGACAACTTTCCGTTAGTCTACATCATGGGTAGATTTCGGTTAATGCTTTCGCTTCGAGGATATTCAATGAATCTACAGGAGAAATCACACACTCCATTGTTCTGGTAGATGTTCAGTATATGATTCGTCTCGTCGGTTTAATACCACAAGCATCAAGCTGCATCTCGAATGGAATATCTCTCAGTATATTGCATTCTAACTCGAATATGAAGAACAATCTTAATTTATCTCTATAGTAAGTCTCAGAGCAAAGCTACTACGTGTAAATGAGTTTGGGGTTAAACAATGAATAACGATGAAACCGATCGACGGACAAAATGTTACTAGCCCGACCTGATAAAAGTGGTCGTTTCAATTCCGATGACAACTAAAGAGAAGTGGTGAATACAAGACAATTTGCGAGGCCAACACAACATCTGCAAGAAAAAGATAGATCCTGGAAGTAAATACGGAGAGCTTAATGACTTAGTGTTTCAGTGGTTTAAGCAAGCAAGAGCAAAACATATTCCACTTAGTGGGCCGATTAAACACCTGAAAATGTGTTTAACGCAAATGAAACAGGTTTACTCTTTATGGCATAACCGGACATAAATAAAAAATAAACACTTGGTCATAAAGGGGAAGCATGCAAAGGTGGAACGTCTGTCCCATGCGTATCTTATCATTATCAACCCGTTGTTACAAAGAAAGGGATGTTACTGACCTATGTCCAGTTACGGCCATTTGCCTTGTCGTTTTTGCTCTATATGTTTGGTATATATTCTGCCTCGCTGAAAGTAGCAATGATTCGACTTTGGACATATATTTACCCGAAAATCAATTTTAATCTTTTCTCATTACATGTGCACATCTTTTTTATATCATAGTGTGGTTGCAATCTGATATAAATAGGTTTTGAGTAATAGTCCTGTTACAGGCAGACTCACTCATGCTTCGGTCAAATACTCAATACCTCCCTTATGGGTTTATGGTTACTACATGTAAGCATACACCTTTAATAGCGATTTTGGTCAGATTATCAGTTTTAGTTTTAATAAAACTATCAAGAAATGATGAAAAAATGTTATGAAAAGTAATTTCATGTATGTAAATGATTGTGTCTAATTACTGACTGTACTTTTATATGAGCTTTTGTATACAGTCAATTAAGTCAACCAAAATATGTTCCCATTGAGGGAAATATGTAAAACTTCATATACACAAGGAAATGTGTCCACAGAACACTGACACTATCATTCCCAATGTTTAAGCGCACAATACATTTTGGGTCAAACTTTCATAGGTTGGGCTTAAAATCTTAATATGTATGCACCAAAGCAGCAACTTCTTTATAGATCTCCCTCATTGCTTCCGTCTGAAGGCCAGACTGAAATGAACCAAAAAACAGTTTTCCCAGGGCCTAAAAATATCGGCCCTGTACAGCTTTTTCATTTCCATTTACTTACATAAAGTAAAATAGTCCACAAAAAAATAATCAGGAAAAAAAGCATATAATGTTAAATAGCATGTGTTATATAATCTCGTTTACTTAAAGGATATCACATATTTATACTACAATTGCGTTATTTGATCATTCATAAAATTCTAATATAATGGGTATCTTCCAGGTTCTGAAAGGACTGCTATGTTTGTACAGAGTTCAATAACACCCAGAATATGTTTTCAGAATTTTAAGTTAAGTTTTTCCATTTCCCAATCTCTGAAAATATCAAATAGAGAAAGTTTTTGTCTATTTTGAGTAAGTTAATAACTCCCCAGTTATGCTTCTCAGTGCAAGACAGAACTTCGAATAAAACGTGAAAAATACTCATTGACTTGTATCTCCAAAACAAATACACTGACCCGAATTTTGTTGTTGTTCTTTTTGCTCTTTTATCAATCCCCTATCAATGAATAACAGGGTTATTATTTTTAAACTTGTTATTTAAAAACTGATAAGCAATTATTATCATATGTTTTAAATAGTTATGGGTAATTTCTCAATCATGACCAGTGGCGGAACCATAATTTTTGAAAAAAGTCACAGACAAGAGGGGGCGGGTCACCTGCCCCCTGTCAATACACATCTTATGACAGAAATATTTTTTTCCTCGGTCAGGAACGGAGGAATTACAAAATACCGGTATGTTCTAGCTGAGGAATCTTATTCAGAATAATTGACGACTGTTAATGGAAATGAACGGCAATACAATCAAAACTTTTTAAGGGATTCATTGTCTGCTACATCAAACATGGAAGACGTCTTTGCGTTAGTAGTATTAAACTGTCACACGTTTTCTGCTACTTTAATCATGGATTTATTGTCATTTATTTGCCGTTGGCTCTGTTTAACTCAGATAGTAAGAATATTTCTCTTTAAGATCCCTTCTCTATTGTCTTCATTTACTGGAAAGTTCACCCCTTCATATTGTCCACCAGAATCAGAGAAGATAAGACGTCCAAATTTCATCTTATATTTCCCACTTTTGCGAACTCTTCGCTTAGTTCACTTTTCCTCTCTTCTAGAGAGGTCATTAACACCTTACTGTTTACAGCATCTACGGCATTATAAGCTTCTGAAATTATTTTTAATACATCAATTTATTGGAATTTATCTGTTATATGTAACAGACAAATCAAAACCAAAAACAAGCTGTCAAAGCCAAATGAAGAATTTAAGAATCTATCTATTTCTGCGTCAATAAATTCAGCAATGTCTTCATCTCTTTGTAGGCAGATATTGTGGAGAACACAGCATTCTGAAATTATTTTTACAAATTCACCTGATATCTCTTATTGTAACGTATTTCATATTAACAAAGCAAGTGCTCTTTCAATTATTTGTCCTCGACCTGAACATGCATGAAATATTTGCCACTGAATAATAAGAAACCAGCAATCAAAATATTTACCTCGTCCCTTTAAGCATGACATATATGTCATTGGACGCTAAGAAACCATTAATCGATCAGTCACTATTTATATTGGACATCGTCTACGTTTATACTTTGTAGACGTAGTCAACGATAATTTCCCCCCAAGGGTGACTGGGGAATAGAAGTATGGTCACCATTGGTCTTCCTCCGACCGGCAGTAAAACCCGTGCTAAAGTGGGGCGTCCGTTTGGCTGTGCGGGATGTACAAATTTGCAGCCACGTCCGGTCAGAATGGGGACGTTAAATCCGATGCCTCGTGTAAAGAAAGTGCCACGTTCTTTGCACGTTAAGAACCCTTGCAACAACTCTTTGAGGGGTCCGTAGGTGACCTGTTGCAAGGCTTAATTTCTGTCCCTATCCAATATACCCTCATTTCCCGTGGCAGTCTAAATTTCTCCGACCTTAATCCCTTAATCCATTACAGAACCTACCTATTGTATTTATTGTGAACTTGTTCTCGTCCTGAATATGCATGAAATATTTGCCACTGGACGTTAAGCAACCAACAATCAATCAATCAATCAACGATAATTTTGATTTCAGTTATCAGCCATTCAAGATGTTTTAAACAAATGGGACACCGGAATGAAATCTTCCCATTGATAATTTGCAGAAAATATTACAATTGTCCTAACATCAGTCTTCTTTTCCCACTGTCCGTTGGTCATTCAAGCATCCTAGTTGTACTCTTCTGAAATAAAAATACCAGCCTTCAAAACGTAGGAACAGAATAAATCTTTTTAGCTGTTCATTTTCAACATCCTCCGAATTATACCTAGCACTACTGCCAGATCTTCCAATTGTGCTGACATCTACCATTTCAATTAGGATTTCAGCAGATATCTTTGCTGGCTTACCACATCTATAAAGTTCTCTCAACTTGACCTGAACAATATCTATTAGTTGACTGTTTAGAGCATGACGATAGAATGTAGGACTATCATTAAGAGAGATATTTATCCGATTGCAGTAGAGAATGTATTTATATTTTAAACAAAGTGATTTTACTGTTGAAAGATAATACAAATGTGTGCAGGTAATATTTAAGAACTGGAAAGATCTAGATTTTAATGACATACTGCAGCTATCTTGAACATTGAATAGTCACCTGAAATCAATATTTTGTCATTATCACCTAATGGATGTTTCTACATTGCTTGGTTACATTCAGCTCTATTTGAGAAGAAACAAATTTTAAGAAAGAAATTTTAAAGATGGGTGATGATTAATTTATGAAACCCAGTAATAAGAAAAGTTCAAATCACATTTTACATAGTTTATTTTAGTAGGAAAGTTTTCAATTCTACACACACCTCTCCTTCCTAAAATGCATCAAGCATTGGTAGCTTTCTGATAATATCAGAGTTACTCAATATAAGTGCTTTGACTATTGAATCGTTTGTTTTATCATTTAGTAGTGTACATATCCCAGCAGCCTCCAATTAATTGATTACTGATTCATATTCCATGAGATGTTCTGGATTATCAGCATCCTGGACCTGTAAATATATCCATAGTATTTAAGACTAAACGTCATTTTACCAAAAAGAAAAGAAATAACAATCCAGTATCGTTAAATGGTAGCTATATAAAAACAAAATAAATGTTGCGAATGAAGTGACCTTCAAAATAAAATACATAAATAAAGATAAAATTTATATAGATGGTAATTGGGCCAGAATAGTTGTCAAATCAGCATGAAATAAAGCATATTTGTAAAGGATCTCCCTTCTATCAATTCTCCAAGTTACAAATCATTTGATTGGCCTTGTAGTTCCAGAAATGATTTTTAAAAGTTTTTACAAGGCAACAAAATTGATACGCTTGGGACTCAGGACGAAGCAACGTTTAAACATTTGTGCAAAAATAAAATTAAAAAAAAATTGAAAGGGCTTAAAATATCCAAAATTATCAGGGATTAAAGCTTTAAACATATGAATGTTTACCGTCACTAAACAAATCAAATTATAAATACATGTTTGGTCTAGTATTCCTAAAAATGTTTCCTCCTCCAAGTTGCTTCAGACTTATTATCTCCAGGTATAATCATAACAATGAAAATATTTTTATAAAACATGCGAAATTTGTGCATAATGTTAAATATTTGCATGGTAACAACAGTGAATGATTGGTCTGATTATATGAATGATATGGAGCTACCTCATCTGCCTCTAAACCACAACACCATTTTCATCACCTGCAATTGAAGCTTGGACTTCAATATGCTGTCAAACTAAAAGCCTATTCAGATAATCCTGCCTACAGCTGTGTTTTTAATCCAATTTATGAAGATATTTTTGCAAAACACGAAAACAAAATTCCTCCGTTAGGTATACGTTTAAAACCACATTTAGCTACTTTTGATTTAAAATCTGTTGCTCAAGTTGAAACTTGCAAATGTCCTCCATGGTAACTTCCCAAACCAAAAATGATATTTGATCTCCGTAAACACAATAAAAATGAAACAAATCCTCTTTTAATTCAGCAACACTATGCTGAAATTAAAGCCAATTATTCAGATTTTTCAACTGTCTATACTGATGGATCAAAAGATGGTGACAGAGTTGCATCTGCTGCTGTCTTCAGGGACAGAGCTGCAACTCTCTGTTTGCCATCTGCTGCATCCATCTTTACTGCTGAAGCAGAAGCAATAATTTTGGCTTTGAAATTTATTGCTTCTTCAGATAAATCCAAATTTATTATATGTTCTGATTCACTTTCATGCTTACAAGCTATACAAAATACTAAAATTAAAAACCCAACAATTCTCAAAATGTTATATGTAATGAGGAATTTAAAAATTCTTCTTAAAGAAATAATATTTCTATGGGTGCCGAGTCATGTTGGAATCCATGGAAACACAGCTGTAGACCTTGAGGCAAAGAATGCCCTGGGTGACACTTTATCTAACTGTGATATACCATATACCGATTTTAAATCTAATATTAGAGAATATGTTTTTAATATTTTGAAAAATGAATGGAGTAAGAGAGATGGTAACAAATTACATGAAATTAAACCTAATTTAGGTAAACCTTTTAATAATTTAATGTGCAGAAAAGATCAGTGTGTTATTTCTAGATGCCGAATTGGTCATACTAGAGTGACACACGAGTATCTTTTAAAAAATGAAGATGAACCACAATGTGTACCTTGCAACTGCAAGTATACTATTAAACATGTTTTAATTCATTGTATTGACTTTGCTGATATTCGGAAGAAGCATTTCAATGTCAATAATATGTATGATTTATTTAATAATGTTCCATTTACAAATATTGTTTCATTCTTAAAAGAAATTGGAATATATCATAAAATATAAAAAAATATTGTTATATTTAAAACGATTTTAATTTTTATCACGTTATCTTAGTGTTGAATTTTATTTGTAAATAATCAATTTGCTTTAGTCTAGAATTTTAGTTTATTGAAAGACCTTTTGTCTGATTTTAAAAACATACCTTAAATTGTTATAATATTCGAATTAGCTGTCGCCGCGATATAGCCTTTCTGTGCTAATGCGGCGTAAAGCAAACAACAATCAATCAATCAATCAATCAAAAGCAGATTTTGAAAGAAAACGTCACTCGGGTTACTGTATATTAAAAAAATGTTTTTCCAAATGTATAGTAACATATTATGCCAATATTTTACCCTTACAAATTAAAAACAAAAAATCCACGAAGTTTCCATAAAGTCCTTTAAATTATAACTAACTTCTAGCATCTATTTGTTTTATAAATTACATTACATCGCTTCTATATCCGATTAAACGTCAGATATGCGAGGCAATGTAATGTAGTCAATTAAAAATGGACAAATGAACTATTCAGGAGGATTTTGTCCGGATTAAATATTAATTTTCATCCCTTGCAACGCATGCTTATTTTATTTCCCATGACCTTTATTGTGAACAATTGATTACTGGATTTTGTTTTGCAAAGTATTTATTTTCAGTTGTTCTCAGGCCAACTTATTGATTTTAAAAATCTATCCCACATGTGTTGATTGATATAATTTCATTTGACAAAATATAAAAGTAAAATTTAGAAATACATGTATTATTCATCTTATACGTGCAAAAGTACTACAAAATGAGAACTCGGGGGAATATCACCCCCTTTTTACACACACACTGCCTCATATAAATCTAGGCCAAACAGCATTAACAAGTCTTTTTTTTCAAAATTAAAAAAGTTATTTAAACAAAATATTTATAATAGAAAAGAAAGTATATCCATGACATATACGCGGTACATACACAGCCAAATACACCGTGGAAAAACGCAAAGGAAAAGCACTTTTATTGCTGTTCTTTAGCTCGAAGTATTATATAGCTTGGAATGAGGTATGGGTTCCACCAAATGTTAGAGAATAGTAAATTCGTTTGGAATGAAACAACGACTTCTTAATTTTGAAGAATACAACAAATATTCAAAATTGACGTAAATACAAAATATATATTTAATGGTGAATGAATTGGTGTATTATGTAGGAATAAAATTGAGAATGGAAATGGGGAATGTGTCAAAGAGACAACAACCCGACCATAGAACAGACAACAGCAGAAGGTCACCAACAGGTCTTCAATGCAGCGAGAAATTCCCGCACCCAGATGCGTCCTTCAACTGGCCCCTAAACAAATATATATACTAGTTCAGTGATAATGAACGCCATACTAAACTCCAAAATGTACACAAGAAACTAAAATTAAAAATAATACAAGACTGACAAAGGCTAGAGGCTCCTGACTTGGGACAGGTGCAAAAATGCGGCGGGGTTAAACATGTTTATGAGATCTCAACCCTCCCCCTATACCTCTAGCCAATGTAGAAAAGTAAACGCATAACAATACGCACATTAAAATTCAGTTCAAGAGAAGTCCGAGTCTGATGTCAGAAGATGTAACCAAAGAAAATAAACAAAATGACAATAATACATAAATAACAACAGACTACTAGCAGTTAACTGACATGCCAGCTCCAGACTTAAATTAAACTGATTGAAAGATTATGTCTTCATCATATGAATATCAGGCACAATCCTTCCCGTTAGGGGTTTAGTATCATACCATCATAACATATATGAGAAGAACATAACCCGTGTCATGCCAACAACTGGTTTTTAAATAAATGTGTTTAGTGCCGATGCAAAGACCCTATAAGTGAATCAATATTAACGCCAAAATATGCAATCTTTAATGACCTGACAACAGTATCGTAACTATATCCCTTCTTAATAAGTCTATTTAAAGGTTTTGTTAGCTTCAGAGGTGAATACTGACATTTTTGTGCTTTATAAAGAATATTTCCATAAAAAAATGGATGTGAAATACCTGAACGTATAAGAAGTCTGCATGTTGAGCTATATTTACGAATGATGTCCTTATACCGGTGATAAAATTTAGTAAATGTTTTGACTAGTTTGTGATATCGAAAACCCTGGTGTAATAATTTTTCAGTAATACATAAATTTCTCTCGTTAAAATCTAAAACATTGTTACATATATGAGCGAATCGTACAAGTTGAAATATATAAACAAGGCTTCATTTTAAAAACCGTTGCGTTTCACCACCGAAGCGTACAAAGTAAATGAAGCTATAATTCTATCGATTCATGTCAAGCTATAGCTTCAACAAGATCTCTATCTTGGTTGATATCATTAGCATTTATGGTTGTTGTAAATTAAACGTTTTCTGATACCTTTATTCATATGAGACTGAATCCCGCACTGGGCAGGTGCACTCGACTCCAATCTTAATTGACTAGGATTGTCAGTTTTCCTACCGAAGGTCGGTGGTTTCCTCCGGGCACTTCGACTTCTTCCACTAATAAAAACTGACCGCCAAGAAAAAGTAGTGTTGAAAGTGTCGTTAAACACAAATCAATCAATTATACGGGAACTAAGCACTATCCTTCAACTTCAATTTTCACAAATGATTTTGTCAAAATAAAACTCTTACTGAGAACGCCAAAATCGTATATTCAACTTAGAATAAATAGGAATCTTTAAACACTCAAAATTGTAAGACTCAGAAAAAAACTGATTATGTAAATCTGTACGATCAGAAGTGTGACCAACGTCTAAAAGTTAAACATCTTTACACATTGCACAGTGATCATCATCAAACATATAATTTATGTTCCCTATATTACATAGTCATTTACGTTTATGTGGACTCGATTCCGCACATTCAGGATGGTTCCGTTGCGTACCATTTATTTTTAAAACATGTTGCACAAATATGAAACACGGACCGACAACCCCCCTAATAGCATTGTTGTGAAATGTTGCCTTATCCTCACATTTATCTCTTATACTCGTAACAAAACAAAACCGTGGATTTCGAAAACGGCTTCGTTTAACTGTACCAGTGAAATTTGCACTCTATAAAACTTGCGGATTGTCACTCCAACATTTTTTTTTGCCTATTTCTTTTTGACGTAACCAAGCAGGGTACAAGTTAAAAATAGCCGACCATTGATAAATGAAAGAAAAATTTGACATTTTCTGCAGGAATTTTAACCTGTTATCTCCATTTCCCCTGCTACAAATTGTTTGAAATACAAATTATTTAAAATTCAATTGCTCTAATTTCAAATCTTAATTGACGTATTCAAATTGTAAAAAATTGTGAGGAAAATACTGTGGATTTTTCACCTTGTTCGAAGATTTTAAAACAATCCCTGATTTGTTCTTGATGAATTTAGGACTAAGACCACGCCGATCATATTTACCGTAATCATAAGATCCAGAAGAGTAAGACTCAGAACCAAAATCACCACTCGAGATTCAGAATGAGAGAAAACTGAGTAGAAGAATCACAATACAAATATAGTGATTTGAAAAGAAAACTTTACTTAGTAGAAATTACTAGCAGGACACATTGAAATGGACCAGCTAGGTTAAAGGTAAAATTTATCGAGCCAATGAGAAAAATTGTATCACTTTATTCGTGCATGCGGATTACCTGAACCAGCACTAAGGAAAGGTGAATGCTAAAAGTTATAGAAAACAACAAAAAGGTAAATGAATTTTAATTATGCATTTTTACAATAAAATATGTATTTTACTTGATTCCATGTGTCATTGCTTTTGTTTTGTACATAATTTCCTTCTGTTCATTAAAACATTCAGGGTTCTTTCTCCAGTGTGAACACTCTTTGCATTTGATGCTGTTTTCCTCATTGCTCTGTGATGGAACCAATAATGACTTCTCTGATTTTTTACTATTTCACAGGGGTCATCATTCCCACCGACGGACAAGTCAAGTCGGTGGACCATATAGTATTTCCACAATTATGGTATTGGAAATTGTAAACGAACATTGTCTTCTTCAGAGGAGTTGTCATCAGTTTTAAATGTAGGATGACGTAGATCTAATGCAACAAATTTGTCTACTTACATTTTTTTCTTTTCCCCTGTATATGTTAAGTCATCTTTTTGAAATTCTTTCTGTTCTTCCTTCCTACGTCCACTCTCACCTTCTGGATGTGCAAGAAGCTTGGTATATACTAAAGTGCTGTGTATAGTCTAAAATTGCTAATAACATTGCGGTTACATGACCAACTCCCATAAACGATGCATTAATGGTATGAAAGTTGGATGTTTCAGCAAATTAAAGAGACATTAAAGTGTAAAAAACGTCGTCTATAATGGGCAACTATGATGACGTGTTCATACTTTGCAAGGAAGTAATCAGGTATGTTTGCTGTGAGTCAAATTCATAAATACCAGCAAAGGATGTGTACGATGTCTACAATCTTCGACCCGAACGTCCACTGATTCCTTTCAATTTCATTTGTCCAAATAATTTAAGAACTTTAGCTTATTGTTTCCACTAAACATAATGGTAGGGACTCTGTGGGATTTTTTTTTAATGAAAAAAATACACAAAAAGCATTTATTATTTGAAATATATATGTGGTAGAAATATACTAGGACAAGAGTTTTCATTTTTATGTTTGACCTTTGACCCCAAGCATCTGCCTGATATTAATGAATATATACCTTTTGTCTGCACATGCAAGCAAAAGATTTCTCTATGGTAGTCTTCCATGACAGTTTTGCGATTTCCACATGTAAAAATATCCAAATGCACATACAGATAATGTATATATCAGTATCCTTCTACTAAATTCTATGATAGGAACACATCTACTGTTGCACTCGCGGCACACTGAGAGTACCTGATATAATGTAATTATAAAAGAAGATCCGGAATTATTGTCTCCAAGCTAGTTTACACAATCACGTTAAATGTTGTTTCAAGACAAGATATTTAGTCCGTTGAAGACTATTTGATGATTTTATCTTAACTTTATTTGTTGGGTTGCCGTCTCATTGACATTAAATTCACACTTCATTAATTATTACATTGAAATCAATAATGGAAATCAATTAATTAAAATGAAACAATATATAGGTTGAATAATAATGTAATAATAAACAAAGAAAGGACGAAAACACAATTTACAATGTAATTATATTCAATCTATATAAAATCTTATCTCAAATTTACCAATGCGGCACATACATTAAGGATGTCATCAAAATGATACAGTTTCACTTAGAATTTTAAACGTTTCAGTCTTCGAATAGCACACTCTACATATATTCGTACATGTGCAATACGTCTATAGTCCGTTTGACTTCTATAAATCTTCAGAAAATAATTCTTAAAAATTCATTTTTGCAAATAAACATTTTTTTTCTTGATGTATGTTAATGTATGATATATACGAACTCTGACTATGAATATCATAATTTTGGGCCAATAATAAAAAAAGTTACCCATTAGGTCTTTATGTTACTTCTATTTTTTTCTATATAAAATAAACAGTGTAACAGCCTTCGATTCAAACCAAAACATTAGACATGTGTTTTAAACCTGTTACATTGTACCATGTGACTTAACTCATTTAAATATCAAAGGACATTATACATGTCATGAAAAATGACCATCATCTAAGTTTTTTATAACTAGTTTTATATGATTTTATAAATGAACTTGCATGTATCTACAAAGATGTTATTCGTGGTGGAAAATATTATAATCAGATGTTTTATTTTGTTTTTATTCCTTACCAAATCTTAATTTTTGTTACCTTAATTTGATTATATATTTATATATATCTTATAAAAGAATATAAGCAAGCTTTTCATGCTTAAAGCATGATGACAGTATTACCAAAATGGAGAGCCTCTAAAAAGTTTCACCAATAAGTATAAATTTACAGAATACATTTAATATTTACTTTTTTCTTGAAAAAACACAGCTTATGACTTTCAAAATATGAAAATGAAATTAGATAAAATATAACCTTAAAGACCTTTACTGATAAAAAGGGGAACTTTTTAATAAAATTTCTAAACTGAATTGACCCCCAAGGGTGACTGGGGAATAGAAGTATGGTCACCATTGGTCTTCCTCCGACCGGCAGTAAAACCCGTGCTAAAGTGGGGCGTCCGTTTGGCTGTGCGGGATGTACAAATTTGCAGCCACGTCCGGTCAGAATGGGGACGTTAAATCCGATGCCTCGTGTAAAGAGAGTGCCACGCTCTTTGCACGTTAAGAACCCTTGCAACAACTCTTTGAGGGGTCCGTAGGTGACCTGTTGCAAGGCTAAATTTCTGTCCCTATCCAATATACCCTCATTTCCCGTGGCAGTCTAAATTTCTCCGACCATAATCCCTTAATCTATTACAGAACCTACCTATTGTATTTATTGTGACCTTGTTCTCGTCCTGAATATGCATGAAATATTTGCCACTGGACGTTAAGCAACCAACAATCAATCAATCAATCAATCTAAACTGAATTTTGCATAAAACTACTTTGTAGTTTTTAAAAATGTTATACTAGTAATGTCCAGTGGAAAATATTACTAAGGTTACTCATAGAAATTGAACAATGGAAAATACAAAATCATGTATACAATAAGTTCAGTAATCACATGACATAAAACTTAAATGAAGTCCAAGTTTGTTTGCTGGTCAGCGTTATTTAAATGAGAAAAGTCACATGGTATAATGAAACAGGTTTAAAGCACATGTCTTATGCTTTTGTTTTGAATGGAAAGCTGTTACACTATTCATACTTACTCCATCAAGTATTTTATATATAAAAAAAAGAAGTAACATAGAGACCTAATGGGTAACTTTTTTGATTATTGGCCTAAAATTATGATATTCATAGTCAGAGTTCGTATATATCATACATTAACATACATCAAGAAAAAAAATGTTTAATTGTAAAAATGAATTTTTAAGAATTATTTTCTGAAGATTTATAGAAGTCAAACGGACTATAGTAGTTGTTACCTCCTCATTTGAAAGCTGGGGTTTGTATTTTGTAAATGCAGGAATGTTCAATTTCACACAAGGAAATAGAAAATCTTCAATAGTAAATCCTTGATCTGCCATTACTTCGCCACCCGGCAAAAAATGGTTAAAACATCCACTATATACTACATCTTATTTTGCCACGTTGTGTCAAATCACGATTACTGTCTCTGACCAGTACATAAGGTATGGAGGGAGTATATCTTCTTGTATTTTCCAGCACGTTTTTGACTGGCTTTCGAAATCGAATTTATCTAATTTTTTTGAATAATGAGATTAAGTTGCAATCTGTTGGAAAGTATGTTTTGTGTTACCAAAACTAGATAAATTTTCTGCAACTTTGACAACGTTCGGAGTATTTTGTATAAAGTTCAATTTATATGATTTTTCTCTTCGGCGCACCTGTTCCTGCACTTTTTTCTCTGCATTCCTCTGATAGGACGCGCATGGCTCTCTCTTATATCATGAATAACTTGAGAATTAAGGTTGAAAGTCAACAATTTATTGGGCGTCATGGCAAACATTCATATTTTGCAGTGTGGAAATCTACAGAGATCTTCGTCATGAAATAATGGAGACGATCTTTTTGGTTTCCTTTTGTTGGCGATTGACACTCTGTGCCATCTAAACATATTAACACAGTATGTATTTGTCAATCGTATGCCGTCGTATATAAGAAGCTCTCATGATCCGCTGGCAAAACAACGTCCTTATGAGAAGCAATAGGATTTTAAAAATGGGACAGAAATACTTAATTTAGATAGCAATACAAGGAAAAGAGAACATATGATGTACTTTATCTTAACTATATTCGAGATAATAAATTGAAAATGTTATGATGGAAATTTCTACATTACATTCGACCAACTAAACTTTTCTCTTTGCTCCTTTATTCCTTCGATATATTATCGTCTCTTGTCATGTGAAACTCAAAACTATTTCTACATTGGTCCAATTCCAATCAGATGGTGAAATTTCCTTCCACCAGTTTGTTCACAATGGGCCATTCCAGATAATATCTGACAGATGGGGTGGATGAGGAGATATATTTTATATGTATCAGCCTTTATGTCATCTAAACGTGGTACAAGTGTTATAGGTAGTTCATGTTTCAGTATTCTGAAACGTTTAACTCTTCGAATTGCATGTTCTATATATTATATTCTTCTATTGGCAATCTGTTAAGTTTTTTTATCCCAGGATTACACATCTGACATGCCCTGCGCCTAACCTGGAGGGACTACAAGATAAGACTGATGCAGTGTTAGTTCATCCTTAATCTGAAAAATGGCCGCTTTTAAAGGAAAAAAAACCCTGTAAAACCAACATTAAAGGAAGTAGCTGATTTAAAATTACACACACTTAAATTATCAATAAAAGAGTGGCCGATTTGAGGTTACAATATGAGTTGGGTGATATATTTTTTTATCCCCTAACAACTAACTCACTTTCAACAATCACATCAATCCAGTCACGTCTCAGTCTGAACAACTGAAAGAACGTGCTGGATCAGCTCCTCTTTATCCGCTATCTACGATGGTTTATTGATAGATCGATTAACGACTTAATACCTTCGATGACAGAAACCAATCCAACGCTGTACAGTCTACATTGTTGTCTATGTAAATGCCCGTGTCAGCATATACTCCATTATAGATGGGGGAGTGTTATGCCGACTGATGTTCGAGGGTCTGTGTCCTAGGTGTTAGATAATGGACCGCCATTTCAGTCTGACGACTATGGTCCTGATAATGCTTCCTGTCATCGTGAATACTATGTCCGAGACTTATCGCCCAGTACTTCATCATCGTGGTTAGCGGGCTGCACAGCTGACCAACCTGGCCCTGAAAACCGCCGTTGTGAAGGCAGTAAACAACAACAAAATAGTCAACATACCAAAAAGATCTTACCAGAACCAAAATGGCTGCCGTCCTTTCCAACTTTTCATCGTTGTGCAACAAAATATTTAATCGCTCACCAAACGCCTTCGGGCACCGAGCCGACCGTGCGAGTGCTGTATAGCCATTCCATGTCGTTAAACACCAACATCATCTCACTTTCAAGACTTTTGATAAGTTTTTGTACTACCTCAAATCCACTTTTCCATTCAGTTGTGTAAAACGTTTTAAGGATATCATACAGTACTGCGCGGCACAAAGAATAAATCCATTCTCTTCACAGAAAGAGTTGTACACATGCATTAGGGTTGAATGGCAAATTATTCATACTACTTCAGGGACTTTTACATATAGTACTTCACTGGATTCTAATTGTACATCTTTAAATTTATTAGAAATACTGATTGTACAGTATACTAATAACGTACTATACACAAAACTAAAATATATTGACTATTCAACATTCTAATGAACAATGATGAAGTACTAAAATTGATTTGATATATTGACTTAAAAAATCCTAATTGTACAATATACTAATATGTAATAAAATAATTAGACATAATGACTGAAAATAAAAAAAAATCAAAGTTATGATGTCCATTCATACATGCAATTCATTTTACTGAGTACTTGGTCTCTTGCAAATGAGATTTCGAATAATATTGTTGACCATTGTGTATCTAATTTAACATGGGACAATTGACATAAATGTGTTCATCATTTCTTCTTTATCAAAAGGAATGGTTGAATCTAAGCCCCTAGCTTCTAAGATTTTGTGCACTTGAGGAGCAAACATGGTTTTCTTTTAAGCAAAATTATCACCTTCTAATAAAGCAGTTATTCTTAAGTATATTTTGGTGTTTCTTGTTTTGTACCTACCATGACGGTTCTTGCAAGACATATAACTCTCCACACCTTCTTCTTTCAATGTGATTAGCTTTATATTGCTACATGATACTTTTGGGCAAGCCAAATATTTTTTTTGCATGTACTAATTCTGTGTCATGGAATGATGGATACCCTATACCCTTTGTTTTTCTATTATGTAATGTTATTGGTAACATCTGTAAGTTCACTCTTTTTTGTTTTTCGTATTCGAGGCATCGTTTTGAAACTTCATTACATCTAATTACCCAAAAAGTCGCAATTTGTTTTCTAATTTTTACTCTGATAAATCCAAGAACATACTACTTGGTTGGTGATTCCGATCGCACACATAAATGTTTTGTTTGTAACATTAATTTTTCCCCCAAAATGTGAACAATATTTACCAGTACCATTTACAATTGAGTAGCATGAATTACTGCTGCTTCAATGAATGTGACTATTATCCCCAAGGGTGACTGGGGAATAGAAGTATGGTCACCATTTGTCTTCCTCCGACCGGCGGTAAAACCCTCGTCAAAGTGGGGCGTCCGTTTGGCTGTGCGGGATGTAAAAATTTGCAGCCACGTCCGGTCAGAATGGGGACGATAAATCCGATGCCTCGTGTAAAGAGAGTGCCACGCTCTTTGCACGTTAAGAACCCTTGCAACAACTCTTTGAGGGGTCCGTAGGTGACCTGTTGCAAGGCAAAATTTCTGTCCCTATCCAATACCCTCATTTCTCGTGGCAGTCTAAATATCTCCGACCTTTATCCCGGACGTCCCTCTTACAGAACCTACCTATTGTATTTATTGTTAATTTGTTCTCGTCCTGAATATGCATGAAATATTTGCCACTGGACGTTAAGCAACCAACAATCAATCAATCAATGTGACTATTAATCTCAATAATTAAATAATCGTTAAGTAGAAATATACGGTACTGTTTGGCCTTAATCTTACAAAAATATCTTATTTTATATTAAAGTGCAGATTATAGAAATTTCGCCCTTCACTAGACGACGACCAACCCCTTAAACCTATTTGATTTGGGAGATGCCGGAAACGATTGGTAACTGGTGCGGTGGCAATAGTAAAGTAAATATTATAACAAATTTGATAAAACAAGTAAATAAATCTACAATAAACGATACTTTTTTTTTCTTAACCCTTTTAAGTCCCTTTTCACATTAACTTGAATTGTTATTAAAGATATTGAAACGTAAAATCAACGTCCACAAACTTTTCATAATACTTTTCATAATCCTTTTCATATTTACAATTAATTGGATTTTCTCAGATTAACATAAAATATTTCATTAAGAACTGCTGTCAGATAAGGGTTAAAAAATCCAATATCCTGATGCCCGGGAAAACATGTACGTACTTAAAAATATGATAGAATACATAGAAAAAGAACATGTTAATACATATAATAAATGAAGAAACCTACACTGGTAAAACAATGAGAAACGCAAAAGAGTAGCACAGAGGGATAGGGGTCGGGGTGAATCAGAATACACTAAACACCCCGACCCTAATTCAGGCGGACAGTTTTCTTGGTTGATAATTTTACTAATTTTTAAGTCTCCCAAACAAAGTTTGGAGACTTATTGTTTTTGCTCAGTTCTTCTTCTTCTTCTTCTTCTTCTTCTTCTTCTTCTTCCGCCACTTTTAAATTTGAACTTGTCCGCACCCGTTCTCCAAAACCGCTTGTCAGATTAACTTAGGGTTTCACAATATGTAAGACTAACATGTCTAGTGGTGCAATCAGGGTTTTGTTTGTGCAATGGGGTTTATAAAGGGGTACTTTGAGGGGCAAAAAGAAAGGAGGGTTTTATTATAGAACCCTATGGGATTTTATTTTTTTAAATTTTCAAATGATTATAAATTAGAAACCGTTTGTGATACACACAATCTTTTTAATTGAAAATCTTCTAAATGATAAAGCACATTAAATGAAATACAGGGTTAGTCCCCAGGGGTCACCCCCACCCCCTGCCATTTAAGAAAGTTCTAATATCTTGTAAGCGGTCGAGATCCCCACCCCTAAACCATATATATTCTGGTTTGTCATTATAAAGCACATCAAATGAAATACAGGGTTAGTCCCCAGGGGTCACCCCACCCCCTGCCATTTAAGAAAGTTCTAATATCTTGTAAGCGGTCGAGATCCCCACCCCTAAACCATATATATTCTGGTTTGTCATTATAAAGCACATCAAATAAATACAGGGTTAGTCCCCAGGGGTCACCCCCACCCCCTGCCATTTAAGAAAGTTCTAATATCTTGTAAGCGGTCGAGATCCCCACCCCTAAACCATATATATTCTGGTTTGTCATTATAAAGCACATCACATGAAATACAGGGTTAGTCCCCCAGGGGTCACCCCCACCCCCTGCCATTTAAGAAAGTTCTAATATCTTGTAAGCGGTCGAGATCCCTACCCCTAAACCATATATATTCTGGTTTGTCATTATAAAGCACATCAAATGAAATACAGGGTTAGTCCCCAGGGGTCACCCCCACCCCCTGCCATTTAAGAAAGTTCTAATATCTTGTAAGCGGTCGAGATCCCCACCCCTAAACCATATATATTCTGGTTTGTCATTTTAAAGCACATCAAATGAAATACAGGGTTAGTCCCCAGGGGTCACCCCCACCCCCTGCCATTTAAGAAAATTCTAATATCTTGTAAGCGGTCGAGATCCCCACCCCTAAACCATATACATTCTGGTTTGTCAATTAAAGATAGTTTGATTGATATACAGGGTTAGTCCCCAGGGGTCATCCCGACCCCCTGCCATTTGGAAAAGTTCTAATATCTTGTAAATGGTCGAGATCCCCACCCCTAAACCATATATATTCTGGTTTGTCATTTGAAGATGGTTTGATTGATATACAGGGTAAGTCCCCAGGGGTCATCCCGACCCCCTGCCATTTCGGAATGTTCTAATATCTTGTAAATGGTCGAGATCCCCACCCCTAAACCATATATATTCCTGTTGGTCATGTCTCGAACATTTGAATGACATATGAGGTCCGTCCCAAGGGGTTCCCCCACCCCCAATGTTCTAATATCTTGTAAATGGTTGAGATCCCCACCCCTTAACCATATATATTCTGGTTTGTCATTTGAAGATGGTTTGATTGATATGCAGGCTTAGTCCCCAGGGGTCATCCTGACCCCCTGCCATTTGGGAATGTTCTAATATCTTGTAAATGGTCGAGATCCCCACCCCTAAACCATATATATTCCTGTTGGTCATGTCTCGAACATTTGAATGACATATGAGGTCCGTCCCAAGGGGTTCCCCCCACCCCCAATATTCTAATATCATGTAAATGGTCGAGATCCCCACCCCTAAACCATATATATTCCTGTTCGTCATTTCACGAAGATTTGAATGATATATTTGGTTATTCCCCAGGGGTTCCCCCATCCCCCAATGTTCTTATATCTTGTAAATGGTGGAGATCCCTACCCCTAAACCATATTTATTCCTGTTCGTCATGTCACAAAGGTTTGAATGATATATTTGGTCATTCCCCAGGGGTTCCCCCATCCCCCAATGTTTTAATATCTTGTAAATGGTTGAGATCCCCACCCCTAAACCATATATTTTCCTGTTCGTCATGTCACAAAGGTTTGAATGATATATTGGGTCAGTCCCCAAGGGTTCTCCCCCACCCCAATGTTCTAATATCTTCTTAATGTTTGAGATCCCCACCCCTAAACCATATATTGCTGTTCGTCATGTCAGCATGGCTTGAATGATTTATAGGCCAGGGCTTCACCCAACCCAAATGTAAAAAATCTTGTAAATGGTAAAACAGATATATACCTTTTTGTCATGTCAAAATTATTTGAATGATATAAAGTGTGAAGTGTTAACAATGATCCCTATTCCTTGCTCTCTGAGAATTTTGTTTTATTTGTTGACAACGTGCTGAATTCGGTTTGAGTCTAACCATGAAGGAAGCATCATGACTGAACTAAAAGGTAGGAAATTTTATTATTTATAAATGCTATATGTATAAATGTCACTATTTTATTATATCAGATGGCACCAAGTAAAATTTGAGGTTCATGAAATTTTTTCTGGTGTGCTTTTTTTAACACAAGACTAATTTTTTATTAAGTTAACATAAAATTTAAATTAGGAAACAAGTAACCTCAACTTTTGCTTCATGAGAAACTTGGCTTAAAACTATTTAATGATACATTTCACATTAAATATGTTGATTTTCTTATAAAATTGAAACATTTTCATTTTATTATCTAAAAAACTTTTTCTTGGAAGTTTGCTTTTACCAAGGC
The DNA here is from genome assembly GCF_021869535.1 of Mytilus californianus. Lineage (NCBI taxonomy): Eukaryota > Metazoa > Mollusca > Bivalvia > Mytilida > Mytilidae > Mytilus > Mytilus californianus. The sequence continues at coordinate 542,580 of NW_026262711.1, forward strand.
CAGGTTTCACAGTGCATGGTTAAGTCTGCATGTAAAGAACTGTGTGAGCTAGTGCTTCTTAAAATGCTTTATCTGTAGACCCTCCTCGTGGTGGTGCCGGATAACACTCATTCACATCCTTATTTTTTGCACACTGCCACATTTTTGTCTTCTGTGTGACATACACTATAGAATCTCATATAAAGTAGAATATTTCAGATAAACAGATAACCTATATTTTGTATATTTTGAAATTCAAATAAAATAATATAACACAGAAGTTATCATTACAGTTATGTCCATTTTCACATTTGCATGTTTTTCTACAAATTAACAGAAATCAATATGATTTACTCATTTCCATTATTTAACAATTCATTGCTATAAATCTTCCAGAAACTCGTAAATATATGCACAAGTCAATAGCTAAATTAAGGATGGGTTTGATTGGCCAAATTAACCATGCTATTTTTAATTAGATATAAGCCATATTTATAATATAAAACTGTTCACACATGGTTGACAGCATCATCTTATCCAGAGATAAAGATGAAAAATATATATTGAAATTTTGTTTTGCATAATTGTCTATAAGTTAAATTCAGTTGCTACTATAATTGATGGATTTTTTTACTTCTATTTATGAACTGTCCTTTATATCAAGTGCAAGGTAGGCCACATGATCCAAATTGCTTGCATCTGCTCCTGTTGAAGTAATATATAAGATAGGTTTCTATTTATTTCCAAATTATTTGAAAAAGATTCTTTCTGACAAACAAGAAACATCTATAATCCTCCATAAAAAATGCCTTTCTGACATTTCATTCATAATTAAAAGTTGCTTATAACTGCCTGTTCATATCTTTATGAATGAAAGTTTTTTGTAAAGCAATTATGCAAGATTTCATTATCATATTTAAATGCTGTTGGATTTAATTTCAATTCGTTTAAAATATTTATATATACATATATATGCTAGTATTATAGTATAAGTTTGGTGTTCATTACTTGATATCCTTGTATATTGCCAGTTTTCACTCAAGTTATCGTCCCCCGCACAATGCATTGCAGGAGGACATAGAAATACCTGGCATATGTCTGTCTGTCCGTCCGTGCCTCTGTCCTTCCATCCATGTGTGCGTCATCTCGTTCGTGCGTGTGTCCAACAGGCCTTGTTAGCCCTCTCACGTGTACATTTCTTGCCAGATTTTAATAAAACTTATATCATATGTTAATATCAGCATTGTCTCAGACAATTTGAAAAATCAGTGCCGATCAACAATTTTTATACGAGTTATGCCACAAAATTGCATTGTTACTGCTCTCACATGTAAAATTCTTGCAAGATTTTTATAGAACTTATATCATAGGTTTATATCAGCTGTCTCGGTCAAGTTTGAAAATCAGTGCTGATCAATTATTTTAAAAAGCGTTGTGCCCCTTAAAAATATAAAACAAATATTTTTGGAATACTTTTCTCAGAAACTACTGAACAGAATGACTTTATATTGGTAAGCAAGTTGTCGGGAATCAGTTGCAACATATGAGCACTTTTTTATCTGTTGGACACCTTCTTCCTGTTTTTGCATGTTACTGTTTTCTGGACACTGAAATTGTTATGGTGGAAAAGATTTATTTCTAGGAGCAGGCAGAGGAAATTCATTAAATTGATTTTAATTGGCCTCATTTATGTACCAGTTGGGTAATACTTACAGCTGTTGAATTTTGATTAAATTTGCAGGAAAACGTGCAACAGACATATGTAAACATGAAGAGAATGTCAGAAGAAATGAAGGCCAAGGCATATCAATTACAAGGATGCTTTTCAAAATTTTCTAGTAAAGTTCCTGCTGAACATAGTGTTTTTTTTCACTAAAACCATTGATGATTTTCTACAAATGGGGAATAAGCTTTCTTGTGATGCAGACGTACTGCAGACAGTAATTAAAAAAAATGAAAACACCGAAAGCGAACGTAGAAAAAAGATGTCTGAGACATTGAAGCAAAACTACACTCTCAAAAGAAAACTAGAGGAGTATGAAACAGATGATTTTGATGACTCATTAATGTCATCCCAGGATAACAGTGTTATCTAAACAATTTAAGACACTTTTTATGATATTTATTTTGTAATGTTCTTATTGTTTAATATATATATTTTTCAGAGCAGAGATTCTGTTGTTTTCCTGGATAGTTAACTTTTATTCTGTTATCAGTATTTTGTGTATTTCAAAATGATGTATTGTTGAAATAAAGTTTTTTTTTTTTTTTTAGGAATTGTCAACACCATTATTACCAATATAAGAACAGTTGCTCAAGTGAAGAATATTAGACATTTATTAAAAAAAGATATTGTAGTCAGGTATGAAAGTATGATATTCTTTTTTATTTAATCAAATGTATGTATTTTCAATATTACAGAAACAACAAATGATATAAACAGCAGGTAAAGCACTACCCATGCATATCACATGAGTTAATAATCAGTGTTGTTCGGTCACTCGTTGAATATTTTTCAATATTTCAATTCTTGGATTAGTTATTCTTTTTATTATTATCACTTTTTATTGGAAATTGAGTCGAAAATGAAAGGAGTTATATCTTTTCTACACATTCTCAATTGTTTTGATGCACAGGCACTGTTGTATAATGTCAGAGGAGTAAAATTATCCGTTTTAATTTCAATCAATAATCATTTGGATTCGTTGCAACCAATGTCATATTTATAATTATAGACATCTGTGTAGAATATATTGTATATATTTCAGAAATATATCAACATGGCAAGGAAAAATAGAGCAAAAAGAACACAAGACAAAAAAAGGAAGCAGCAATTTAGAGAGAATGTATGTAAGTTTAAAATATAAGCAACAGTAGTTTACCAATGTTTGAATCTCATCTATTGATTGAAAAGAAACAAAAACAAAAAAGTAAAAAGATCAAAATTAACTATTTAAAACTTCAATGAAATATACACAAAAGTAAAACGAAATTAACTGGAAGATTACAACTGGGTTGTTCCTAGTTGTTTTGATATTAAAAGGTAAAGAAGCCATATTAATCAATGAAATATACACAAAAGTAAAACGAAATTAACTGGAAGACTACAACTGGGTTGTTCCTAGTTGTTTTGATATCAAAAGGTAAAGAAGCCATATTAATTAATGAAATATGCACAAAAGTAAAACGAATTTAACTGGAAGACTACAACTGGGTTGTTCCTAGTTGTTTTGATATTAAAAGGTAAAGAAGCCATATTAAAACAAAGGGGTTTTGTTTTACAAAATTTACAAACATCCTCACCTCATAATAATTATAGTGCTGTAGCTACTCAATATCTGTTTACAAAGACCTTTGAGTTTGCTTTCAAATGTTTAATGTATTTCAACATTTTTCCCACAAGCATACCTGATAAATGTTATGCCAGAAATGTGTTTAAACAGAGTATTAATGCACAATAACATGATAAGTTCTGAAACTTTGTATTCTTGATATTTTCAGAAGAACATTATGTTTATTAATATATAATTCACTACTTTATACTTTACAGATTTCTTCATGTTATGTCTACTTTCCTGTAAATACAGTATGGAAGGAACGTGTACAGCTACTATTAAACCTAAAACCTACAAAAACACAGAATAATAATCAAACAACAGATGTTTTATCTTTACAACTATCTAGACCAGCTACATATCAAACCATTACTGGTGATGGCAACTGCTTCTTTGCAGCATTGTCATATATAATTTGTGGTCATCAGACATTTCATGATATAATTAGACATAAAATTTGTAATCATTTTATACAAAATCAAAATGACTTAAAATGTTATTTACCTCCAGAGTATAAAGGAAATGCTAATACCTATTTACTAAAAACTGGAATGAGAGAAAATGGAACCTGGGCAACAGAGGTTGAAATTTTTACAGCCAGCCATTTACTTCAAACGGATATTTACACCTATACAAAGTCTGGAGTACATTGGGTTTGGCTCAATCACAAAACAATAACTTTATCTGACAATAGAGGAATATATCTTTATCACAAAAATCAAAATCATTATGATGTTGTTCTTACCACCACATCCCCAAGGGTGACTGGGGAATAGAAGTATGGTCACCATTGGTCTTCCTCCGACTGGCGGTAAAACCCTCGTCAAAGTGGGGCGTCCGTTTGGCTGTGCGGGATGTACAAATTTGCAGCCACGTCCGGTCAGAATGGGGACGTTAAATCCGATGCCTCGTGTAAAGAGAGTGCCACGATCTTTGCACGTTAAGAACCCTTGCAACAACTCTTTGAGGGGTCCGTAGGTGACCTGTTGCAAGGCTAAATTTCTGTCCCTATCCAATATACCCTCATTTCCCGTGGCAGTCTAAATTTCTCCGACCATAATCCCTTAATCTATTACAGAACCTACCTATTGTATTTATTGTGAACTGGAAAACAAAAAAGAGTGTCAAAGAATAAGTTACAAAACAAACAAAGTGTATAGAGAACAAAAAAAGAAGAGTGATAATTTAAGATATAACACAGACAAAGCCTACATGGAAAACAAAAAAGAGTGTCACAGAATAAGTTACAAAACAAACAAAGTGTATAGAGAACAAAAAAAGATGAGTGATAAATTAAGATATAACACAGACAAAGTGTACAGAGAAAACAAAAAGAAGTGTCACAGAATAAGATACAAGACAAATTTGAATTATAAACAATTTAAACAGGTGTCTTCCATAATGAAATATGCAAACAATTCGGTGTTTAGAAGCAAGGTGAAAGTATTTTCTAAGACAAAGTACAGAACTAATACTGATTTTCAAATGAGACTTAAATCACAATCTTCCAAGAAGTACAAGAACAATGCAGTATTCAGACAGAAAGTCAAATCTGCTTCAAAGACCAATTATCAGCGGTATGAATCTTTAAGAAACAAGTTGAAGGCTTCATCTATAAAGAGATATTCATCAGACCCACTGTTTAGAAGTAAACTAAAAACATTTTTAAAAATCAAATATTACAGTGACATATCTTTGAGAGAAAAAAAGATATCAAATAGAAAGTCTATTCAGAACGCAATTAAGCAATTTAAAAAAAGCATACAAGACCTTCCAGTATATGTCTGCACAGTGTGCATAAGATCTTTGTACAAAAGTCAGGTAAAGAAATGTAACAGATCGAAGTATTTAAATGAAAAAGCAAACGAATGTTTAACTGGAAAATTTGTTCATACTTGTGATGAACATTGTAAAGCAAAATGTGAAAAGGCAAAGGAATGGATATGCTTTACATGTGACCGACATTTATCTTCAAACAATATGCCACCACAGGCACAAGCAAATGGCCTTGATCTAGAACCTATTCCCCCTGAACTGAATAAATTAAATGATCTTGAAAAGCAACTTGCATTACGTATTCCATTCATGAAGGTTCTTTGTTTACCAAAAGGCGGTCAAAGTGGAGTGAAAGGACCTTGTATCAATGTACCATGTGACTTAAACAGTGTAACGGCAACGTTGCCTAGACCAATAAATGATGCACAGTTGATAAAAAGTAAAACTAAAACGTAAAATTGAATATAAAGGCTACCACAAGTTCGAATGGATTAATCCATATAATGTGCAGGAAGCAGTTCAGTTCCTTATAAAAAAAAAAAAAATGGTACACAGATGTGAAACTTAAGAATTTGTGGTACACTGAAGATGATTCCGATCTTGTTCTTTGTAATAATTCAGAAAAGATGGACGTTGATGATGGGGAAAGTAGCAATAAAGATATTAACAAAGAAAACAAGAATAATTATTCTGGAAAGGTTAGTGATGATGCAGTTGAAAATGAGAAATCCAAAGACCATGAAGATAATGATAATGCTGCTTATCCTGTAGAGACATGCTTACAGCCTATAGACCTTGGACAAGAAATCCTTGATACTGACGGGAAGGTATTTTGCCAAGCTCCGGGAGAAAACCAGATACCAAAAAGCATATTCAAAGAGGAAGGTATAGATGCAATGGCATTTCCACATTTACATCCTGGTGGGGAGTTTGGATATTCTATGGATAGACCTGTCAGATTAACACCTTCAAAATACTTTAATGCACGGCTTTTGTCAGCAGACACTAGATTTGCCACAGACAGTCAGTATATATTTTTTGCCCAGTATGTGACCGAAATAATGAATGTTACATCGAACATATCCATAGCTCTTCGTAAAGGTAAGCAAAAAACTGAAGATGGACAGAAACTTAATGCTTCCATGTTTACCAAACCGGACAATTTAAAAATGATATTGAAATCAGATATTGGCTTCCGATTCCTGCATCCAGTTCGTGGCACTCCCCCATACTGGGAAAGAACAATGAAGGATCTATATGCAATGATTCGGCAAATAGGAATACCTACATTTTTTCTAACATTTTCTGCTGTTGAAACACGGTGGGATGATGTTTTAAATACTTTACTCCAAGTAAGTCATGACAGGAGAAATATTTGTGATCTGCAATGGACAGATAAATGCAAACTTATTAAAGATAACCCAGTTATGTGTGCCAGATTATTTGACCACAGAGTGAAAGCATTATTTACTAATATTTTGATGTCACCAGCACAGCCAATAGGAAAGATTGTGGATTTCTTCTTTAGAACAGAGTTCCAACAACGAGGGTCTCCCCATATCCATTGTTTAGTATGGATTGACAATGCACCTAGACTTAATCAGGACAGTGATAAAGATATTTGCAGATTTGTTGATCAACACATAACCTGTCAGTTACCTGATAAAGACAAAAATCCTAAACTTTATGAAATTGTTACATCAGTACAAATGCATAGTCAAAGTCATACAAAATCTTGCAAGAAACATTCAACAACATGCAGGTTTAACTTCCCTAGACCTCCCATATGTAAAACATTTATTGCAAGAATTGAAACAGACGAACTTAAAAAGGAAGATAGCACTAGACTGAAAACACCTACAACACTTGAACAACTAGACAAAATTTGTAAGCCAACAAGATCTGCCAAGCAGATACTTAAAGATGTATGGGCTGTAATCACTGCATATGATTCTCTATCTGATATCACATTAAATGCTATTTTCACAAAGGCAAAAACAACATATTTAGAATACAAACAATGTCTACAAACAGTGACAACCAAAAATGTGATACACCATAAGAGAAACCTTTCTGATCTATGGGTGAACAATTACAATCATTATCTTTTAACAGCATGGAATGCGAATATTGATATCCAATATGTTACTGATGTATACTCATGTGTCGCCTTCATCTTGTCTTACATCAGTAAATCAGAAGGGGAGATGAGTGAACTTCTTCTTAATGCTAAGAAAGAGGCTGTTGAAGGTAACCAGGATTCAGCAGGCACAATGAAGAAAATTGGACAAGTTTACATGAACAATAGAGAAGTTTCCGCTCAAGAAGCAGTGTATAGAGTATGCAGCTTCAAATTGAAGGATTGTTCTAGAAATGTCATATTTATACCTACAGGTAGTAACCCTTTAAAAATGAGTCTACCTATTAACATAATTAGATCTAGAAAGGATGAGGATGAAAATATTTGGATGACGACAATATTTGAAAAATACTATGAACGTCCTTGTTTGTCAGAATTTGACAACCTTTGTTTAGCAGATTTTTGTTCATTGTACAATATTTATCCAATTTCACAAAAGCCTTAATCTTCCAAAACCAATCCAGTCTATGAAATGCAAAAACATTTAAGATTTGTAAAACCGAAATGTAAGGGAAAGGAAAATATAAACAGATATCCAAGATTCAACAGGAAAACAGCACCAGAAGAGTTTTATTTCTCTTTACTTCAGTTATATTTACCTCATAGAAGTGCAGACATTAAACCACAACAATTTTTGAAATACGAGGACTTCGTAAAAATTGGAGTTTTACAGGATGGGTCTAAAGTGCTAGATATAATAAATTCAAACAGAAAAAGGTATGAAACTGATCCCGAAGAATTAGAAAAGGCTTGGGAAGACTTGCAGAAGGGAAACATTCATCAAGACGCTTGGGCACAAATAGCACCAGAAGCAGAAAGATTAGAGATAGAAATGGAAAAACGTGTTAAAATCCCTGAGGAAGATGAAGATCTTCCAAAGTTTGACATATTTGTAAGCGAAAAGTCAAATACTACTAATTTCAGCCAACTAATTGAGCTCCAAAAACCTAAAACAACTGCAAATCAAATAAGAAGTTCTGTTAGACAACTAAATGAAAAACAGCAAGAAATTTATTATGAAATCAGGAAGTGGTGTATTGATGTTACCCTTAACATTAATCCTGAACCATTCCATCTTTTTCTTACTGGAGGAGCAGGTACTGGAAAGACACATTTGGTTCGTTGTATATACCACGAGGCTAACAGAATACTTTCAAAAACAGCTTGTACTCCAGATGCAACATCAGTCCTACTTACTGCACCCACAGGGACGGCTGCTTTTAACATAGAAGGATTTACAATCCACTCTGCCTTTGCAATAAACAAAGCTATCAAATTACCTTACAAACCTTTAGGAGAGAGTCTCGTGAATAGTCTCCGCACTAAATATGAAAGTGTTCGAATACTTGTTATTGATGAAATTTCAATGGTGGACCATAAACTCCTGTCATACATTCATGGCAGATTATCCCAAATCAAGCAGACAAAAAAACACTTTGGAAACATAGCTATACTTGCTGTTGGAGACTTTTACCAGCTACCTCCTGTACGAGCTTCACCATTGTATAGAAACATCAGTTCTATTTTCCTTGATCTTTGGAATCCTGTCTTCAAAATCGTTAACCTGACGGAAATCATGCGACAAAAAGATGATCAGAAATGTGCACTATTACTTAACAGAATTAGAACACACATTAAGGGCCAACCTTTTTCTGAAGATGATTTGACTGTTTTATCATCTGTATCTGTTTCAAAAATTCCAGAAAGTTCAGCAAATGTTTTACATATCTTCCCAACAAACAAAGAAGTAAATTTACATAATGAACACATGATCAAAGATGTCTGTCAGCAAACTGTAAAGTCAAAAGCTAAAGATTTTTTCAAAAACTCTGTAACAGGACAATTATCACAAAAAGATGAACCATATTCTACATGTACATCAGAAGACTTACAGGATGTCATTGAACTTGGACTTGGTGCTAGAATCATGTTGATTCGTAACATAGACACTGACGATGGTTTAGTAAACGGTGCATTTGGAAGCATAAACGGCATAGAGAAAAGTCAAAATGATGAAATAAGATCAGTTTATGTTAAGTTTGACCATCCTCAAAGTGGTAAGAAACATATTTCGAAGTTGGCACTAACAAAGTCTTTACCAAGAGATTCTGTAAGAATAACTCCAGTTGAAGAAGTTTTACATGGTAGGAATGTTACAAGAAGACAACTGTCACTCAGACTGGGATGGACAGTAACTATCCACAAGGTGCAGGGAATGAAAGTAAAAGAAATCGTTGTATCTCTTAAAAAAACTTTTGCACCAGGAATGGCATACGTAGCCCTTAGCAGGGTATCATCACTAAAAGGTATGCACATAATAGACTTTGATCCCAAAGTAATATACGCTTCAAATGATATAACAAAAGCTCTTGATTCAATGGAATCATTCCATCTATCTAAACCTTCAACAGAACCTTCAGTTAAACACTCATTGACTGTTACCTTCCACAATACAGAGGGACTTCTACCACACAAAGAAGACATAACACAAGCAACATGTATGAAAAATTCTGATATTATTTGCTTTAATGAAACATGGTTAAAGAAGAATATGTATTTACCACCATCATTATTACCAAACTTTATACCATGTTCTAAATCAATATCAGAAGCATATACCTCAGCAACATCACCATACAGCACGCTAGCTGCAGCTGAAAGAGGAGGAGTTGCTACGCTTATTCACAAGGATGTTCAATTTTCCAAAAAAAAATTACTCAGCTGTAAACATAGAATATGTTGCTATCCAGATTGAAAAGCCAACCAAACTTGTGCTCATTAATATTTATAGACCTCCAGTCTATCCATTACAACTGTTCTGTCGTAACCTTATTCGTCTACTAGATGAAGTAGATAGTAAAGAACATTTGCCAGTTGCAATTGTTGGAGATTTCAATGACAATGCATTTCAGTTAAATTCACAAATTCTTGAACTCTTGACAAACTATGGATACATACAGATAGTGCAACAGATGACTACAGAGTCTGGCAGCTGTCTTGACTTAAGCTTTGTGAAGAATTTTAGCAAATTTCCAACATGTAGAGTCATTCCTATATATTACAGTTTTCATGATGTTGTACAGATTTACTTTCATTAAAGTGAAATTTTTGACATAAAATGGTAACATTTATTTTCAACATTTATTTAAACTTATATTTACAAAAGTGCAAATGAGACAGTTCCAAATATAAAAGTGAAAAGATTTAATCATACCATTGATTTTCATATTATGGTTTTCAGCAATGACATTTATCTCAATTTACAACAAGATTCAGAAAAATAAAAAAAAGACTTTATTAGAAACCACAATCCTTGCATTGCCATACAATCCTTTAAAAGCAAGTGAAAGTGGTTCAGATCCCATACCTATGCCATATACTTTCTGTAAGTTGAATAAAATGAATAATAGGGGGAGTCCTAGGGGGTCCATAATTATGGGAGCTTTGTTTGGGAGACTTCGTAACAGCATCCTGTTACAATCATTTCTTGTTACTCTTGAATCAGTCACTTATTTTTTATAACTGCATTAAACATAAGCTTAACTTAACCTCTTTTTTATTGATACATTTACTATAAGTGACCTTAAATATGCAAATTTCTCTATTGCTAATTTTCCTACATTTTACAATGAATTCGTCCACTTTTTATAGATAATTGTATTAGATGTAACCTTAAATTGGCCACTTTTTTATTGATAATTTTACTTGATTTTACATACAGTTTTTCTACTTTTTATAGATATTTGTATTAGACATAACCTCAATCGGCCATTTTCTTAAATGATAACTTAACTATCTTTTACGCTTACTTTTGACATTTTATTGATCGATGAATTTACTAGTTTTTAAGTCTGCCGCTCATCTCAACCACTTTGTAATTGATACATTTACTCTAATTTAACTCAAATAGGCCACATTTTTTAGCTAATTTTACTACATTTTACAATAAATTCAGCCATTTTTTACAGAATTTTTTATTAAATGTAACCTTAAATCAGTTACTTTTTCTAGATAATTGTATTACATGTCACCTTACAAAGGCCACTTTCTTTATTCATAAATTTACAAATAATTCGACAACAATTTATAGATAATAGTTATAGATAGATGTAACCTTAAATCGGTAATTTTCTTTATTGATAAATATATTTTACAAAACGACCACTTTGTATGGATAATTATATTAGATATAACCCTCAATCGGTTACTTTTATAAGTTAAATTTACTAAATGTAACCATAATTCGTCCCACTTTCATCATTTATAATTTTACCAAATATTACAAATAATTTGACCGCTTTTTATAGATAATTGTATTCGATGTAACTTTAAATCAGCCACTTTCTTTATTAATAATTTTTCTATATTTAACAATAAATTCGACCAATTTTATAGATAATTGTATTAGATGTAACCATAAAACGGCCAGTTTCCGATTTGATAATTTTACAATAAATTCAACTACTTATTATAGATAATTGTATTACATGTAACCTTTAATCAGTCATTTTTACTAGATAATTGTAATAGATATGACCTTAAATCGGCCACTTTCTCTATTGATAATTTTACTACATTTTACATAACATTCGAACATTTTTTTATAGATAGTTGTATTAGATGTGACCTTAAATCGATCAATACTTAATTGTTAATTTTATATTATATTTTAAAATAAATACGACCACCTGCAAAAGATTATTGTAACAGATGTAACCTTAAATCGGTCACTTTTTCTAGATAATTTGATTTGATGTAACCTATAATCAAGTCACTTTATCTAGATAATTGTATTAGATATGACCTTAAATCGGTCACTTTTTCTAGATAATTTGATTAGATGTAACCTATAATCAAGTCACTTTATCTAGATAACTGTATTAGATATGACCTTAAATCGGTCACTTTTTCTAGATAATTAGTCCCCTACCGAAGTCGAAGTCGGTAGGGGACTTTAGGTTTGCACTCCGTCCGTTTGTCTGTCTGGCCATCCGTCAGTCCGGCAAATTAGTTTTCCACACTTTTTTTCTTCGAGCTTGAAGATACTGATTTGATATTTGGTGTTTTATCATGACAAGTTACAGATTAAGTTCGAATTTTGTTCCGGTCTGATGATTTTGTGCAGAGTTATGGTCCTTGGACTTAGGAAATTCACTCAAATAATCAGTTTTCCGCACTTTTTTTCGTCATGCTTGAAGATATTGATTTGATAATTGATATATAGTTTTATCATGACAAGTTTCAGATCAAGTTCGAATTTTGTTCCGGTCTGATGATGTTGTGCAGAGTTATGGTCCTTGGACACTAGGTTTTGTCATGCTTGAAGATATTGACTTGTTATTTGTTATATAGTTACACCATGACATGTTTTAGATCAAGTAAGCATTTTGTTCCTATACAATGAATTGTTAACCGGTAGGGGACTATGTATTGCCATGCAACACTCTCAGAATGCTTGTTTTATAAGATGTAACCATAAATCGGCCACTTTCTGAATTGATATATTTACTTTAAATTCGAACTTTTTTTATAAATAATTTTATAAGATGTTACCTTAAATTGTTCACTTCTTAATTGTTATTTTTTTTTATATTTTACAATAACTTCGCATCTTGTAAAGAATGATTGTATTAGATGTAACCTATAATCGGTCACTCTTTCTTGGAAATTTTATTAGATGACACCTTAAATTGGCCACTTTCTATATTTTACTATATCTCGACAACTTTTTATAGATAATTGTATTAGATGTAACCTTAAATTAGGCTCACTTTTTCTAGATTATCGTATTACATGTAACCTGAAATTGGCAACTTCCTTTATTGATTATTTTCAATCAATTCGATTACTGTTTAGTGTTTATAGATAATTGTATTAGATGTAACCTTTAATCGGTCACTTTTGAAAGATAATTGTATTTTATGTGACCTAAAATCGATAACTTTTTCTTAATAAATTTTGCAGATGTAATATTAAATCAGCCATTTTCTGTATTGATCATTTTACTATATTTCAAGTTAAATTTGAACATTTTTTATTAAATTCGATTACTGTTTTATGTGACCTTTAATCGGTTACTTTTTATAGATAATTGTGTAAGATGTGACCTTAAATCGGCCACTTTCTGTATTGATTATTTTGCTATATTTCACGTTAAATTTGAACATTTTTTTAAATAATTGTGTTGGAGGTAAACTAGAACATATCATCTTTTCTAGATAATTGTATCAGATGTGACCTTAAATCGGTCACTTTTCTAGATAATTAATTAGATATAATTTTAAATAGGTCATTTTTTCTTGATAATTGTATTAGATGTAACGTTAAATCGGCCACTTTCCGTATCGATCATTTTACTTTATTTCACGTTAAAATTGAACATTTTTTATTCAATTCGATTACTGTTTATAGATTACAATATTAGATGTAACCTTTAATTAGTCACTTATGAAAGATAATTGTATTTTATGTGACCTTTAATCGCTCACTTTTTATAGATAATTGTGTAAGATGTGACCTTAAATCGGCCACTTTCTGTCTTGATTATTTTGCTATATTTCACGTTAAATTTGAACATTTTTTAATCAATTCTATTACTGTTTATAGATTATTATATTAGATGTAACCTTTAATCAATCACTTTTGAAAGATAATTGTATTTTATGTGACCTTTAATCGGTCACTTTTTATAGATAATTTTGTAAGATGTGACCTTAAATCGGCCACTTTCTGTCTTGATTATTTTGCTATATTTCACGTTAAATTTGAACATTTTTTTTTTAGATAATTGTGTTGGATGTAAACTAGAACATATCACCTTTTCTTGATAATTGTATTTGATGTAACCTTAAATCGGCCACTTTCTGTATCGATCATTTTACTATATTTCACGTTAAATTTGAACATTTTTTAATCAATTCGATTACTGTTTATAGATTATAATATTAGATGTAACCTTTAATCAGTCAATTTTGAAAGATAATTGTATTTTATGTGACCTTAAAATCAATAACTTTTTCTTAATAATTTTAGCAGATGTAACATTAAATCGCCCACTTTCTGTATTAATAATTTTATTGCATTTTACATTAAATTCGAACATTTTTCATAGCTAATTGTATTAGATAAGACCTTAAATCGATCAATTCTTAAATGTTAATTCTATTATATTTTACAATAAATACGACCACTTGTAAAAGTTTATTGTAACAGATGTAACCATAAATCGGCCACTTTCTGAATTGATAGTTTTACATTAAATTCGAACTTTTTTTGAATAATTTTATAAGATGTAAGCTTCAATCGTTTACTTCTTAATTGTTAATTTTATTATATTTTACAATAACTACGCATCTTGTAAAGGCTTATTGTATCAGATGTAAGCTATAATCGGTCACTTTGTCTTCAAAAATTCATTAGATGTAACCTTCAATCGGCCACTTTCTTTAATGATTATTTTACTATATTTCACGTCAAATTTGAACATTTTTTCTAGATAATTGTTTTAAATGTAAACTAGAGCCTATCACTTTTTCTAGATAATTGTATTAGTTGTGACCTTAAATCGGTCATTTTTTTTCTAGATAATTAATTAGATGTAAATTCAAATCGGTCATTTTTCTAGATATTGTATTAGATGCAACCTTTAATCGGCTACTTTCTGTACTGATCATTTTACTATATTTCAAATTAAATTTAAATTTTTTTTTTAATAAATTCGATTACTGTTTATAGATAACTGTATTAGATGTATCCTATAATCCGTCACTTTTGAAAAATAATTGTATTTTATGCGACCTTTAACCTTTCACTTTTTATAGATAATTGTATTAGATGTGACCTTAAATCGGCCACTTTCTTTATTGATTATTTTGCTATATTTCACGTTAAAATTGAACATTTTTTTTTTGATAATTGTGTTGGATGTAAATTAGAACATATCACCTTTTCTAGATAATTGTATCAGATGTGACCTTAAATCGGTCACTTTTCTAAATAATTAATTAGATATAAATTCAAATAGGTCATTTTTTGTAGATAATTGTATTATATGTAACCTTAAATTGGCCACTTTCTGTATTGATCATTTTACTATATTTCACGTTAAATTTGAACATTTTTTAATCAATTCTATTACTGTTTATAGATTATAATATTAGATGTAACCTTTAATCAATCACTTTTGAAAGATAATTGTATTTTATGTGACCTTTAATCGGTCACTTTTTATAGATAATTTTGTAAGATGTGACCTTAAATCGGCCACTTTCTGTCTTGATTATTTTGCTATATTTCACGTTAAATTTGAACATTTTTTTTTAGATAATTGTGTTGGATGTAAACTAGAACATATCACCTTTTCTTGATAATTGTATTTGATGTAACCTTAAATCGGCCACTTTCTGTATCGATCATTTTACTATATTTCACGTTAAATTTGAACATTTTTTAATCAATTCGATTACTGTTTATAGATTATAATATTAGATGTAACCTTTAATCAGTCAATTTTGAAAGATAATTGTATTTTATGTGACCTTAAAATGAATAACTTTTTCTTAATAATTTTAGCAGATGTAACATTAAATCGCCCACTTTCTGTATTAATAATTTTATTGCATTTTACATTAAATTCGAACATTTTTCATAGCTAGTTGTATTAGATAAGACCTTAAATCGATCAATTCTTAAATGTTAATTCTATTATATTTTACAATAAATACGACCACTTGTAAAAGTTTATTGTAACAGATGTAACCATAAATCGGCCACTTTCTGAATTGATAGTTTTACATTAAATTCGAACTTTTTTATAAATAATTTTATAAGATGTAAGCTTCAATCGTTTACTTCTTAATTGTTAATTTTATTATATTTTACAATAACTACGCATCTTGTAAAGGCTTATTGTATCAGATGTAAGCTATAATCGGTCACTTTGTCTTCAAAAATTCATTAGATGTAACCTTCAATCGGCCACTTTCTTTAATGATTATTTTACTATATTTCACGTCAAATTTGAACATTTTTTCTGGATAATTGTTTTAAATGTAAACTAGAGCCTATCACTTTTTCTAGATAATTGTATTAGTTGTGACCTTAAATCGGTCATTTTTTTTCTAGATAATTAATTAGATGTAAATTCAAATCGGTCATTTTTCTAGATATTGTATTAGATGCAACCTTTAATCGGCTACTTTCTGTACTGATCATTTTACTATATTTCAAATTAAATTTAAATTTTTTTTTTAATAAATTCGATTACTGTTTATAGATAACTGTATTAGATGTATCCTATAATCCGTCACTTTTGAAAAATAATTGTATTTTATGTGACCTTTAACCTTTCACTTTTTATAGATAATTGTATTAGATGTGACCTTAAATCGGCCACTTTCTTTATTGATTATTTTGCTATATTTCACGTTAAAATTGAACATTTTTTTTTTGATAATTGTGTTGGATGTAAATAAGAACATATCACCTTTTCTAGATAATTGTATCAGATGTGACCTTAAATCGGTCACTTTTCTAAATAATTAATTAGATATAAATTCAAATAGGTCATTTTTTGTAGATAATTGTATTATATGTAACCTTAAATTAGCCACTTTCTGTATTGATCATTTTACTATATTTCACGTTAAATTTGAACATTTTTTAATCAATTCTATTACTGTTTATAGATTATAATATTAGATGTAACCTTTAATTAGTCACTTTTGAAAGATAATTGTATTTTATGTGACCTTTAATCGGTCACTTTTTATAGATAATTTTGTAAGATGTGACCTTAAATCGGCCACTTTCTGTCTTGATTATTTTGCTATATTTCACGTTAAATTTGAACATTTTTTTTTAGATAATTGTGTTGGATGTTATTTAGAACATATCACCTTTTCTTGATAATTGTATTTGATGTAACCTTAAATCGGTCACTTTCTGTATCGATCATTTTACTATATTTCACGTTAAATTTGAACATTTTTTAATCAATTCGATTACTGTTTATAGATTATAATATTAGATGTAACCTTTAATCAGTCAATTTTGAAAGATAATTGTATTTTATGTGACCTTAAATCAATAACTTTTTCTTAATAATTTTAGCAGATGTAACATTAAATCGACCACTTTCTGTATTAATAATTTTATTGCATTTTACATTAAATTCGAACATTTTTCATAGCTAATTGTATTAGATAAGACCTTAAATCGATCAATTCTTAAATGTTAATTCTATTATATTTTACAATAAATACGACCACTTGTAAAAGTTTATTGTAACAGATGTAACCATAAATCGGCCACTTTCTGAATTGATAGTTTTACATTAAATTTGAACTTTTTTATAAATAATTTTATAAGATGTAAACTTCAATCGTTTACTTCTTAATTGTTAATTTTATTATATTTTACAATAACTACGCATCTTGTAAAGACTTATTGTATCAGATGTAACCTATAATCGGTCACTTTGTCTTGAAAATTTTATTAGATGTAACCTTAAATCGGCCACTTTCTGTAATGGTCATTTTACTGTATTTCACGTCAAATTTGAACATTTTTTCTAGATAATTGTTTTAAATGTAAACTAGAGCCTATGACTTTTTCTAGATAATTGTATTAGTTGTGACCTTAAATCGGTCAGTTTTTCTAGATAATTAATAAGATGTAAATTCAAATCGGTCATTTTTCTAGATATTGTTTTAGATGTAACCTTAATTCGGCTACTTTCTGTACTGATAATTTTACTATATTTCAAATTAAATTTAAACATTTTTTTTAATAAATTCGATTACTGTTTATAGATTATTATATTAGATGAATCTTCTTTTATAGATAAATGTATTAGATGTAAACTTTAATTGGTCACTTTTGTAAGATAATTGTATTTTATGTGACCTAAAATCGATAACTTTTTCTTAATAATTTTTGCAGATGTAATATTAAATCAGACCTTTTCTGTATTGATCATTTTACTATATTTCAAGTTAAATTTGAACATTTTTTATTAAATTCGATTACTGTTTATAGATAATTGTATTAGATGAATCCTATAATCCGTCACTTTTGAAAAAAATTGTATTTTATGTGATCTTTAATCTTTCACTTTTTATAGCTAATTGTATTAGATGTGACCTTAAATCGGCCACGTTTTTTATTGATTATTTTGCTATATTTCACATTAAATTTGAACATTATTTTTTAGATAATTGTGCTGGATGTAAATTAGAACATATCACCTTTTCTAGATAATTGTATCAGATGTGACCTTAAATCGGTCACTTTTCTAGATAATAAATTAGATATTAATTCAAATAGGTCATTTTTTCGTGGTAATTGTATAAGATGTAACCTTAAATCGTCCACTTTCTGTATCGATCATTTTACTATATTTCACGTTAAATTTGAACATTTTTTAATCAATTCGATTACTGTTTATAGATTATTATATTAAATGTAACCTTTAATCAGTCAATTTTGAAAGATAATTGTATTTTATGTGACCTTTAATCGGTCATTTTTTATAGATAATTGTATAAGATGTGACCTTAAATCGGCCACTTTCTGTATTGATTATTTTGCTATATTTCACGTTAAATTTGAACATTTTTTTTTAGATAATTGTGTTGGATGTAAACTAGAACATATCACCTTTTCTAGATAATTGTATCAGATGTGACTTTAAATCGGTGACTTTTCTAGATAGTTAATTAGATATAATTTTAAATAGGTCATTTTTTCGTGATAATTGTATAAGATGTAACCTTAAATCGGCCACTTTCTGTATAGGTCATTTTACTATATTTCACGTTAAATTTGAACATTTTTTAATCAATTCGATTACTGTTTATAGATAATTATATTAGATGTAACCTTTAATCAGTCAATTTTGAAAGATAATTGTATTTTATGTGACCTTAAATCAATAACTTTTTCTTAATAATTTTAGCAGATGTAACATTAAATCGACCACTTTCTGTATTAATAATTTTATTGCATTTTACATTAAATTCGAACATTTTTCATAGCTAATTGTATTAGATAAGACCTTAAATCGATCAATTCTTAAATGTTAATTCTATTATATTTTACAATAAATACGACCACTTGTAAAAGTTTATTGTAACAGATGTAACCATAAATCGGCCACTTTCTGAATTGATAGTTTTACATTAAATTTGAACATTTTTATAAATAATTTTATAAGATGTAAACTTCAATCGTTTACTTCTTAATTGTTAATTTTATTATATTTTACAATAACTACGCATCTTGTAAAGACTTATTGTATCAGATGTAACCTATAATCGGTCACTTTGTCTTGAAAATTTTATTAGATGTAACCTTAAATCGGCCACTTTCTGTAATGGTCATTTTACTGTATTTCACGTCAAATTTGAACATTTTTTCTAGATAATTGTTTTAAATGTAAACTAGAGCCTATGACTTTTTCTAGATAATTGTATTAGTTGTGACCTTAAATCGGTCAGTTTTTCTAGATAATTAATAAGATGTAAATTCAAATCGGTCATTTTTCTAGATATTGTTTTAGATGTAACCTTAATTGGGCTACTTTCTGTACTGATAATTTTACTATATTTCAAATTAAATTTAAACATTTTTTTTAATAAATTCGATTACTGTTTATAGATTATTATATTAGATGAATCTTCTTTTATAGATAAATGTATTAGATGTAAACTTTAATTGGTCACTTTTGTAAGATAATTGTATTTTATGTGACCTAAAATCGATAACTTTTTCTTAATAATTTTTGCAGATGTAATATTAAATCAGACATTTTCTGTATTGATCATTTTACTATATTTCAAGTTAAATTTGAACATTTTTTATTAAATTCGATTACTGTTTATAGATAATTGTATTAGATGAATCCTATAATCCGTCACTTTTGAAAAAAATTGTATTTTATGTGATCTTTAATCTTTCACTTTTTATAGCTAATTGTATTAGATGTGACCTTAAATCGGCCACGTTTTTTATTGATTATTTTGCTATATTTCACGTTAAATTTGAACATTATTTTTTAGATAATTGTGCTGGATGTAAATTAGAACATATCACCTTTTCTAGATAATTGTATCAGATGTGACCTTAAATCGGTCACTTTTCTAGATAATAAATTAGATATTAATTCAAATAGGTCATTTTTTCGTGGTAATTGTATAAGATGTAACCTTAAATCGTCCACTTTCTGTATCGATCATTTTACTATATTTCACGTTAAATTTGAACATTTTTTAATCAATTCGATTACTGTTTATAGATTATTATATTAAATGTAACCTTTAATCAGTCAATTTTGAAAGATAATTGTATTTTATGTGACCTTTAATCGGTCATTTTTTATAGATAATTGTATAAGATGTGACCTTAAATCGGCCACTTTCTGTATTGATTATTTTGCTATATTTCACGTTAAATTTGAACATTTTTTTTTAGATAATTGTGTTGGATGTAAACTAGAACATATCACCTTTTCTAGATAATTGTATCAGATGTGACTTTAAATCGGTGACTTTTCTAGATAGTTAATTAGATATAATTTTAAATAGGTCATTTTTTCGTGATAATTGTATAAGATGTAACCTTAAATCGGCCACTTTCTGTATAGGTCATTTTACTATATTTCACGTTAAATTTGAACATTTTTTAATCAATTCGATTACTGTTTATAGATAATTATATTAGATGTAACCTTTAATCAGTCAATTTTGAAAGATAATTGTATTTTATGTGACCTTAAATCAATAACTTTTTCTTAATAATTTTAGCAGATGTAACATTAAATCGACCACTTTCTGTATTAATAATTTTATTGCATTTTACATTAAATTCGAACATTTTTCATAGCTAATTGTATTAGATAAGACCTTAAATCGATCAATTCTTAAATGTTAATTCTATTATATTTTACAATAAATACGACCACTTGTAAAAGTTTATTGTAACAGATGTAACCATAAATCGGCCACTTTCTGAATTGATAGTTTTACATTAAATTTGAACTTTTTTATAAATAATTTTATAAGATGTAAACTTCAATCGTTTACTTCTTAATTGTTAATTTTATTATATTTTACAATAACTACGCATCTTGTAAAGACTTATTGTATCAGATGTAACCTATAATCGGTCACTTTGTCTTGAAAATTTTATTAGATGTAACCTTAAATCGGCCACTTTCTGTAATGGTCATTTTACTGTATTTCACGTCAAATTTGAACATTTTTTCTAGATAATTGTTTTAAATGTAAACTAGAGCCTATGACTTTTTCTAGATAATTGTATTAGTTGTGACCTTAAATCGGTCAGTTTTTCTAGATAATTAATAAGATGTAAATTCAAATCGGTCATTTTTCTAGATATTGTTTTAGATGTAACCTTAATTGGGCTACTTTCTGTACTGATAATTTTACTATATTTCAAATTAAATTTAAACATTTTTTTTAATAAATTCGATTACTGTTTATAGATTATTATATTAGATGAATCTTCTTTTATAGATAAATGTATTAGATGTAAACTTTAATTGGTCACTTTTGTAAGATAATTGTATTTTATGTGACCTAAAATCGATAACTTTTTCTTAATAATTTTTGCAGATGTAATATTAAATCAGACATTTTCTGTATTGATCATTTTACTATATTTCAAGTTAAATTTGAACATTTTTTATTAAATTCGATTACTGTTTATAGATAATTGTATTAGATGAATCCTATAATCCGTCACTTTTGAAAAAAATTGTATTTTATGTGATCTTTAATCTTTCACTTTTTATAGCTAATTGTATTAGATGTGACCTTAAATCGGCCACGTTTTTTATTGATTATTTTGCTATATTTCACGTTAAATTTGAACATTATTTTTTAGATAATTGTGCTGGATGTAAATTAGAACATATCACCTTTTCTAGATAATTGTATCAGATGTGACCTTAAATCGGTCACTTTTCTAGATAATAAATTAGATATTAATTCAAATAGGTCATTTTTTCGTGGTAATTGTATAAGATGTAACCTTAAATCGTCCACTTTCTGTATCGATCATTTTACTATATTTCACGTTAAATTTGAACATTTTTTAATCAATTCGATTACTGTTTATAGATTATTATGTTAAATGTAACCTTTAATCAGTCAATTTTGAAAGATAATTGTATTTTATGTGACCTTTAATCGGTCATTTTTTATAGATAATTGTATAAGATGTGACCTTAAATCGGCCACTTTCTGTATTGATTATTTTGCTATATTTCACGTTAAATTTGAACATTTTTTTTTAGATAATTGTGTTGGATGTAAACTAGAACATATCACCTTTTCTAGATAATTGTATCAGATGTGACTTTAAATCGGTGACTTTTCTAGATAGTTAATTAGATATAATTTTAAATAGGTCATTTTTTCGTGATAATTGTATAAGATGTAACCTTAAATCGGCCACTTTCTGTATAGGTCATTTTACTATATTTCACGTTAAATTTGAACATTTTTTAATCAATTCGATTACTGTTTATAGATAATTATATTAGATGTAACCTTTAATTAGTCACTTTTGAAAGATAATTGTATTTTATGTGACCTTTAATCGGTCACTTTTTATAGATAATTTTGTAAGATGTGACCTTAAATCGGCCACTTTCTGTCTTGATTATTTTGCTATATTTCACGTTAAATTTGAACATTTTTTTTTAGATAATTGTGTTGGATGTTATTTAGAACATATCACCTTTTCTTGATAATTGTATTTGATGTAACCTTAAATCGGCCACTTTCTGTATCGATCATTTTACTATATTTCACGTTAAATTTGAACATTTTTTAATCAATTCGATTACTGTTTATAGATTATAATATTAGATGTAACCTTTAATCAGTCAATTTTGAAAGATAATTGTATTTTATGTGACCTTAAATCAATAACTTTTTCTTAATAATTTTAGCAGATGTAACATTAAATCGACCACTTTCTGTATTAATAATTTTATTGCATTTTACATTAAATTCGAACATTTTTCATAGCTAATTGTATTAGAAAAGACCTTAAATCGATCAATTCTTAAATGTTAATTCTATTATATTTTACAATAAATACGACCACTTGTAAAAGTTTATTGTAACAGATGTAACCATAAATCGGCCACTTTCTGAATTGATAGTTTTACATTAAATTCGAACTTTTTTATAAATAATTTTATAAGATGTAAGCTTCAATCGTTGACTTCTTAATTGTTAATTTTATTATATTTTACAATAACTACGCATCTTGTAAAGGCTTATTGTATCAGATGTAAGCTATAATCGGTCACTTTGTCTTCAAAAATTCATTAGATGTACCTTCAATCGGCCACTTTCTTTAATGATTATTTTACTATATTTCACGTCAAATTTGAACATTTTTTCTAGATAATTGTTTTAAATGTAAACTAGAGCCTATCACTTTTTCTAGATAATTGTATTAGTTGTGACCTTAAATCGGTCATTTTTTTTCTAGATAATTAATTAGATGTAAATTCAAATCGGTCATTTTTCTAGATATTGTATTAGATGCAACCTTCAATCGGCTACTTTCTGTACTGATCATTTTACTATATTTCAAATTAAATTTAAATTTTTTTTTTAATAAATTCGATTACTGTTTATAGATAACTGTATTAGATGTATCCTATAATCCGTCACTTTTGAAAAATAATTGTATTTTATGTGACCTTTAACCTTTCACTTTTTATAGATAATTGTATTAGATGTGACCTTAAATCGGCCACTTTCTTTATTGATTATTTTGCTATATTTCACGTTAAAATTGAACATTTTTTTTTTGATAATTGTGTTGGATGTAAATAAGAACATATCACCTTTTCTAGATAATTGTATCAGATGTGGCCTTAAATCGGTCACTTTTCTAAATAATTAATTAGATATAAATTCAAATAGGTCATTTTTTGTAGATAATTGTATTATATGTAACCTTAAATTAGCCACTTTCTGTATTGATCATTTTACTATATTTCACGTTAAATTTGAACATTATTACTGTTTATAGATTATAATATTAGATGTAACCTTTAATTAGTCACTTTTGAAAGATAATTGTATTTTATGTGACCTTTAATCGGTCACTTTTTATAGATAATTTTGTAAGATGTGACCTTAAATCGGCCACTTTCTGTCTTGATTATTTTGCTATATTTCACGTTAAATTTGAACATTTTTTTTTAGATAATTGTGTTGGATGTTATTTAGAACATATCACCTTTTCTTGATAATTGTATTTGATGTAACCTTAAATCGGCCACTTTCTGTATCGATCATTTTACTATATTTCACGTTAAATTTGAACATTTTTTAATCAATTCGATTACTGTTTATAGATTATAATATTAGATGTAACCTTTAATCAGTCAATTTTGAAAGATAATTGTATTTTATGTGACCTTAAATCAATAACTTTTTCTTAATAATTTTAGCAGATGTAACATTAAATCGACCACTTTCTGTATTAATATTTTTATTGCATTTTACATTAAATTCGAACATTTTTCATAGCTAATTGTATTAGAAAAGACCTTAAATCGATCAATTCTTAAATGTTAATTCTATTATATTTTACAATAAATACGACCACTTGTAAAAGTTTATTGTAACAGATGTAACCATAAATCGGCCACTTTCTGAATTGATAGTTTTACATTAAATTTGAACTTTTTTATAAATAATTTTATAAGATGTAAACTTCAATCGTTTACTTCTTAATTGTTAATTTTATTATATTTTACAATAACTACGCATCTTGTAAAGACTTATTGTATCAGATGTAACCTATAATCGGTCACTTTGTCTTGAAAATTTTATTAGATGTAACCTTAAATCGGCCACTTTCTGTAATGGTCATTTTACTGTATTTCACGTCAAATTTGAACATTTTTTCTAGATAATTGTTTTAAATGTAAACTAGAGCCTATGACTTTTTCTAGATAATTGTATTAGTTGTGACCTTAAATCGGTCAGTTTTTCTAGATAATTAATAAGATGTAAATTCAAATCGGTCATTTTTCTAGATATTGTTTTAGATGTAACCTTAATTCGGCTACTTTCTGTACTGATAATTTTACTATATTTCAAATTAAATTTAAACATTTTTTTTAATAAATTCGATTACTGTTAATAGATTATTATATTAGATGAATCTTCTTTTATAGATAAATGTATTAGATGTAAACTTTAATTGGTCACTTTTGTAAGATAATTGTATTTTATGTGACCTAAAATCGATAACTTTTTCTTAATAATTTTTGCAGATGTAATATTAAATCAGACATTTTCTGTATTGATCATTTTACTATATTTCAAGTTAAATTTGAACATTTTTTATTAAATTCGATTACTGTTTATAGATAATTGTATTAGATGAATCCTATAATCCGTCACTTTTGAAAAAAATTGTATTTTATGTGATCTTTAATCTTTCACTTTTTATAGCTAATTGTATTAGATGTGACCTTAAATCGGCCACGTTTTTTATTGATTATTTTGCTATATTTCACGTTAAATTTGAACATTATTTTTTAGATAATTGTGCTGGATGTAAATTAGAACATATCACCTTTTCTAGATAATTGTATCAGATGTGACCTTAAATCGGTCACTTTTCTAGATAATAAATTAGATATTAATTCAAATAGGTCATTTTTTCGTGGTAATTGTATAAGATGTAACCTAAAATCGTCCACTTTCTGTATCGATCATTTTACTATATTTCACGTTAAATTTGAACATTTTTTAATCAATTCGATTACTGTTTATAGATTATTATATTAAATGTAACCTTTAATCAGTCAATTTTGAAAGATAATTGTATTTTATGTGACCTTTAATCGGTCATTTTTTATAGATAATTGTATAAGATGTGAACTTAAATTGGCCACTTTCTTTAATGATTATTTTGCTATATTTCACGTTAAATTTGAACATTTTTTTTTAGATAATTGTGTTGGATGTAAACTAGAACATATCACCATTTCTAGATAATTGTATCAGATGTGACCTTAAATCGGTCACTTTTCTAGATGATTAATTAGATATAATTTTAAATAGGTCATTTTTTCGTGATAATTGTATTAGATGTAACCTTAAATCGGCCACTTTCTGTATCGATCAATTTACTATATTTCACGTTAAATTTGAACATTTTTTAATCAATTCGATTACTGTTTATAGATTATTATATTAAATGTAACCTTTAATCAGTCACTTTTGAAAGATAATTGTATTTTATGTGACCTTTAATCGGTCATTTTTTATAGATAATTGTATAAGATGTGACCTTAAATCGGCCACTTTCTGTATTGATTATTTTGCTATATTTCACGTTAAATTTGAACATTTTTTTTTAGATAATTGTGTTGGATGTAAACTAGAACATATCACCTTTTCTAGATAATTGTATCAGATGTGACTTTAAATCGGTGACTTTTCTAGATAGTTAATTAGATATAATTTTAAATAGGTCATTCTTTCGTGATAATTGTATAAGATGTAACCTTAAATCGGCCACTTTCTGTATAGGTCATTTTACTTTATTTCACGTTAAATTTGAACATTTTTTAATCAATTCGATTACTGTTTATAGATAATTATATTAGATGTAACCTTTAATCAGTCAATTTTGAAAGATAATTGTATTTTATGTGACCTTAAAATCAATAACTTTTTCTTAATAATTTTAGCAGATGTAACATTAAATCGCCCACTTTCTGTATTAATAATTTTATTGCATTTTACATTAAATTCGAACATTTTTCATAGCTAATTGTATTAGATAAGACCTTAAATCGATCAATTCTTAAATGTTAATTCTATTATATTTTACAATAAATACGACCACTTGTAAAAGTTTATTGTAACAGATGTAACCATAAATCGGCCACTTTCTGAATTGATAGTTTTACATTAAATTCGAACTTTTTTATAAATAATTTTATAAGATGTAAGCTTCAATCGTTGACTTTTTAATTGTTAATTTTATTATATTTTACAATAACTACGCATCTTGTAAAGGCTTATTGTATCAGATGTAAGCTATAATCGGTCACTTTGTCTTCAAAAATTCATTAGATGTAACCTTCAATCGGCCACTTTCTTTAATGATTATTTTACTATATTTCACGTCAAATTTGAACATTTTTTCTAGATAATTGTTTTAAATGTAAACTAGAGCCTATCACTTTTTCTAGATAATTGTATTAGTTGTGACCTTAAATCGGTCATTTTTTTTCTAGATAATTAATTAGATGTAAATTCAAATCGGTCATTTTTCTAGATATTGTATTAGATGCAACCTTTAATCGGCTACTTTCTGTACTGATCATTTTACTATATTTCAAATTAAATTTAAATTTTTTTTTAATAAATTCGATTACTGTTTATAGATAACTGTATTAGATGTATCCTATAATCCGTCACTTTTGAAAAATAATTGTATTTTATGTGACCTTTAACCTTTCACTTTTTATAGATAATTGTATTAGATGTGACCTTAAATCGGCCACTTTCTTTATTGATTATTTTGCTATATTTCACGTTAAAATTGAACATTTTTTTTTTGATAATTGTGTTGGATGTAAATAAGAACATATCACCTTTTCCAGATAATTGTATCAGATGTGACCTTAAATCGGTCACTTTTCTAAATAATTAATTAGATATAAATTCAAATAGGTCATTTTTTGTAGATAATTGTATTATATGTAACCTTAAATTAGCCACTTTCTGTATTGATCATTTTACTATATTTCACGTTAAATTTGAACATTTTTTAATCAATTCTATTACTGTTTATAGATTATAATATTAGATGTAACCTTTAATTAGTCACTTTTGAAAGATAATTGTATTTTATGTGACCTTTAATCGGTCACTTTTTATAGATAATTTTGTAAGATGTGACCTTAAATCGGACACTTTCTGTCTTGATTATTTTGCTATATTTCACGTTAAATTTGAACATTCTTTTTTAGATAATTGTGTTGGATGTTATTTAGAACATATCACCTTTTCTTGATAATTGTATTTGATGTAACCTTAAATCGGCCACTTTCTGTATCGATCATTTTACTATATTTCACGTTAAATTTGAACATTTTTTAATCAATTCGATTACTGTTTATAGATTATAATATTAGATGTAACCTTTAATCAGTCAATTTTGAAAGATAATTGTATTTTATGTGACCTTAAATCAATAACTTTTTCTTAATAATTTTAGCAGATGTAACATTAAATCGACCACTTTCTGTATTAATAATTTTATTGCATTTTACATTAAATTCGAACATTTTTCATAGCTAATTGTATTAGATAAGACCTTAAATCGATCAATTCTTAAATGTTAATTCTATTATATTTTACAATAAATACGACCACTTGTAAAAGTTTATTGTAACAGATGTAACCATAAATCGGCCACTTTCTGAATTGATAGTTTTACATTAAATTTGAACTTTTTTATAAATAATTTTATAAGATCTAAACTTCAATCGTTTACTTCTTAATTGTTAATTTTATTATATTTTACAATAACTACGCATCTTGTAAAGACTTATTGTATCAGATGTAACCTATAATCGGTCACTTTGTCTTGAAAATTTTATTAGATGTAACCTTAAATCGGCCACTTTCTGTAATGGTCATTTTACTGTATTTCACGTCAAATTTGAACATTTTTTCTAGATAATTGTTTTAAATGTAAACTAGAGCCTATGACTTTTTCTAGATAATTGTATTAGTTGTGACCTTAAATCGGTCAGTTTTGCTAGATAATTAATAAGATGTAAATTCAAATCGGTCATTTTTCTAGATATTGTTTTAGATGTAACCTTAATTCGGCTACTTTCTGTACTGATAATTTTACTATATTTCAAATTAAATTTAAACATTTTTTTTTAATAAATTCGATTAATGTTTATAGATTATTATATTAGATGAATCTTCTTTTATAGATAAATGTATTAGATGTAAACTTTAATTGGTCACTTTTGTAAGATAATTGTATTTTATGTGACCTAAAATCGATAACTTTTTCTTAATAATTTTTGCAGATGTAATATTAAATCAGACATTTTCTGTATTGATCATTTTACTATATTTCAAGTTAAATTTGAACATTTTTTATTAAATTCGATTACTGTTTATAGATAATTGTATTAGATGAATCCTATAATCCGTCACTTTTGAAAAAAATTGTATTTTATGTGATCTTTAATCTTTCACTTTTTATAGCTAATTGTATTAGATGTGACCTTAAATCGGCCACGTTTTTTATTGATTATTTTGCTATATTTCACGTTAAATTTGAACATTATTTTTTAGATAATTGTGCTGGATGTAAATTAGAACATATCACCTTTTCTAGATAATTGTATCAGATGTGACCTTAAATCGGTCACTTTTCTAGATAATAAATTAGATATTAATTCAAATAGGTCATTTTTTCGTGGTAATTGTATAAGATGTAACCTTAAATCGTCCACTTTCTGTATCGATCATTTTACTATATTTCACGTTAAATTTGAACATTTTTTAATCAATTCGATTACTGTTTATAGATTATTATATTAAATGTAACCTTCAATCAGTCAATTTTGAAAGATATCATTAGAACATATCACCATTTCTAGATAATTGTATCAGATGTGACCTTAAATCGGTCACTTTTCTAGATGATTAATTAGATATAATTTTAAATAGGTTATTTTTTCTAGATAATTGTATTATATGTAACCTTAAATATGCCACTTTCTGTATAGGTCATTTTACTATATTTCACGTTAAATTTGAACATTTTTTAATCAATTCGATTACTGTTTATAGATAATTATATTAGATGTAACCTTTAATCAGTCACTTTTGAAAGATAATTGTATTTTATGTGACCTTATATCAATAACTTTTTCTAAATAATTTTAGTTGATGTAACCTTAAATCGCCCACTTTCTGTATTATTAGTTTTACTACATTTTACATTAAATTCGAACATTTTTCATAGCTAATTGTATTAGATAAGACCTTAAATCGATCAATTCTTAAATGTTAATTGTATTATATTTTACAATAAATACGACCACTTGTAAAAGTTTATTGTAACAGATGTAACCATAAATCGGCCACTTTCTGAATTGATAGTTTTACATTAAATTCGAACTTTTTTATAAATAATTTTATAAGATGTAAGCTTCAATCGTTTACTTCTTAATTGTTAATTTTATTATATTTTACAATAACTACGCATCTTGTAAAGGCTTATTGTATCAGATGTAAGCTATAATCGGTCACTTTGTCTTCAAAAATTCATTAGATGTAACATTCAATCGGCCACTTTCTGTAATGATTATTTTACTATATTTCACGTCACATTTGAACATTTTTTCTAGATAATTGTTTTAAATGTAAACTAGAGCCTATCACTTTTTCTAGATAATCGTATTAGTTGTGACCTTAAATTGGTCATTTTTTTCTAGATAATTAATTAGATGTAAATTCAAATCGGTCGTTTTTCTAGATATTGTATTAGATGTAACCTTTAATCGGCTACTTTCTGTACTGATCATTTTACTATATTTCAAATTAAATTTAAACATTTCTTTAATAAAATCGATTACTGTTTATAGATAAATGTATTTCATGTAAACTTTAATTGGTCACTTTTGTAAAATAATTGTATTTTATGTGACCTAAAATCGATAACTTTTTCTTAATAATTTTAGCAGATGTCATATTAAATCAGCCTTTTTCTGTATTGATCATTTTACTATATTTCAAGTTAAATTTGAACATTTTTTATTAAATTCGATTACTGTTTATAGATAATTGTATTAGATATATCCTATAATCCGTATCTTTTGAAAAATAATTGTATTTTATGTGACCTTTAATCTTTCACTTTTTATAGATAATTGTATTAGATGTGACCTCAAATCGGCCACGTTCTTTATTGATTATTTTGCTATATTTCACGTTAAATTTGAAGATTTTTTTTTAGATAATTGTGTTGGATTTAAATTAGAACATATCATCTTTTCTAGATATTTGTATCAGATGTGACCTTAAATCAGTCACTTTTTTAGATAATTAATTAGATATAAATTCAAATAGGTTATTTTTTCTAGATAATTGTATTATATGTAACCTTAAATATGCCACTTTCTGTATTGATCATTTTACTATATTTCACGTTAAATTTGAACATTTTTAATGAATTCGATTACTGTTTATAGATAATTGTATTAGATGTATCCTATAATCCGTCACTTTTGAAAGAAAATTGTATTTTATGTGACCTTTATTCGGTCACTTTTTATAGATAATTGTGTAAGATGTGACCTTAAATCGGCCACTTTCTGTCTTGATTATTTTGCTATATTTCACGTTAAATTTGAACATTTTTTTTTAGATTATTGTGTTGATGTAAACTAGAACATATCACCTTTTCTAGATAATTGTATCAGATAAGACCTTAAATCAGTCACTTTTTTAGATAATTAATTAGATATAAATTCAAATAGGTTATTTTTTCTAGATAATTGTATTATATGTAACCTTAAATATGCCACTTTCTGTATTGATCATTTTACTATATTTCACGTTAAATTTGAACATTTTTAATGAATTCGATTACTGTTTATAGATAATTGTATTAGATGTATCCTATAATCCGTCACTTTTGAAAGAAAATTGTATTTTATGTGACCTTTATTCGGTCACTTTTTATAGATAATTGTGTAAGATGTGACCTTAAATCGGCCACTTTCTGTCTTGATTATTTTGCTATATTTCACGTTAAATTTGAACATTTTTTTTTAGATTATTGTGTTGATGTAAACTAGAACATATCACCTTTTCTAGATAATTGTATCAGATGTGACCTTAAATCGGTCACTTTTCTAGATGATTAATTAGATATAATTTTAAATAGGTCATTTTTTCGTGATAATTGTATAAGATGTAACCTTAAATCGGCCACTTTCTGTATCGATCATTTTACTATATTTCACGTTAAATTTGAACATTTTTTAATCAATTCGATTACTGTTTATAGATTATTATATTAAATGTAACCTTTAATCAGTCAATTTTGAAAGATAATTGTATTTTATGTGACCTTTAATCGGTCATTTTTTATAGATAATTGTATAAGATGTGAACTTAAATCGGCCACTTTCTTTATTGATTATTTTGCTATATTTCACGTTAAATTTGAACATTTTTTTTAGATAATTGTGTTGGATGTAAACTGGAACATATCACCATTTCTAGATATTTGTATCAGATATGACCTTAAATCGGTTACTTTTCAAGATGATTAATTAGATATAATTTTAAATAGGTCATTTTTTGGTGATAATTGTATTAGATGTAACCTTAAATCGGCCACTTTCTGTATCGATCATTTTACTATATTTCACGTTAAATTTGAACATTTTTTAATCAATTCGATTACTGTTTATAGATTATTATATTAAATGTAACCTTTAATCAGTCAATTTTGAAAGATAATTGTATTTTATGTGACCTTTAATCGGTCATTTTTTATAGATAATTGTATAAGATGTGAACTTAAATCGGCCACTTTCTTTATTGATTATTTTGCTATATTTCACGTTAAATTTGAACATTTTTTTTTAGATAATTGTGTTGGATGTAAACTAGAACATATCACCATTTCTAGATAATTGTATCAGATGTGACCTTAAATCGGTCACTTTTCTAGATAATTAATTATATATAATTTTAAATAGGTCATTTTTTCGTGATAATTGTATAAGATGTAACCTTAAATCGGCCGTTTTCTGTATCGATCATTTTACTATATTTCACGTTAAATTTGAACATTTTTTAATGAATTCGATTACTGTTTATAGATAATTGTATTAGATGTATCCTATAATCCGTCACTTTTGAAAGAAAATTGTACTTTATGTGACCTTTAATCGGTCACTTTTTATAGATAATTGTGTAAGATGTGACCTTAAATCGACCACTTTCTGTATTGATTATTTTGCTATATTTCACGTTATATTTGAACATTTTTTTTTAGATAATTGTGTTGGATGTAAACTAGAACATATCACCTTTTCTAGATAATTGTATCAGATGTGACCTTAAATCGGTCTCTTTTCTAGATAATTAATTAGATATAATTTTAAATAGGTAATTTTTTCGTGATAATTGTATAAGATGTAACCTTAAAGCGGCCGCTTTCTGTATCGATCATTTTACTATATTTCACGTTAAATTTGAACATTTTTTAATCAATTCGATTACTGTTTATAGATTATTATATTAGATGTATCCTATAATCAGTCACTTTTGAAAGATAATTATATTTTATGTGACCTTTAATCGGTCATTTTTTATAGATAATTGTTTATGATGTGACCTTAAATCGGCCACTTTCTGTATTGATTATTTTGCTCAATTTCACGTTAAATTTGAACATTTTTTTTTAGATAATTGTGTTGTATGTAAACTAGAACATATCACCTTTTCTAGATAATTGTATCAGATGTGACTTTAAATCGGTCACTTTCCTAGATAGGTAATTAGATATAATTTTAAATAGGTCATTTTTTCGTGATAATTGTATAAGATGTAACCTTAAATCGGCCACTTTCTGTATAGATCATTTTACTATATTTCACGTTAAATTTGAACATTTTTTAATCAATTCGATTACTGTTTATAGATAATTATATTAGATGTAACCTTTAATCAGTCACTTTTGAAAGATAATTGTATTTTATGTGACCTTATATCAATAACTTTTTCTAGATAATTTTAGTAGATGTAACCTTAAATCGCCCACTTTCTGTATTAATAGTTTTACTACATTTTACATTAAATTCGAACATTTTTCATAGCTAATTGTATTAGATAAGACCTTAAATCGATCAATTCTTAAATGTTAATTGTATTATATTTTACAATAAATACGACCACTTGTAATAGTTTATTGTAACAGATGTAACCATAAATCGGCCACTTTCTGAATTGATAGTTTTACATTAAATTCGAACTTTTTTATAAATAATTTTATAAGATGTAAGCTTCAATCGTTTACTTCTTAATTGTTAATTTTATTATATTTTACAATAACTACGCATCTTGTAAAGGCTTATTGTATCAGATGTAAGCTATAATCGGTCACTTTGTCTTCAAAAATATATCAGATGTAATCTTAAATCGGCCACTTTCTGTAATGATCATTTTACTATATTTCACGTCAAATTTGAACACTTTTTCTAGATAATTGTTTTAAATGTAAACTAGAGCCTATCACTTTTTCTAGATAATTGTATTAGTTGTGACCTTAAATTGGTCATTTTTTTCTAGATAATTAATTAGATGTAAATTCAAATCGGTCATTTTTCTAGATATTGTATTAGATGTAACCTTTAATCGGCTACTTTCTGTACTGACCATTTTTACTATATTTCAAATTAAATTTAAACATTTTTTTAATAAAATCGATTACTGTTTATAGATAAATGTATTACATGTAAAGTTTAATTGGTCACTTTTGTAAGATAATTGTATTTTATGTGACATAAAATCGATAACTTTTTCTTAATAATTTTAGCAGATGTCATATTAAATCAGCCTTTTTCTGTATTGATCATTTACTATATTTCAAGTTAAATTTGAACATTTTTTATTAAACTCGATTACTGTTTATTGATAATTGTATTAGATATATCCTATAATCCGTATCTTTTGAAAAATAATTGTATTTTATGTGACCTTTAATCTTTCACTTTTTATAGATAATTGTATTAGATGTGACCTTAAATCGGCCACGTTCTTTATTGATTATTTTGCTCAATTTCACGTTAAATTTGAACATTTTTTTTTAGATAATTGTGTTGGATGTAAATTAGAACATATCACCTTTTTTAGATATTTGTATCAGATGTGACCTTAAATCAGTCACTTTTTTAGATAATTAGTTAGATATAAATTCAAATAGGTTATTTTTTCTAGATAATTGTATTATATGTAACCTTAAATTAGCCACTTTCTGTATTGATCATTTTACTATATTTCACGTTAAATTTGAACATTTTTAATGAATTCGATTACTGTTTATAGATAATTGTATTAGATGTATCCTATAATCCGTCACTTTTGAAAGAAAATTGTATTTTATGTGACCTTTATTCGGTCACTTTTTATAGATAATTGTGTAAGATGTGACCTTAAATCGGCCACTTTCTGTCTTGATTATTTTGCTATATTTCACGTAAAATTTGAACATTTTTTTTTAGATTATTGTGTTGGATGTAAACTAGAACATATCACCTTTTCTAGATAATTGTATCAGATGTGACCTTAAATCGGTCACTTTTCTAGATGATTAATTAGATATAATTTTAAATAGGTCATTTTTTCGTGATAATTGTATTAGATGTAACCTTAAATCGGCCACTTTCTGTATTGATCATTTTACTATATTTCACGTAAAATTGAACATTTTTTTAATGAATTCGATTACTGTTTATAGATAATTGTATTAGATGTATCCTATAATCCGTCACTTTTCAAAGATAATTGTATTTTATGTGACCTTTAATCG
Source organism: Mytilus californianus (assembly GCF_021869535.1). Lineage (NCBI taxonomy): Eukaryota > Metazoa > Mollusca > Bivalvia > Mytilida > Mytilidae > Mytilus > Mytilus californianus. The sequence goes on from NW_026262711.1 coordinate 578,469, forward strand.
GTCACTTTTTACAGATAATTGTGTAAGATGTGACCTTAAATCGGCCACGTTCTTTATTGATTATTTTGCTCAATTTCACGTTAAATTTGAACATTTTTTTTTAGATAATTGTGTTGGATGTAAATTAGAACATATCACCTTTTTTAGATATTTGTATCAGATGTGACCTTAAATCAGTCACTTTTTTAGATAATTAGTTAGATATAAATTCAAATAGGTTATTTTTTCTAGATAATTGTATTATATGTAACCTTAAATTAGCCACTTTCTGTATTGATCATTTTACTATATTTCACGTTAAATTTGAACATTTTTAATGAATTCGATTACTGTTTATAGATAATTGTATTAGATGTATCCTATAATCCGTCACTTTTGAAAGAAAATTGTATTTTATGTGACCTTTATTCGGTCACTTTTTATAGATAATTGTGTAAGATGTGACCTTAAATCGGCAACTTTCTGTCTTGATTATTTTGCTATATTTCACGTAAAATTTGAACATTTTTTTTTAGATTATTGTGTTGGATGTAAACTAGAACATATCACCTTTTCTAGATAATTGTATCAGATGTGACCTTAAATCGGTCACTTTTCTAGATGATTAATTAGATATAATTTTAAATAGGTCATTTTTTCGTGATAATTGTATTAGATGTAACCTTAAATCGGCCACTTTCTGTATTGATCATTTTACTATATTTCACGTAAAATTGAACATTTTTTTAATGAATTCGATTACTGTTTATAGATAATTGTATTAGATGTATCCTATAATCCGTCACTTTTCAAAGATAATTGTATTTTATGTGACCTTTAATCGGTCACTTTTTACAGATAATTGTGTAAGATGTGACCTTAAATCGGCCACGTTCTTTATTGATTATTTTGCTCAATTTCACGTTAAATTTGAACATTTTTTTTTAGATAATTGTGTTGGATGTAAATTAGAACATATCACCTTTTTTAGATATTTGTATCAGATGTGACCTTAAATCAGTCACTTTTTTAGATAATTAGTTAGATATAAATTCAAATAGGTTATTTTTTCTAGATAATTGTATTATATGTAACCTTAAATTAGCCACTTTCTGTATTGATCATTTTACTATATTTCACGTTAAATTTGAACATTTTTAATGAATTCGATTACTGTTTATAGATAATTGTATTAGATATATCCTATAATCCGTATCTTTTGAAAAATAATTGTATTTTATGTGACCTTTAATCTTTCACTTTTTATAGATAATTGTATTAGATGTGACCTTAAATCGGCCACGTTCTTTATTGATTATTTTGCTCAATTTCACGTTAAATTTGAACATTTTTTTTTAGATAATTGTGTTGGATGTAAATTAGAACATATCACCTTTTTTAGATATTTGTATCAGATGTGACCTTAAATCAGTCACTTTTTTAGATAATTAGTTAGATATAAATTCAAATAGGTTATTTTTTCTAGATAATTGTATTATATGTAACCTTAAATTAGCCACTTTCTGTATTGATCATTTTACTATATTTCACGTTAAATTTGAACATTTTTAATGAATTCGATTACTGTTTATAGATAATTGTATTAGATGTATCCTATAATCCGTCACTTTTGAAAGAAAATTGTATTTTATGTGACCTTTATTCGGTCACTTTTTATAGATAATTGTATTAGATGTGACCTTAAATCGGCCACTTTCTTTATTGATTATTTTGCTATATTTCACGTTAAAATTGAACATTTTTTTTTTGATAATTGTGTTGGATGTAAATTAGAACATATCACCTTTTCTAGATAATTGTATCAGATGTGACCTTAAATCGGTCACTTTTCTAAATAATTAATTAGATATAAATTCAAATAGGTCATTTTTTGTAGATAATTGTATTATATGTAACCTTAAATTGGCCACTTTCTGTATTGATCATTTTACTATATTTCACGTTAAATTTGAACATTTTTTAATCAATTCTATTACTGTTTATAGATTATAATATTAGATGTAACCTTTAATCAATCACTTTTGAAAGATAATTGTATTTTATGTGACCTTTAATCGGTCACTTTTTATAGATAATTTTGTAAGATGTGACCTTAAATCGGCCACTTTCTGTCTTGATTATTTTGCTATATTTCACGTAAAATTTGAACATTTTTTTTTTGATAGTTGTGTTGGATGTAAACTAGAACATATCACCTTTTCTAGATAATTGTATCAGATGTGACCTTAAATCGGTCACTTTTCTAGATAATAAATTAGATATAATTTTAAATAGGTCATTTTTTGGTGATAATTGTATTAGATGTAACCTTAAATCGGCCACTTTCTGTATCGATCATTTTACTATATTTCACGTTAAATTGAACATTTTTTAATCAATTCGATTACTGTTTATAGATAATTATATTAGATGAAACCTTTAATCAGACACTTTTGAACGATAATTGTATTTTATGTGATCTTTAATCGGTCATTTTTTATAGATAATTTTAGAAGATGTGACCTTAAATCGGCCACTTTCTGAATTGATTATTTTTCTGTATTTCACGCTAAATTGGAAATTTTTTTTTTAGATAATTGGGTTGGATGTAAATTAGAAGATATCACCTTTTCTAGATAATCGTATCAGATGTGACCTTAAATCGGTCACTTTTCTACATAGTTAATTAGATATAATTTTAAATAGGTCATTTTTTTCGTGATGATTGTATAAGATGTAACCATAAATCGGCCACTTTCTGTATCGATAATTTTACTATATTTCACGTTAAATTTGAACATTTTTTAATCAATTCGATTACTGTTTATAGATTATTGTATTAGATGTAACCTTTAATTAGTCACTTTTGAAAGATAATTGTATTTTATGTGACCTTAAATCAATAACTTTTTTCTAAATAATTTTAGTAGATGTAACATTAAATCGACCACTTTCTGTATTAATAATTTTATTGCATTTTACATTAAATTTGAACATTTTTCATAGCTAATTGTATTAGATAGGACCTTAAATCGATCAATTCTTAAATGTTAATTATATTATATTTTACAATAAATACGACCACTTGTAAAAGTTTATTGTAACAGATGTAACCATAAATCGGCCATTTTCTGAATTGATAATTTTACATTAAATTCGAACATTTTTATAAATAATTTTACTTCAATCGTTTACTTCTTAATTGTTAATTTTATTATATTTCACAATAACTACGCATCTTGTAAAGGCTTATTGTATCAGATGTAACCTATAATCGGTCACTTTGTCTTGAAAATTTTATTAGATGTAACCTTAAATCGGTCACTTTCTGTAATGGTCATTTTACTGTATTTCACGTCAAATTTGAACATTTTTTCTAGATAATTGTTTTAAATGTAAACTAGAGCCTATGACTTTTTCTAGATTATTGTATTAGTTGTGACCTTAAATCAGTCAGTTTTTCTAGATAATTAATTAGATGTTAATTCAAAATCGGTCATTTTTCTAGATATTGTTTTAGATGTAACCTTAAATCGGCTACTTTCTGTACTGATCATTTTACTAAATTTTAAATTAAATTTAAATTTTTTTTTAATAAATTCAGTAACTGTTTATAGATAAATGTATTAGATGTAACCTTTAATTGGTCACTTTCGTAAGATAAATGTATTTTATATGACCTTAAATCTGTAACTTTTTCTAAATAATTTTAGTAGATGTAACCTTAAATCGGATACTTTCTGTATCAATCATTTTACTATATTTAACGTTAAATTGAAACATTTTTTCTGGATAACTGTGTAAGTTGTAAACTAGCACCTATCACTTTTTAAGATAATTGTATTAGATGTGACCTTAAATCGGTCACTCTTCTAGATAATTAATTAGATGGAAATCTAAATCTGTCACTTTTTATAGATAATTGTCTAAGATGTGACCTTAAATCGATCAATTCTTAAATGTTAATTATATTATATTTTACAATAAATACGACCAACTGTAAAAGATTATTGTAACAGATGCTACCTATAATCAAGTCACTTTTTCTAGATAACTGTATTAGATATGACGTTAAATCGGTCACTTTTTCTAAATAATTTTATAAGATGTAACCATAAATCGGCCACTTTCTGAATTGATGATTTTACATTAAATTCGAATTTTTTTATAAATAATTTTAAAAGATGTTACCTGAAATTGTTCACTTAATTGTTAATTTTATTATAATTTACAATAACTTCGCATCTTGTAAAGGATGATTGGATTAGATGTAACCTATAATCGGTCACTTTTTCTTACAAATTTTATTAGATGTCGCCTTAAATTACCCACTTTCTTTATTAATAGTTTTACTATATTTCGACAACTTTTTATAGATAATTGTATTAGATGCAACCTTTAATCGGTCACTTTTGAAAGATAATTGTATTTTATGTGACCTTAAATCGGTCACTTTTTGTAAATAATTTTAGTAAATGTCACCTTAAATTGGCCACTTTCTGTATTGATCATTTAACTATATTTCATTTTAAATTTGGACATTTTTTCTAGACTATTGTATTAGATGTAAACTAGAACCTATCACTTTTTCTAGATGATTGTATTAGATGTGACTTTAAATCAGTCACTTTTCTAGATAATTAAAAAGATATGAATTTAAATCGGTCACATTTCAAGGTAATTCTATTAGATGTCACCTTAACTGTATTGATAATTTTACTATTATTCACAATAAATTCAACAACTTTTTTTTTTAAAGACAAATATATTTTATGTGACCTAAAATCGATAACTTTTCTTAATAATTTTAGCAGATGTTATATGAAATCAGCCACGTTCTGTATTGATCATTTTACTATATTTCAAGTTAAATTTGAACATTTTTTAATAAATTCGATTACTGTTTATAGATAAATGTATTAGATGTAAACTTTAATCGGTCACTTTTGGAAAGATAATTGTATTTTATGTGACCTAAAATCGATAACTTTTTCTTAAGAATTTAAGCAGATGTAATATTAAATCAGCCATTTTCTGTATTGATCATTTTACTATATTTAGCGTTAAATTTGAACATTTTGTTTTATTAAATTCGATTACTGTTTATAGATAATTGTATTAGGTGTATCTTATAATCCGTCACTTTTGAAAGATAATTGTATTTTATGTGACCTTTAATTGGTCTCTTTTTAAAGATAATTGAATTAGATGTGACCTTAAATCGGCCACTTTCTTTATTGATTTTTTTGCTATATTTCACGTTAAATTTGAGCATTTTTTTTTTAGATAATTGTGTTGGATGTAAACTAACATTGTCTAACATTGCTAATGATTCATTTACCATCAATGACAGTATTACCGACATATGCAAATTTTTGACCAATTCAGCACTAGTGCAAGACATTTTGTTGAAATATTTCCAACATATTTTTGTTGTACCAACAAGCAACATATCTTCCTCATGTGACAGAGAGCAGATGTTTCGCCGTTTACATATAAGTAGAGTTAATCCAGAATTAACAAAGACTTTTGGCTCACATTGTCCATCTCATTCATTAAACTCTATTAAGTTATTTCTACAGATGGTACATGAAGATATTATTGGTGAAATTTTTAAAGTTCAGACAATGACAGCTGTACATAAATCAACAACAGATCAGCAAAGGTTAACCGAAAATGACCAAAGCATTCTGTATTATATTGCTGGTTACACCATTCGTGCCCTACAGAAGAGATACACCAGGTACTCTACTAAGAAGTTGTCTGTCATTAATAAATTTACAGACAATTCCTTTTCTGTTAACTTTGTGAAAAAACATGACTAGTGGTACAAGACGCAAGACCGTGTTGGCCTTCAGAAACCATCATATTACCTTTTTTGAATTTTATTAATTCGTGAATTAGAGACAAATATTCGTAAAACAAAACAACCTTCAAACAGTGATAGTTCGCTTCTTATTGATCCTTTCGCTTCTTATTGATCCTTTAAAAGAAGCTATGATGGAAGCGTTCATGGTGAAACATCATTGTGACATCCTTATGCAAGGTGAAACTGCAGATATTGTGTCAGCTATAACTGAAGACATCATTCATTTGTTTTTAACCATCCGTGGCTTTGCTGTTACTCGTATAGAACGAAATAAACTGACCAAACAGGCAAAATCGCAACCATCATCCAGTCTAAGACAAGCTTTGAAGGAGAAATCTTTAAACTGTTGACACTGTGAAATTTACCTTTGTGTCTGTTCATACATGAAATGTAATGATTATTTAAATTATTTCCGCATGATCTTGATGTAACTGTTGTTTGAACATGAATGCTATTTAAAAAAAGTGAAATATATACATGTCTTTTTATTTATTGTCTTTCATAACACTGCTTTACAACTACTACTGTAAACTCTAAAATATTTCACTTGATCATAAAAAATATGTTAAACATGTGTGAAAGGAGATGTGAGGTACAAACATATCAATGAGACAGCAACCCAACAACTAAAATAACTGAAAGAAAATTTAGCCGTATATTTTTTCTCACAGCATTACATCTACATGTTTACCATATTAAAGTACGTATGCGTGTTATTTTCCAATGAGACAGCAATCCAACTACAAAAATTATCTCAAATACAAATACATCATTTAAGGGCACCATACGGCCTTATTGTCCCCAACCCTGTGTCGGTAGTGTGCAAAATGTTGTTCCAAGGGATCTTGGTTAAAATGATGTGTGAGGACAAACTTTGCGCCAGATTCTAATAGAAATTTATTACAGTCTACAATTGAAAACACGCTGATCTTAAAACCTGTCAATGTTTGATGACTCAATAGCATTCCTTTGCGTTGTTTCCTTGTAAAATTACCAGCTCTTTGCATCACCGATTGTTTCTAGGAACCAAAGTACTCTATTGAGTCTACTCTCAACCAATGTAATCTTTCATCATTGACAGTTGTATATGGTTCAAGGTCAGGATTTCTCTTATTTCTACCTTCATATAGGTTTCTAACATTCAAACAATCAAAAAAAATGTTCATAATTCGGATGAAATTTACTGTCTCGGTTACAATATCTCCATACATCATTTCAAGGGCATTTGCTACTGTGGAGCTCAAAACTTGTGCTGCAATGTTGACTTTCATGCAACCATAGGTTGTCATGTCAAGGTGACTTCTTTTTCAATTTTGGACACGGACTGTAGTGTGATAGTTCGCAATGGTCTTCAAACAATTTCAACAGATGCATCCACGAAATATCTTTCCCATCTTTCCACGTTTTTCTGGTGTTTTTGTGTGAATAAGAATTGCTGAAACAGTTTCTAATTGTTTTCACAAGATGGGGAACATCTGAGATAAAATAAAGTTTTCTTTCGTCATCGGCATAAGGATTGTTCGTGAAATGAATAAATTCGTTCACCTGTCCATGTATGTTGAAGAACTTCCTATTTGCAGATACACCATCACAAGGCAGAAAGAGTACTTTTAGTTGAGCAAAGCCGGTCTCTAAAATGCGTATAGCCTTCCAAATAATCGGACAAAGAAAGTCAGCAGTAATACTTAAGGTAGCAAAGCCTGCTAAAGGGAATTTCAAGTCTGTTGCAACACCTCTCACCATTAATACAAGCATGTATTTGGCAATGTCTGCATCTGTCTCTGTAGTACTTGTATCTTTCATATTTCTTTCGAAGTTCATAATCTGGTTTCCGACCTTATCTAGATTGCAATATCCAATTAGTTCGCCACTATGCTTATCGTACACCAAGTCAGATTTTACTTTGATTTCATCAAAAAGTCCTACAAAATTCTTCCACGGATCAACTTTACTGTACATGTCTCTTTTTGAAGCCTCATTTTTCAATTCTTTCACTACATCTGGCAAAAATCCATTGTCACTTTTAGTGTAATGAGAATAATCGAACAATGTCCTTGAACTTGGAAGAGTAATGAAACCAGAATCTCTTAAAGCCTCGTATGCTGCACTTGATTTGTGACGTAAGTACAAACACCATCTCAATATCATTGGGTACCATCGCATACCCTTCAAGGACTTCACATTAGTGCTCTTTTGTTGTTCTGCCCAGAAAAGGCGTTGATATGAATTGGCATCAGGAAAGGCTTTCATTATTTCCTTTGAACATGCTGACATAGTATCTTGCATTTCAAGTGACTGACAGAAGTCTAATGTAACACCTCTACTACTAACCTCACGTTGAAACTTGCGTTGTGTTTTATCAATTTCACTCTGCAGGGTTGTAACCTTATCTTTCTGCTGGTGAATTTTGGTGATCAATTCATGTCGAGACATCTTGGTATGCGTTCTCAAGAGAGGTGCCAACTGGTATGAAAGCCATTAAATCTGCCTCGAAATTTCCAGTACACACAGAATAACTCTGTAATTTCATAAGTAAAGACTGGATATGTTTAACGCTGTCAAAAACTCTTGGTAAACCAATCCATAGGTCATGGTCATGGTCTTGGCTAAGCTGGATTCTATGGACAAATACTTTGGCAAAAATATCTCTATTTATCATCACATTCAATTTAACAGATATTCATTCAGCGGACGGATATAAGAACATTATCTTGATCCCCTACAGGCTCAGCTGTGTACATAGTAAAGTCAGGGTCAATCCTTTCTCCACGGACTTCTTCTTCTTCTTTAAGACATAATTGAACTATTTCCTCGTTCGGCATACAATATGAATGGTCATTATGCAAGTTAGAAGATAGGACTTTCTTACGCTTTCTCTGTGAAGGAACATCCCTCCTTTTCCTTAACTTTGGCATTCTGCAAATTATCAAAATAGAAATTGTAAATCAAATTTTCAAAGCCAATTGGGTAAAGTTATGGTTAACAAGGTTAATATTGATTTTATTTTTAAGCCATAATAATTTGCCTAATACGGTTTCCCTCTTAGTTCCCCTTTAGGTTAAATGAATGTAAAATGTTAGGTGGTCTCTATTGGGCCAAATTTAAAATTCAAATTCAAATTGGTTCATGATGCCTAACAACCAACCTGAAAAGCATTTTTTTTTAAGATATTGTCATGCTTTACGATTGTTTTCTTTATAAGCAAAATAAAATAGATTTATGTGTGGTTCTAGTAACATCTTAAAAAAAAAGTTTAGGTGAAAGTAGGTAGGGTGGTTTTTTTTACATTTAGTCTATAGACGGGAGCAACATTCTGACTTTAACAATGAAAATGAAAAACAATCTTTAGGGTAGGCTATTATTAAGACTAAAAAGAAAGGTAGGTAGGGTAACTGGAACCACACATGATTTTTTTTTATTTGGCCATATAGGTTTTAAACATGTCACTTATGTTGTTTGCCTAAAAAAATACTGACCTACCAACCCAACCCTGTAAGGCATGGGTAGGCAACATCAAACATTTTTTTTCTCTCAAGGGTGACTATCAAAATTAACAATAAAGAAACATCTACCTACAGCCTCAATGTTTCGAGATGAAAAGTGGAAACCCTAAGCACACGCCATATTACATTGAATTGTGGTTGTTTGACCTAATAATAATTTCAATTTTTACACCTTCATGATCTTTACGCCTATTTTTAGAATTTCATGTAATCTGATAAGTTCTTTTATTCTATAACTGGTTCACTACTGTAATCAGTGTAATATAACCTCCTTCTTTTATCTTGTATAATTATTCTTTATAATTTTGCATCCTTTTGTTCCCTATTTTAGCTTATTTTTCACTATTTATTATTTCAATTGGCATTATTCTCTAGTCTGTAAATTTATAATAATCATAATACCACCTGTTGCTTAATTAATACACAGGGTATTATTTAAATCACCAGTCTGAATGGTACATGGAAATCCTGGTTACAGGTAAAGTGTCTCAGATACATTGTAAATGCACATGTATATCATGTATATGTGTCTCAGGAAAATAACATGTGTTTGACAAATTTCTTATTTGATTTTACTGTGGACAAGATTTGTAAAATGATACACTAAAGACTTAAAAAAAGAATAAAAAATAAAAAATAATGTAACAACCAAACATGCTAAATGAACTTAATATTAATAAAAAAACAAATGGCACTTTTACAAAAACTAGTCTCGTAACCTCAGTTCTATCAGGAGCGGATCCAGCCATTCTTAAAATGGGGTTTCCAACCCAGGAGAAAAGGAGGTTCTAACTATACATGTATGTCCCCTTTCAAATGCATTGATCGCCCCCAAAAAGGGGGGTTTCAACCCCCCGAACCCTCCCCCCTGAATTCGACACTGTTATATATATAAATGACTCCTTTATGAAGACACATATGCACAATGATATATATGATATTTGTGCTTCAGAATCAAGAATTATTTTTAGTAGGCTTGTTTAAACTATATCATGATCAATACCTTGCCTTGTCGTATAGCATGTATAGAGGTAATACATATCCATGAAACTACTTTTCAAGTTTTGTCATGTTCCCTGGACAATTGACAAATCCATGGAATAACTTACAATGCATGATGCCGTACTATATATATATGTACATCTATATGGGTTGACAATTATTTACTGACAAATAACACATTTTTAAAGATTGCTGGAAAAGTATTAGTTCCATATACATGTTTGCTCAGAATAAATAATGATTGTGTCTGTCTTAAAATAATATCCTATTTGAAAACTAAAACCACAGCCACTAATTATAGTATTTATATTGATAAATAAAGATTTCAGTCACAACTTCAGGATTTTAGATGAGTAACAACAAAAAAGGCACCTGTCTTTTGTGTTATTAACTTTTTATCCATTTAAAGTAGGTCTTTTTGTCATGATGGGATATTTTTATTTGCATATTTCAAAAATGTCTAATCAAAATTGACTTGTCTCTATTTCATATACAGGTACAAATGTATAAGCTGAACACACAAAAAAAACAACATTGACCGATGAATCAGAAAAATGAGGTTAAGATCAGATGAAACCGGCCCGACTGACATGTACAACATCATGCCATACACCAAATATACATGTAGTTGACCTACTGCTTACAGTATCTGAGAAACAGAGTTTATCATAAAACTTAAACCTATTTCATTGATCCATGAAATGAGTTCTACATCATGTGAACCCTGTAAGACATGTACACATTGCAAGGAACCATATACCAAATATTAAGATATCCTATCACTCATAATAAGTCAGAAATTCACAAACCAAAAAAAAAACAGTATTTTTTTTCAAACAGTATTTGAATTGTTTTATATTGTCATTTCGGGGCCTTTTATAGCTGACTATGCTGTATGGGCTTTGCTCATTGTTGAAGGCCGTAGGGTGACCTATATTTGTTAATTTCGGTGTCATTTGGTCTCTTGTGGAGAGTTGTCTCATTAGCAATCATACCACATCTTCCTTTTCATAGTAAATGAACCATGAAATTGAGGTCAAGGACAATGGACATAAGACGGACAGAAGCTTTATAACATATTGGATCTGTATACAAATTATGCAGCCTCCACATTTCTACCCTCTGAAATATAAAGCTTAACACACATAGTTTATGGAGCCAACCCGTAATTATCCATCTGTGTTAAGAACTTAAGCAAAATAGAAGTGAAAATATTTACCTGGCTATTATCTACACGAACTATTTCTATCTTTAGAGAGATGATGTACCAATAAAGGCTCAAGAAATCTTGAAATATGAAACCTGGAAGTAAAAATATGAAATTACTTCATGTACTCAATGAAAATGTAACAGAACAGTTTAATACAGGTTTCTCACTAAGGATTTTTGAAGGCAAGTCTGGGGTGAGTCCAACAGTAAGAAGATAATATTTTATTGCAATATAATTAAACATTTAAGTCTCCATTATCTAATAGAGAAATGAAATGACATTAAATTCAGACAACTTTTGCCATATTAAAAATTATAATATGCGTGTTCAGTTTAATTAAAATATTTAAATCGCCAGTTTTTGAAAATGGTGAGTCCAGACAATTTTCACGAGTCCAGTACTCACACACTCGCCTTAGTGAGAACCCTTTCAATTTGATAACACATAAGAAATCCAAGGGATCAATTTCTTGGTAGAGGGGTCTAACTACAGCACAAACAACATTTTCCAAAAGACCAAAAAAGTGAAAAGTATTTTTAACAAAACGCATTTGACTAACAGGTCGAACAACTGATGTTCTTAAACCCTGCTGACTGCCATTGACGATTGCCAAATAAATTGATCACCAGATGTAACATCACCTTGTCAAAGTGGCTTGGTACTTCGTGTACTTTTGAAATGGCTTCATGGTGCCAAGAAATATATCCTTTGCATGATTAAAATTTAATAAATTTTCATTTAGCAAGGCTTAGGAACAACTTCTTAAACTTAAAAATAAATATATGTAATTAAAAGAAAATATGTCAAGATCTTACTCTTATATATTCGAACCATTGTCCACAAATTATTTGTGATTTTTTGTCCTATCAAATTTGTGACTTTTATGTCCTGTGACTTTCTGTTCGTTTACCATATTATGCTACTATATTACGTAATTGTCGTACTACTAACTGTTTCAAGTTTGGCTTCGAGTGATATAAACACAGTACGTTGAACTACATATTTAATAACAATGTAATGCATTATGGGTACATTCCATTCTAACAGTTTGTAAATAAACAATAGCTAAATTAAGTATGCAGACCCGGACGCGTCTTATAAATTGGAGTATTGTTACATCCTTTCTTCTTTAAATAAAAATTAAATTGAACTTCAAATTTTCACTTGACTAGAAATACTGAACTTTGACTAGTGAATTAAAAAAATGCATAACTTGCATAATAAAAAAAACATACATTGTAAATGATAATATCAATTAATACTGAAAAGTTACTGTTCAATATTTTTAAAGTCTGCAAAAGTTTTTAATACTGTTTCGGCTAAAGTTTGTAATACTGTGCATGTAAATATTGCGCACACATTCAAAAATAGCATTTAATAAAACTAAACTAATTATGCACTAGACAGAATCTAAATGATTCTCTGAGAGAAACACACGGGGATTATTCTGCCCCAACCACACAGTGTGTTCTCAACTACTACTATGTAAAATTTACAACGGAACCATTAGGAGGACACCAGGGGATTATTGTGCCCCACGGAAACACAAGTGTTCTGTCGACTAACTCACAAAATCATTGAATTTTGATGGTCTTTTGATTTGTCTTCCTGATCTTGTCCTTGTAGTTGTGTTATTGTCCAATGTGTTTTGTTGCTGACTTTGTTGCGGAATAGTGTTATTGTTGCAATTCTCTTGTTGTTCCACATGATCAAATTGTTCATCGTCCTCGAATTCATTTGATTCTGAATTGAATTGTTCCTTTTCACATGTTTTGTTGTTTTCGCTCGTTTTATGCAATTGTCTCCTATTTCTTCTGAATGTTTTTCCTTTAATGTTGATTTCATATGATCGTTCGTTTACTTTCTGATTAACTGTTCCTTTCTCCCATGTCTTTTGATATTTGTTTGCTGGTTCCACTCTCACAACGTCTCCTTCTTTTAAAGATGATAGTTCCTTTGCTCCTTGATTGTAATAATGAGCTTGTCTTTCTTTAGAGTATTGAATTTCCTTTTGTACATTCTGTCCATCTATTTTCGGTTTAAGTAAACTTTCTTTTGTGGGTATTAGTGTTTTTGTTCTTCTGTTCATCAATCGTTGAGCGGGACTAGTTTCGAATCCTTGAGTTGGTGTATTTCGAAAGTCTAGTATGGCTAAATAAGGATCTGATTGTGCATGTTTTCCTTTCCTCATTAACGATTTGGCGGTTTGGACAGCATGTTCTACTTTCCCATTACTTTGTGGATAATAGGGTGATGATGTTTCATGGCTAAAATCCCATTCTTTGGCAAAATTTCTGAATTCAACACAGTTAAACTGAGGTCCATTGTCAGAAAAACAAGTGTCGGGTATGCCATATCTAGCAAACTGTGCTCGTAATTTATGAATGACTGTTGTTGCTAGAGTGTTTTCTAGGTAGTCGATCTCCCAGAAATTTGAGAAATAGTCTACAGTTATCAGGTAATTTCGTGTTTCAAATGTCATTAAGTCAATACCGACTTTTGCCCATGGTCTTAAAGGGACTTCATGTGAAATTAATGGTTCTTTCCTCTGTTTCCGTTCATACGTGCGGCATGTTTCACATCTTAAAATGAAATCTTTCACTTCTGAATTCAAGCCTGGCCAGTAGAGGCTTTCACGCGCTCTTCTTAAGCATCCTTCAACTCCAATGTGAGAAGAGTGTATTCTGCGGATCATATCGGATCTTAAGGACTTTGGTATTATTACTCTTTCACCTTTGAAAATTAGTCCATTTTGAACAGTGAGTTCATCTCGGATGTCGAAGTATATATTTATCTCATGTGACACATCAGATTTTATGTCTGGCCATCCTGATTGTATAACGTGTTTGAGCTTTTGTAGTTGTGTGTCAGTTTCTGTGTGTTGTTGGATTTCTTTGAGCCTTTCTTCTGATATTGCAAGATCTTTTATCATGTTTATTGCTTCTATTTCTTCACTTTCTGACTCGGTTTGCTTATCCTTGAGATATGCTCTGCTTAGTGTATCTGCGAGATACATCTCTTTTCCTGGTTTGTATACTAGCTGTATATTGTATTTCTGTAGTTGTAACATCATTCTTTGTAGTCTCTTTGGTGCACAATGTAGAGGCTTCTTCAAAATTGACTCTAATGGTTTGTGATCTGATGTTACATACACATTTCTGCCATATGTATATTGGTGGAATTTTTTGTAGGCCAAAAACTACAGATAAAAGTTCTTTCTCAATTTGTGCATATCGAGTCTCTGTGTCAGTGAGTGCACGACTAGCATACGCTATCGGTTGATTTTCCTGCAATATTGCTGCTCCAAGACCTGTTTCAGATGCATCGCTTTGTAGTGTAAGCTCCATGTTTGGATCATAGTATTTCAGAACAGGTTCACTGGTTACTAGTGTCTTTATCTCATTTAAAGCTTTGTCATGATTATCTAACCAGCAGAATTCTGAATCTTTAAGTGTCAATTTTCGGAGTGGTTCACAAATATGGCTTAGCTTTGGTAGAAATTTGCTCAAGTATGTTACAAATCCTACCAATCTCCGAACTCCTGAAACATCAGTGGGCTTAGGCATTTCTAGTACTGCGCGTACTTTTTCTGGATCCATTTTCAGACCTTTATTGGTAATCAAGTGACCAATAAATTTTACTTCTTTCATCTTCAATTTGAGTTTGTCTTTATTCAATTTAAGATTTCTTTCCCTGCATCTTTCCATTAGCAATCGGAATTTTCTGTCATGGTCTTTAATAGCTTCTTCTTCTGTTTTCCCGTCACCATAAATCAATATGTCATCAATTATGCTTTGGACTCCAGGTAGACCTTTACTGCCTGATCTTGTCTGCGCTGATATTCTTCTGGCGCTGAGGTAATACCAAAAGGCATTCTTAACCAACGGTAACGTCCAAATGGTGTATTAAATGTAGTCAGGTATGAAGACTCTTCATCTAACTGGACGTGCCAGAATCCATTCTTTGCATCGACAACACTGAAAATTTTCGCATTCGAAAGCTCAGGTAGCAGATCATCAATTGTATGTAGTGGGTAATGACTTCGTTTGATGTGTTGGTTGAGGTGTTTAGGGTCAATACAAACTCGTAGCTTATTCGGCTTTACCACGGTTACTAAGCTTGAAACCCATGGCGTTGGTTTAGTGACTTGTGTAATAATGTTCATATCACAAAGTCTGTTTAGCTCAGTTTGCAGTTGGTCCTTTATTGCAACAGGTACCTTCCTTGGTGGGTGTACTACTGGTTGAGCATTTTCGTTCAACTCCAGATGATATTTTCCTTCAAGTAAACCTGTACCTTCAAAGACATCTTCGTATTCTTTCAGAATATTTGCTTTATCAATTGGCTTATATGAATCCGGTGACATTGGTGCTCCTTGCTGTACACTTTTAATGTTTTCATAGTGTATTGTCATTAAGTTCATAGCTTGAACTGTTTTGTTACCAAGTAATGGAGTGAGTGTTTTATCTTTCACAACAATAAATTCAGCTTTGAATTTAGCATCATTCTTAGGATTGATTAGTTTCAGCTGGCAAGTACCAAGTGGTTTTATTGTAGTGTTATTGTACATTTTAAGGACTTGGCTTGTTTTCTTTAGTTCTTTAATTCCTAATTCTTTCAGTGCATTGCTATTTATAATGTTACATGTTGCACCACTGTCTAATTGAAATCTGACTGGCATGATTTTGTTACTTACAATGTTCATTGTTGCGTACACATGACGGCTATTTTTACCATCTACAGTGTTGATCGGTACAAGGGTTACTGCTTTGATTTCAAAAAATTCATCACTGTCGTAATCTTCTGACGCATAATTATCTGACAGAGTACGAACTTGCTGTGGTCTTCTCATTTTTGTTATCTTGCCTGATTGGCACACTGCTTCAAAGTGGTTTGTTTTGCCACATTTACGACAAGTTTGACCATACGCTGGACAGCTGGATCTAGAATGTTCATGTCTCTTTCCACAATATTTGCAGTTGCTATTACTTCGGTATTGTTGCTTTTCATGTTTGACATAAGTGCCTTGTTTCTGTTTGAATTTTGTGTTAGGTTTTGTCTTATGTCTTACAGCATTTACTTCGGTGTTGGAGGCAGCTGTAGGGTTTTCTATAGTTTTGATTCTTTCTTTAGTAAGCTCAGCAGCTCTTCCCAATTGCATGGTTTTATCAAGTGTAAGATCTAGCGTGCGTAGTAAGCGTTCCCTCAGACTTGAGTTGCTTATGCCGCAAACAATACGATCACGTAGCAGGGAGTCATTCAGTGCCCCATAATTACATGTGGATGCAAGCAGTTTTAGTTCTGTGATGTATTTGTCGAATGTTTCATCTTGCCGTTGATTTCTCATATTGAACATGTATCTTTCAACTGTTTCATTTTTCTTGGGATTGCAGTGGTTCTCAAATGCTTCTAGAACCTGTAGAAATGTTCTTTCATTCGGCGGACGTTCAAATGTCAATGTTTCGTACACTTCTCTCCCTTGGGTGCCTACCAGATAAAGAAACATTTTTACCTTAGCTTTCTCATCTTCTGAGTCCATTGTCAAATCGATGTAAAGTTCAACTTCTTCTTTCCATCTTTTCCACGCATCAGCGAGGTTTCGAGCTTCAACATTAAATTTATCGGGTGCCCGTAGCTTATCCATTGTTCCCAGAAAACGCACGTGGTTTTGAGCGGGACTTGAATTTGTTGCTTATTTCTATGTTTTAGGGATAGTGTTTTGCTTTCTTGGTTACTTCCCTGTTTCCAAATGACGGAATCTTTATATTTCTTCTAAAATTTTCATTGTATCGTCTGTACATCTGACACCATGTTTCAAGTTTGGCTTCGAGTGATATAAACACAGTACGTTGAACTACATATTTAATAACAATGTAATGCATTATGGGTACATTCCATTCTAACAGTTTGTAAATAAACAATAGCTAAATTAAGTATGCAGACCCGGACGCGTCTTATAAATTGGAGTATTGTTACACTAACGACAAAATTGTTTTATATTTACCTATGTGACGTATGCAAAGTAAAAAAAAAGTAAAACATAGTGATTAAAGCGGTGATACAGTATCCTTGCACAGTTTTCAAACTATTCAGAGGTGTTTGCTAAATAAACAGTCTTTCAAATTGCAAAATCGGTTACAAATGTACAATTTTGCAGTTAACGATAACTTTTAAGAACAGTTCAGGCATTATCCCTAGCTGAAGATTTGTCTACGTTTAAATAGCATAAGTTATTCCTGTTTGTTGACCCCCCTGGTGGATCGCTATCCTTGCCGTGGTCGGGGGGCTGGCGTGTCTCAGTGACCCCAAAAGCTATGCCAGCTGGAGTTGGTTACCCATGCTGGACAGGTCGAAGGGTAGAGACCAGACTAAAGTGATCCGAACATCGTACGAGTTGCCCGATGTTTTGAATAAAATAGGCTCTCCAGCCCGTTGGCCGTGGCGCAGCGACATTAAGGTGGTTTTCCCGCAAAAACGAATAAAAAAATAGTGCAGGAGTTATTTCCCCTATCAGGAACAAAATTCAGAATGGCGGGCGATTTCTGTCGTTGCAGACACAGTAATAAATGAAGCAATAGGTAAGCTACGCGCATCACATAAATGTTAAAATATATCTCATATGGTGTCTTTTTTCATATAATAATGTATTTTCACATCAAGTAATGGAAATAATTCGAGTGAAAGCTGTATTTATCAAAAGAATGATCGCAAGCGGAGTTTAAGCTCCGCCCACTTTTTACCTTATTTGGAAATTCAATGTAGGCGCGAAGCTTGCAGTTTGCAAGTCGGTTAATTGGAGTTAATTGAAGCAGCCGAGCACTTATTCGTGTGATTTGAAGGACCTGGTGGAATAAACTTATGACAACGAATCGAAAATTGTATTCAATATGGTCCATTGTCAGGAGAAAACATGTTTTAGAAGGCTAATCATGGTTTAATTTATCGTTATCAGGTATTATAATGTAGAAATGTGCTAAAATGCAGGCGGCATGACTTGTGCCTTGCCTTTGGACAGAACAGAAAAAAATGACCACGTGCTGCAATATTTAATTTCCACCAGTAGCCGTCGTTTTTTTTAAAGACACCGAAACACAGGGGTTTGTAAATCCTATGGTCCCAATGAAAAATCCCTCTTGTGATCTTTTAGGAAATAGTAAAAATAAAAAAATAAATATAAAATAAAAACCCCTGTGGCTGTGCCTAGTTCCTTCCCGCCTTGACAATATGCAGTATTAAGGACAAATACTTCATTTGCATCATGCCATAGGCTCAGTCATGTAAACTTATTTACATCCTGCCATTCTTCCAAAAAAATATGCCTGCAGGACACATCAAATATAAAAAAAAACTTTCAAGTCATCATAATTATTAGGACTAATCCTGCCATAGGCTCAGTTACATATGATTATTTGCATTCTGACACCTAGGAAGAAGCCTGAAAACAACATTAGAATATATTTACATGCCCCATTTAAGGTTTTGTTGGATTATGAGAGCCATATGATCTCACTTAAAACCCCAAATGGGCATTTCGAAATTTTGGCAGGTATATATGCATCCTGCCATAGACTCGGTTATAATTTGCCAGGCCAATTATTCATTTTCAAAACCACCTCCAAATTTCAAACAATCATCCCTACGAAACAATTTTTTGGTCTGGGTTTTAACTTCAGTAAAGCAGTGTAGACCTAGTCCAAATAATTGTGACGTCTTACAAGGCTATTTCAATTTTTTGCTTTGACCCCTTGTCGCAGGAAGGCGTCAAAGCAAAAATAAAATAGCCTTGCAAGATGTCATAATTATTTGGACTAAGTAAAGACCAAAATTCTTCTGTTCTTGCATTGTTATTCAGATCAAGTCTAGTCCAATTTGCTATTATTTTTGTGTGCAATATAGAGACAGAAACCGAGAAAGCATTGTCCACTTGAATGAAGTTTCATATCTAATATGGCGTAATTATTTGGACTTAAGGGTGAAGAAAATTTTACACCGGAGTTGAATTTCTGTAATATACATGTATATACCATTGATGTGATTCACAAACAAATTCAAAGCGTCGCTGGTACTGTAAAAAGGTTTCAAAAATGAGATCAGGCAATTTGTTGATTGAATGTTCCAACAAAAGTCAATCAACAAATTTGCTTGCAATGACAACAATTACAAACTTTTCTGTTTCTGCCTCTCCTCACAACAGTTTGAACAGCTGTAAGGGGATCATTCGAGACAAGTCAATACCTTGGTGACCTAACCGTGGAAGAAATATGTGAGCCAAGGTGTAACTGATGTTGTAATGCAGTGATAAAATTAATAGCCTTGTTGAAGGTTTGAAAAGTAATATTGAAGGTTCATTGTATGTTGATGATTTTTTAATATGTTACAGAGGTAAAAATATGAATAACATTGAAAGACAATTACAATTATGTCTTGGAAGAATTGAAAAATGGGCTTCGGAAAATGGTTTTAAATTTTCTACTTCAAAAACGGTTGGGATGCATTTTTATAACAAAAGGCTGCATCTTGATCCAGAACTCACTTTGTACGGAAACCCAATTAAAATGGTTGATGAAACCAAATTTCTTGGGCTAGTTTTTGATAAAAACTTAACCTTTCTACCCCATTCCAAAATGTTAAAATCGAGATGCTTAAAAGCATTAGATATTTTAAAGGCTGTTGGCAGCAATGACTGGGGTGCTGATCGCAACATTTTACTTAGTTTATACAGATCTATAGTTAGATCTAAACTAGATTATGGTTCAATAGTGTATGGCTCTTCAAGGAAGTCTTGCATACAGATTCTCGATGCGGTGCATCACCAGGGTTTGCGTTTATGTCTTGGCGACTTTAAAACCTCACCAGTTGAGAGTCTGTATGTAGAGGCTGACGAGCACTCACTCTCCAACAGACGCTTGAATCTTGGACTTCAATACGCTGTCAAGCTCAAAGCATATCCAGAAAATCCTGCCTACAACTGTGTTTTTAATCCAATTTATGAAGATATATTTGCAAAACATGAAAATAAAATTCCTCCATTAGGCATTCGTTTTAAACCACACTTAACCACATTTGATTTAAAATCTGTTGCACAAGTTGAAACTTGCAAATGCCCTCCATGGGAACTTCCAAAACCTAAAATGATATTTGACCTCCGTAAATACAAAAAAAAAACGAAACAAAGCCTCTTGTAATTCAACAACATTTTGCTGAAATTAAGGCAATGTATTCAGATTTTTCAACTGTTTATACATATGGATCGAAAGATGGTAACCGAGTTGCATCTGCTGCTGTCTTTGGAATCAGAGCTGCGACTTTCCGTTTGTCATCTGCCGCATCCATATTTACTGCTGAAGCAAAGGCAATAATTTTAGCTTTTAAATTTATTGCTACTTCAGACAAATATAAATTTATAATATGTTCTGATTCACTTTCATGCTTACAAGCTATACATACTAAACATACTAAAATTAAAAACCCGATAATTCTCAAGATTTTATATGTAATGAGGAATTTAAAAATTCTTCATAAAGAAATATTTTTCTATGGGTTCCGAGCCATGTGGAATCCATGGAAACACGTTTGTAGACGAAGAAGCAAAAAATGCTCTGGATGATCCCTTATCTAACTGTGATATACCATATACCGATTTTAGATCTAATGTTAGAGAATATGTTTTTAATATATTTGAAAATGAATGGAGTAAAAAGTTGATAATAAATTACATGAAATTAAACCTAACTTACGTAAACCTTTTAATACTTTTATGTGCAGAAAAGATCAGTGTGTTATTTCTAGATGCCGTATTGGTCATACTAGAATAACACATGAATATCTTCTGAAAAATGAAGAAGAACATTAATGTATACCTTGCAACTGCAAGTATACTATTAAACATGTTTTAATCAATTGTATTGACTTTGCTGATATTCGTAGGAAGCATTCCAATGTCAATAATATGTATGATTTATTTGATAGTGTTCCAATTACAAATATTATTTCATTCTTAAAAGAAGTTGGAATATATTATAAAATATAAAAATGCTGTATGAATTGATAATGATTTTAATTTTTATCACCTTATCTTAGTGTTGATTTTTATTTGTAAATAAACAATTTTGCTTTAGTCTTGAGTTTTAGTATATTGAAGGACCTTTGTCTGATTTTAAAAATATACTTTAAATTGTAAAATGTTCGAATTAGCTCTCGCCGCGATATAGCCTTTTTGTGCTTAGGCGGCGTAAAGCAAACACCAATCAATCAATCCTGTTTGTTGAAAGGATTTTTCCCTGTCCATCAACTCCCCGCTCAATCGTTCTAAGTGTAAGATTCGTACCCCCTTACATTGGTCTCCTTATGACAACCTGTGTGTATTTACACCACTACAAAACACTAAATCAAATTAAATTACAAAGACATATATAACTACATTACACAAGGTGTCTGTAGTATGTGTTGAAATAGTATTGCAATTTCACGAACTCTTTTTAATATTAAGAAGATAACAAATTGAAGCAACCTTTTTCTCTTTTTGACTGATTTGAATAGCTTTGGTCAATTGTTTTCCTAATTGCCTTTGCTGGTGGAAATTATATGGGTATCAGTCTGGTGTTGGCTTATTTTTTCCCCTGTAATATGAACTTTTGAATTATTTTCTAAGGGAACATCAATAAATGGACCCCCCCCCCAAGGGTGACTGGGGAATAGAAATATGGTCACCATTGGTCTTCCTCCGACCGGCAGTAAAACCCTCGCTAAAGTGGGGCGTCCGTTTGGCTGTGCGGGATGTACAAGTACGCAACCACGTCCGGTCAGAATGGGGACGTTAAATCCGATGCCTCGTGTAGAGAGAATGCCACGCTCTCTGCACGTTAAAAACCCTTGCAACAACTCTTTGAGGGGTCCGTATGTGACCTGTTGCAAGGCAAAATTGCTGTACCTATCCAATATACCCTCATTTTCCAGTGGCAGTCTAAATTTCCCCTACCTTCTTCCCGGATGGCCTACATTACATAACCTACCTATTGTATTTATTGTTAATTTGTTCTCGTCCTGAATATGCATGAAATATTTGCCACTGGACGTTAAGCAACCAACAATCAATCAATCAATAAATGGACATGCGTGTACGGGTACAACACTGTATTTTTAAACTGTGTAGCAAGCGCCGAAGCATTTAATTTAGAACGTACATACCATCATAGATTCCAGACGACAAAATAATATACTTCAGTACCAGCAACGACAATTTTTTTTTATTTTCCTAACAATGTTGTTGTGAACTTAGCCCAACTACATTTCAAAGCACAGATATCACACCACATGTGGTTGGTTTGTTCCCTGTTTGATTTCACCCTTTTCTCTTTATACATGGTTTAAGTAATGTTGTTTTGCAGTAATCTGTAGTTACTGTTTGCATGATTGGTTGTTTAAGACTATACACTGTCCCATCAATATTACTAGTGTCAAGCTATCCAGCAATTCTCAGGCATTCTGCAATTCTCTTGCGATAAAGCTATCCTGCAATTCGTCATCCGGACAATTTTATTTTTTTCAAAATCATGGTTTTTGACTTGTCTTGTTTGAAAAAAAGATAAATATCAAGTTTTTTATATCCCATTCACAAATTTCTAACTTTAGTTTACAAATTTCTAACTCATCTTTACGGTCTGTTAGAATTTACAATTAGAAAAATCATGACGATTCACAAAGAGTTTTAAATCTGTGAAGTCCCGGATATGGTTCGTTTTTATGCATATTTAAAAAAGTTCTTGGGTAAGCTTTCTTAAAGGCCCAAAATGTCGTTCCAAACATGGAAATAAAGCCAAATTCTAAAAAATACATATGGGGGTACCCACTTTCCAACCAATTGTTTCGGTAGTTCTTCATGGCTAGGGATTATAGACTCTGCTTCAAAGAATAGCTATAATATTGTACTACATCGGGAGGGTAAAGAATTTCTGGGGTAAGCATTCTTAAAGGACAACAATTTCGTCCGAAATATGGAAATAAAGCCAAATTCGATAAAATACGCATTTGAGTACCCACTTTCCGACCCATTGTTTCGGTAGTTCTTCATGGCTAGGGATTATAGACTCTGCTCTAATAAATAGCTATTGGATAGAACTACAACGGGAAGGTAAAGAATTCCTGGGGTAAGCTTTCTTAAAGGCTCAAAATTGCGTTCAAAACACGGATTGAAAGCCAAATTCGATAAAATATGCTCTAGGGTCACCCACTTTCCTACCAATTGTCTGGTTAGTTCTTAATGGCTAGGGATTAGAGACTATTTCAATGAATAGCTATTATATAGTTCTACATTGGGATAGTAGTGAATTTCTGGGGTAAGCAGTATAGAAAAACATGATAGCGCCTAAATTTTAATTCTTAGGAGGTCCAAAAATGGAGGTAAGGGTAGTATAGAATTTTAGTATAAGTTTAAACTCTTAGAAGTTCAGGGCATATAAATGTTGAAAATATGCCGCACAGCCCTATATTTTGAACTTTGAATAAAATAGTAGTGCATATAAACTTTCCGTTCTAGGATATTATTTTTCACGAAACTTCATAGTAAAAGTGTCACAGTTTTATCCGCAAAGGGAGTTCCTATGGGAAATTGCATTGTCTATATTTACAGAATTGCAACCTATACATTTCTAGGAATATGATTGGTTAGAAGCAACCGCGTGGATACCGTGTATATTCCATATTAGGTTAGTAGGCGGGGCTTATTTCAATACACGGCTAGTAGTGGTGTTACGTCCTTTTATAAAAACAACAAGGTTTTGCAGAAAAATCTTAAAGATTTCAACAGACAAAGACATTGATGATGAAAGATTGAAATAAATTCATACAACACATTTAAAGCTAACAAGTTGTTATTGTTGGCATTTGTTTTTGTATACATCAATGAAAGTATAGGTTCTTAATACTAACGGTATTGAAGACTTGATCACTTTGATAGGTTACTAGTCTAAATATCACATGTTAAGATAGTCGGTAAGATAAATTCGTTACATAGTTTGCTAGTGACCTAATACTATATATATGGGGCCAGTAAATTCCATATGGAGATTTTAGCTTCGCTCTCATCCTATATAGAATTTACTGACCCCATATATATCGTATTAGGTCACTAACACACTATGTAAGTAATAATCTTCACCAATGTCAACAGTTGTGTTACTTCTCAAATTAATAAGTTAAAGCCTTTAAATTGCACTTAAGCACCACGAGGAAAAAATGTATCTGATAGTTATTGTCACGTAATTCTTACATGAGAGAGAAAATGGGTTTTTTTACGTCAAAACGGCGGTTCAATTAATCATTCATAACGATATTGTGTCGTTTTGATGAAATTATGTCTAGTAAACTGGAGTTTGATATGTATGTGAACCGTTTTCACTTAGTGATTTATTTCTACACAAATTCCAAAAAACATTTTATGATGCTTGAAACAAGAAAGTTCTGTTTGTTACTACATGTAATCAAATGTAAAGACCGACAACGAGTTACCAAAAAAACTCCATCCCTGCCTGGCGTACAAAAATAAAAAAACAGAAGTAAAAAATATGATCTGACTGTTAAGGAAATCAGGAAGCCAAAATAAACACCTTAATAAACCAAGTGCATGTATAGCTCATATGATCATTATGTACATATCAATTCATACACAATATAAAGTACAAGAAATCTTTGTCAAAATATAAGACACTTTTTGGTTGGTGTTCTTTCTATATCCTATTGCAGAAGCTTTCTCTTATGCATTCGTATCTTATAAACCTCATCTTTAATTGTTCTGCGAATTGGAATTTCTGTTTGTATACAATCAGCATTGATGTCAACTTTGATTGTCCGTGTAAACGATGTAGAAGTTCAATTACAACTTGTTTCACCAATACCTCAGACACATATATGTCTATATGTTAAATTGTTACATAGTTTGCTGTTGAGAACCGTAGCATCAACAAATGTGCAAACTCTAGTACCACATGTAAACATGGAAGCAGATTTTTTTTTCGTACAAAATAGCGCCATAGAAGGAGCCCCTGGATCATCTGCAACTCTTTCTGTGATAGAAATGTGGAGCCAAAGCATGTTGTGCTTTCAAGGTCCATTTTTTCAGGATTTTCCATGAACCTATTCCGAAACCAACATTTTACTGGCAAATCATAGCACCACAAGAAGAGAAGTCTCCCTGCTTAGGAAAATGGCCACTCTTCATTAGGTCTAGAACATTCCAGTTTTCGTTTGGCGATTCCTTTGTTTCAATCAAGCACTGGAAGAGTGTAAAATTGTATAGACGGTTTATGATACTGGATCGAACACGATGACCCAAAGGATCCAAATACAAAATAACTCTTTTTGGTACTTATACCGCCAACAATAATCAGTGATTATCAGTATTCACAGGTATCAAGACAATCCCTTTGTCAAAACAAGACATGTTACTCTCTATCGGATTGATTGATTGTTGGTTGCTTAATGTCCAGTGGCAAATATTTCATGCATATCCAGGACGAGAACAAATTAACAATAAATACAATAGGTAGGTCCTGAAATAAAGGCCGTCCGGGATGATGGTCGGGGAAATTTAGACTGCCACTGGAAAATGAGGGAAACTTGGATAGGGACAGATATTTTGCCTTGCAACAGGCAACCTACGGACCCCTCCAAGAGGTGTTGTAAGGGTTCTTAACGTGCAAAGAGCGTGGCACTCTCTCTACACGAGGCATCGGATTTAACGTCCCCATTCTGACCGGACGTGGCTGCGTACTTGATACATCCCGCACAGCCAAACGGACGCCCCACTTTGGCAAGGGTTTTACTGCCGGTCGGAAAAAGACCTGTAGTGACCATATTTCTATACTCTAGTCACCTTGGAGTCAATTGAAAATTGAAGAATTTTTGACCGGAACTGTGCTGCTGGCATAAAGAAAAAATTTAGATTCTCATTACAAATTGTCATTAAGAAACAGCCAATATGTTTGTCGGAAAAGTAACCAGATAGAAATTTCAACATTTCATCCCTATCCATTTGAATCTTCTGATTCAAAATAGGTGCATCAAAGTGTACGGTAATGTTCTGTTGTTCGCTTGTTAATGCTAGTGAAATACAATCATTTCCTACCAAACAGTTAGTTTGTTCTAATTCTGTGAACTTATCTGTTTGAACAGAAAAAAAAAGTATTTATCACTGAAAGCGACGTGTCTCTGCTTTGTTGACATTGATTGAAACGATATTTTGAAATATATGTTGGAATGATATCAAAAATATCATTCATGATCCTGGGAAGTTTATCACCAGTTATGTGTGGCCAATGTATGTGACAATTTTCCTGTATGCTTGCAAGTTCATCCGACATAAAACACATGACTTCTGTGATTCAACAGAATTGATCCAGTTTGTAATGTCAGATGATTCGATAACAACATCATGGACTTCTGTAAAATCATTGAAGTCGCATGTTGGACATTTCAATACTTGGATAGAAGTTAAACCAAAGCGTTCCTTGAAACCAGATGAGTTTTGTCCAAAAACAATAACCCCCAAGGGTGACTGGGGAATAGAAATATGGTCACCATTAGTATTCCTCCGACCGGCAGTAAAACCCTCCCTAAAGTGGGGCGTCCGTTTGGCTGTGCGGAATGTACAAGTTCGCAGTCACGTCCGGTAAGAATGGGGACGTTAAATCCGATGCCTCGTGAAAAGAGAGTGCCACGTTCTTTGTACGTTAAGAACCCTTGCAACAACTCTTTAAGGTATAAAACCACTAATTCATAGCCCCTTTGCTTTATATGTTAAATTCTGCAATTTCAAGCATAAATGGCTACTTTGTCTTAAGTTCAAATAATGTGGCAGTTATTTCATGTCAAAACTGTACCTTATGCTGACTTGTGCTGAAAAAATCAACATAACTTTAATTGCATATTAGAGCGTACTGGTTCCCGGAAGTTTGATAGTACAAAAACAGGAACTTCTGATCTGAACAACAGGCCAAATGAGCCCTCCTATTAAAATTTCATTTACTTCTTTATTATTCAAATAAAACTTTCAACAAGGGTTCTACAGTGACCCCAAGTCCCCAAGCTTTCATTTGATACTAAAACTACCCAAATATTCCCACTATTGACAAAGATACAGCTATGCGTAGGAACTATTTTGTTTAAAATATGTACAACTTTCTTGTATGTTCTTTCCGACCGTGCCTGAATTAGTGGTTCTATACCTATAACAGCACCAAACTTGTTATATTGACTTCTGCTTGACTTAATTTCCGTCTATCATCTATTTCTAGCAAAGAAAAACACATAAAGCTTTTGTCAAAACACTATATCACTGAATTCAAGCTCAAATTGGACTGGTAGTAACATATGTGTTAAACAAAGAAAACTACATATGGATACTAAAACTGACAGATATGACACTTTTTCAATTTTTACCAGTTCTGATTTGTTAATATCTACTCAAATAACAGTAATCTTACCTATATGTCTTATTTTTATCATAGATTTTTCCTTGAATAAAAATAGTGGTCCAAACATAAAATATAATTGATAATTTTGTCCCCCCTTTTTTCTACATGTTGGAAAAGGAGAGTGATTTGGTAAAAAAAAAACCATACTTTTATGTATAAACATGGATCAACAAGAGCAATATATGTATCTCCAAGCTAGACAACTTGCTAAAATAGTCATAAAATGCATTTCAAGTGAGATTTTAGAATTCCTATATAAGTATACACCAGTTTTCCTTGAAATAAATAATTCACCAAGATACACAATTAAACATGAACACTCACTAGATAATTTGACCAAAAACAATATTTATACTATAAACTAGTCATAATATACAAGTTTCAGTGTTAGATAAAAATTTCAGGTAAAATCTTAACTGTGTGCATGCTAAATGACCGAAAAAGGCTG
Organism: Mytilus californianus; assembly: GCF_021869535.1. Lineage (NCBI taxonomy): Eukaryota > Metazoa > Mollusca > Bivalvia > Mytilida > Mytilidae > Mytilus > Mytilus californianus. Next base: position 606,949 of record NW_026262711.1, read on the forward strand.
AAATACCTTATTGTAGCAATTTGAGGGCTGTAATTTGACACTAACATAATTGTTACATAAAACAAATAATGTAACATGATTTCTGACAACAAATATGACCAATTTTCACTATAAAGGTATGATTTCTAAAAAATAGAATTTCACATGCCTGTCAGTAATAGGTATAAAACCACTAATTCACAGCCCCATTGCTTTATATGTTAAATTCTGCAATTTCAAGCATAAATGGCTACTTTGTCTTAAGTTCAAATAAAGTGGCAGTTATTTCATGTCAAAACTGTACCTTATAAAATTGAGAATGGAAATGGGGAATGTGTCAAAGAGACAACAACCCGACCACAGAACAGACAACAGCAGAAGGCCACCAACAGGTCTTCAATGCAGCGAGAAATTCCCGCACCCGGAGGCGTCCTTCAGCTGGCCCCTAAACAAATATATATACTAGTTCAGTGATAATGAACGCCATACTAAACTCCAAATTGTACACAAGAAACTAAAATTAAAAATAATACAAGACTAACAAAGGCTAGAGGCTCCTGACTTGGGACAGGCGCAAAAATGCGGCGGGGTTAAACATGTTTATGAGATCTCAACCCTCCCCCTATACCTCTAGCCAATGTAGAAAAGTAAACGCATAACAATACGCACATTAAAATTCAGTTCAAGAGAAGTCCGAGTCTGATGTCAGAAGATGTAACCTAAGAAAATAAACAAAATGACAATAATACATAAATAACAACAGACTACTAGCAGTTAACTGACATGCCAGCTCCAGACTTCAATTAAACTGATTGAAAGATTATGTCTTCATCATATGAATATCAGGCACAATCCTTCCCGTTAGGGGTTTAGTATCATACCATCATAACATATATGAGAAGAACATAACCCGTGTCATGCCAACAACTGGTTTTTAAATAAATGTGTTTAGCGCTGACTTGTGTTGAAAAAAATCAACATACCTTTAATTGCATATTAGAGCGTACTGGTTCCCGGAAGTTTGATAGTACAAAAACAGGAACTTCTGATCTGAACAACAGGCCAAATGAGCCCTCCTATTAAAATTTCATTTACTTCTTTATTATTCAAATAAAACTTTCAACAAGGGTTCTACGGTGATCCCAAGTCCCCAAGCTTTCATTTGATACTAAAACTACCCAAATATTCCCACTATTGACAAAGATACAGCTATGCGTAGGAACTATTTTGTTTAAAATATGTACAACTTTCTTGTATGTTCTTTCCGACCGTGCCTGAATTAGTGGTTCTATACCTTAAGGGGTCCGTAGGTGGCCTGTTGCAAGGTCAAATTTCTGTCCTTAACCAATATACCCTCATTTTCCCGTTGCAGTCCAAATTTGTCCGACCTTCATCCCGGACGCCCTCTATTACAGTACCTACCTATTGTATTTATTGTTAACTTGTTCTCGTCCTGAACATGCATGAAATATTTGCCACTGGACGTTAAGCAACCAACAATCAATCAATCCAAAATAATAGGTCAAGATGTAGTTCATTTGTTCTTTCATACATGAGGATATAGGTTTTTTGGCTAAAGTTTTGATACCTTGTCTCAACAGTTCTGTGACATATTTGCTTCCATCGTGACCCTCCGATAGTAAGCGTAGTATTTTGATTTTCCTGACGCTAATTTCATCAACATCACTTTCACAATCCATTTGTATGCGGAATGACTCTGATTCAAATAGGTATCGTGTGGCATCCGATAACACTGAACAACTGATGTCTTTGGTGGAAGGAATTTGTTCATACAAGGCAATGTAACTATTGGTCATTATCTTGTTACCTCCCCCCAAGGGTGACTGGGGAATAGAAGTATGGTCACCATTGGTCTTCCTCCGACCGGCAGTAAAACCCTTGCTAAAGTGGGGCGTCCGTTTGGCTGTGCGGGATGTACAAATTTGCAGCCACGTCCGGTCAGAATGGGGACGTTAAATCCGATGTCTCGTGTCAACAGAGTGCTACGCTCTTTGCACGTTAAGAACCCTTGCAACAACTCTTTGAGGGGTCCGTAGGTGACTTGTTGCAAGGCTAAATTTCGGTCCCTATCCAATATACCCTCATTTCCCGTGGCAGTCTAAATTTCTCCGACCTTAATCCCGGACGCCCCCTTTACAGAACCTACCTTATTGTATTTATTGTTAATTTGTTCTCGTCCTGAATATGCATGAAATATTTGCCACTGGACGTTAAGCAACCAACAATCAATCAATCAATTATCTTGTTACCTTGGTATTTGGTAAAAGACGAGTCATTTATCTCAACCTTCATCGCCTCATCTGCGAGAACGGTTGTGTGATGACCAGTACGAGGAGTAGTTCCATGGTGAAGAATGACACCCTTCAATCTGTACAAGACATCACTTTGTGGTTGTGTATACTTTCCAAAATTAACTACATTCTCCAACAAAATAGGAGTCGATATTTCAACTGCCCTTCCCCCCCCCCCCCCAAGGGTAACTGGGGAATAGAAGTATGGTCACCATTGGTCTTCCTCCGACCGGCAGTAAAACCCGTGCTAAAGTGGGGCGTCCGTTTGGCTGTGCGGGATGTACAAATTTGCAGCCACGTCCGGTCAGAATGGGGACGTTAAATCCGATGCCTCGTGTAAAGAGAGTGCCACGCTCTTCGTACGTTAAGAACCCTTGCAACAACTCTTTGAGGGGTCCGTAGGTGACCTGTTGCAAGGCTAAATTTCTGTCCCTATCCAATATACCCCCATTTCCCGTGGCAGTCTAAATTTCTCCGACCTTAATCCCTTAATCTATTACAGAACCTACCTATTGTATTTATTGTGAACTTGTTCTCCTCCTGAATATGCATGAAATATTTGCCACTGGACGTTAAGCAACCAACAATCAATCAATCAATTTAACTGCCCTTCCAAATTTATTCATCTTATATCTTAACACCGTCACATGTATTTCTTCGGGAAGACGGCCAGTGCGAAAGCCTTTGAAGTTCTTGCTTCCGATGCAGCACAAATTTACATCCAATTCTTCGTCAGTAAAGTAGATATCAAGTAATTCCTGTGAGATAAAGTGGTTACATGAATGATGTACAGATTAGTTTAATGGAAATTGACGAGATGAAGAGTTACAAAGATAGAACTAGAGGTGTCTCGTCTCTGAATGTTCTATGAAAAAGAAAATATTCTTAAACTAATTGGATGTTTTAAAGAGCCGGTGTCGCTCACCTTGATCTATGTGCATCTTTAACAATGGCCATTCTTTTTTTCTGTCAACATTTTCTCTCAATTAAAAACCGATTTTGCCCAAAGCATAAACAATTGATAAAATTCCTCATTAAAGAGACATGATGACACAAGGAGTTGTCCTAATGTTTGATCAATTGTCTTTATGGTAGATCTTACTGTAAATCATTTAAGTTGTTTACAGTTTCTACCATTCTACTATACATCGCGATAATTTGAAAAACAAGAACATTACCGTAATTTGGGGAACTTGCAGAGTTCTTTTGATTGATTCTTGTTTGAGAAAAGGATGGAATATGATTGTATGGTGATCAGAGACGTTCTTCATGTAACTTCAATAAAATTAACAGATTTGTGCTTTTATTCCATATCAAACATATCCCGTTCAAATGGATAGATGCATTGATTTATAACGAAAAACAAGTTTAACCTGAATGTAAGGATCACAACATCATAAGATGGTGAATATAAACTAGAACAACTCGCTGTGAAACATATTCAAAGGTATTGCATCAAGATTGATTGATTGATTGTTGGTTGCTTAACGTCCAGTGGCAAATATTTCATGCATATTCAGGACGAGAACAAGTTCACAATAAATACAATAGGTAGGTTCTGTAATAGATTAAAGGATTAAGGTCGGAGAAATTTAGACTGCCACAGGAAATGAGGGTATATTGGATAGGGACAGAAATTTAGCCTTGCAACAGGTCACCTACGGACTCCTCAAAGACTTGTTGCAAGGGTTCTTAACGTGCAAAGAGCGTGGCACACTCTTTACACGAGGCATCGGATTTCACGTCCCCATTCTGACCGGACGTTGCTGCAAATTTATACATCCCGCACAGCCAAACGGACGCTTGACAAGGGTTTTACCGCCGGTCGGAGGAAGACCAATGGTGACCATACTTCTATTCTCCAGTCACCCTTGGGGGTATTGCATCAAGAGGTAACATGACTATGTGTCTACCAGTCCTGATTGATTTCAGTGATTATTCTATATGCTGTGTACCTAGTGGAGCAGACTATCACGTATAGTCCATTATTTGGTTAACTGATGTAATTTTCTAAAAATGACAAAAACACTTAATGAAAGACACATGTTTCTGTAACAAGCTTGTCCATTTAGCCAAATCAAGTCGCTCTAACGATCGGTGTGCATGGAGTTATACGCAAGATGAGATAAACTTAATATATAAGACATAGTGGAACTTTCGGATATAAATATCCAGATAATGAATGCCTTAATGGAGGCATTACGTTGTATTGACCTTAGCGAAAGTAGATTACTGAAGTTCAACTTGTCTTAATATGAGATGTCTTTAATTTACACTCTGACCCATTTTTAAAAGCAATAGGAAATACTATACCAGTATTAATAATAATACACACTATTAAAAAAAGTAAGAAATTGCATTTTTAAATTTTGCTCTACGTAATCGAGTTACTCGTCTGCCTTCCTGCTGCATGCCTTCCTAGAAAAGTGTTTCTCCGCAAGTTGTCTTTACAAAAATGCTGATGCACGTGATAAATATACTAATTTTGAGCTATTGCTTTTATTAAGAGTAAACACAGCCGTTTTCAAATAACATTTTAGGTCAGTTACGTCGATTACCATATTTTTAGCTCCACAACTCCTTTTTATGACGCCCCCCAAGGGTGACTGGGGAATAGAAGTATGGTCACCATTGGTCTTCCTCCGACCGGCAGTAAAACCCGTGCTAAAGTGGGGCGTCCGTTTGGCTGTGCGGGATGTACAAATTTGCAGCCACGTCCGGTCAGAATGGGGACGTTAAATCCGATGCCTCGTGTAAAGAGAGTGCCATGCTCTTTGCACGTTAAGAACCCTTGCAACAACTCTTTGAGGGGTCCGTAGGTGACCTGTTGCAAGGCTAAATTTCTGTCCCTATCCAATATACCCTCATTTCCCGTGGCAGTCTAAATTTCTCCGACCTTAATCCCTTAATCTATTACAGAACCTACCTATTGTATTTATTGTGAACTTGTTCTCGTCCTGAATATGCATGAAATATTTGCCACTGGACGTTAAGCAACCAACAATCAATCAATCTTTTTATGACGTTTCTCAATTAAATGACTCTATCTTTACACCGGACATTGAATCCAGTTCCTTACCTGCAAGAAGAAGAAAATCATCAATGTTTGATTTCTTAATGTATTGAATATTTAAATATTTATCAAATATTATATTTTGCTATGTAGATGTATGAGTGTACCATCATACAATTATTTTTATTGCGCACATGCATGTTTCTATGACAATTTTATATTGCTCTATTGTCATTTTTTAGGACAATGATGTCAGTCAGTCCTGTCATTACAAAGATCTGCCTAATACTGTAGCAACACAGACAGAGTGGCCAACCCACCGTGATGAATGAAGTTCAATGGAAGGAATTGCTTGTCCAGCAGAAAATAATTACAGCTTTTCCATAGATGACTTCCACGATCAAGAAAGACACACTGATTCATTGAAGAAGCAAATCGAAAAGTTGACATTAAAAATGCAGATAGCATCACAAAATATTGCTGATCTACAGGAGAAAATTCAATATTATGAAGGCAAGCGATTTACTTTGGACAAAATAAAAGATGATAATGATGCCATTTCATTTTATACAGGATTCCAAAATTATGGAGTGTTCAATTCCGTATTTAATTACTTAGAAGTTAAAGCTTCTATGTTGCAATATTGGCGTGGTCAAAGCGACACAAATAGTGATTTCAAACAATACCAGACTCGTGGGAAAAGACCAGGACCAAAACGGAAGCTCACTTCAGTAGAAAAGTTTTTTATGGTACTCATGAGGCTGAAAGTTGAACTTTTTGTTCGAGACCTTTTTGAGAGGTTTGACATTTCAGTTGGGTAATTTTCTAAAAGATTTACAACCTGGATTATTTTTATAAGTGCTGAGTTGCCGCTGCTTTTCCTTTTCCCTTCACAAGATAAAATTTTCGCAAATATGCCAGAGTCCTTCAACATGTATCCGACTACCAGAATTATAATTGACTGTACATAAGTGTTTTTTGAAATTCCGTCCTCTATGCTTGCACAATCTCAAACTTGGTAGAAATACAAGCATTATATACCAAGAGGTTCAATACCAAGACATTCATAACACATCCAATCTGAAGGTCCATCGTCAAGTTTGCCTCTTAATCCGACACATTTTATTTTGCAGTCTGGTCCTTCGCATGGAATCATCTTTTCTATTAAACAAGTTTCGGATTTACAAAAGCAATAAAACTCTACAATGTCTTCACCGATTATTTTTTTCAAATTCTTCATCATCAAAATCGTGCACGTTTATATTGGTTTGAGAAATATTTGTAAGTGACGATTTTTTATTAACATAGAAAACCTATTAAAAACTATTAACTACCAAATAATTTTAATCCTGGTATATATATTGAGTTTATTTCGGTAGGTATCATTCGTGAAAAGGGGACGACATTAGGACTATCATCTATGAAACGGATATTCCATAACAGTCAACCAACTCGTGATGGCGTCCGTAAAATTTGCAAAGGGATGATTTCAACTTCACCATTTAAAACTCTTGGTTGAATATCTTCCTTGTGAGCATCAACCCTCTATCAAATAAATCATGATAGGAAATACAAGCCCAGGAATATCGTAATTTGGAGATATATATATACTACGTTAACAGGCGCTGTTAGAATGTTGCTATATAGAAATTTAAAGTTCACAATTATGAAGCTGAAATCATCCCTTTTGTTGTAAAGATTAGTTTTCAACAGACCCTCATTGTCAATTTATAGATGTAAGTCAAGATATGAGTCGGACTTAACTGTATCTGTAGTATCCATCTCAAGTTCGATGGGATAGATGCGTTCAACATAGTCATCAAATTTTGAATTCTTTAGTGAGAGAATATCATCTATATAGCGGACAGTAAAGTTAAAGAATACTGCTAACTTCTTTTCGTTTGTTTTAAGAAGTTCCTGTATGAAGTCAGCCTCTTAAGAATAAAGGAACAAGTCGGCAAGAAGAATCCCTAAAAAATACCAGTATTCCTTGGCTCATGGAAGTCAGTCGCTAGCTGAAGGACAGAAAGAATAAATGACTCAAGGGAGTCAGTCGCTAGCTGAATGGCAAAAAGAAAAAAATATCCCTGATGAGTCAGTCGCTAGTTGAGGGCAGAATAAGAATTGGCACAGAGGAGTCAGTCGCTAACTGAAGGGCAGAAAGAAGAATTGGCAAACATACAAGTTATAGAAGGGGAACCAAAATTAAAAGATCTACGATTTACACATAAAGAAAGAACTAATTGTTAATCATTATTAACTTCAATCTGTCTTTAAATACATGGATATAAATATGTGTTTAATTCACTTCCAATTAGTTATAAAAAAAATGTCCATGTCTAAAAACATTTGCCTTGTATATTTCAAGTCAGGAAACATGTCTTAAAAAGATTAATGTCGTCTGTAATCCGCGATGACATATAGTATAACTGGCCGGTGACATTCAGACAACAAAATCATTGATAGACTATTGTGCTATACTTTACAGTTGCTGACTTCTTAAATGAGTATTTTATTTATTTCATATAAAACAGCTCAAAGAAACCCCGTCACAAAGATGGTTGGAAGTGGTTGGGCAAGGGATCTGTTCGGCAAATCTTCTACAATGGTGTAACATACATGAGGACTCATTGATGGTATAATGTGGCAATTGTGATTCCTGGGCACACCCAGAGTGTTATGGGATCATTGGGTCAAGATTTACAGATAATTCAGATTCCCTTTTATTGCTTTAAGTCTGAATTTTGAATGGAAAGAATCATGCAAGAACATACTAAATTCTGCTTCTTGAAACAATTAAAATTTTATGTTTTAACGTGATCTGCTTTATTTTCTAACATTATGTTGGGACAGTTATCATGTAGATATGCTATTAGGCCACAATGTTTACTCAAGGTTTGTTTTTTTATTCAAACTTAGTAAATAGTTACTTTTAAGATTTAAGCACTTTCATATAAACAAAACTTGGTCATTTGATGCACTTATATATACCTGTTCTATTATATTTTGATAAATTATTGCTGACAGTTTCAGAAATACCATCAATGAAGTATTTTTCCAAATGCATTGTTGAAATCAGTTTGTTTAGGTTGATTTAAGTCTGCAATGCTAGAATTTCATCTTCTATCTATACAATACTATTTTCATTTTCAGGACTTTGCACGTTAAGAACCCTTGCAACAACTCTTTGAGGGGTCCGTAGGTGACCTGTTGCAAGGCTAAATTTCTGTCCATATCTAATATACCCTCATTTCCCGTGGCAGTCAAAATTTCTCCGACCATAATCCCTTAATCTATTACAGAACCTACCTATTGTATTTATGGTGAACTTGTTCTCGTCCTGAATATGCATGAAATATTTGCCACTGGACGTTAAGCAACCAACAATCAATCAATCAATCAATCATTTTCAGGATCCTTGAAATTAATAACTATATACTTACTATGGGGATCTTATTAGGTAGCAATCAAAGCATTAGTTTACCAATAAGTTAATAGACTTCTTCATTGGGTAAGATTTAATAAAGTAATCTGTTTCTAACAGATAATGACAGTAATTGAAGAAACTAAAATGTAAATTTTATCATTGTATTTAATTATTTAATAGACACTTAATAGTAGTGTCGGTATAACTGACTACAATTGTGTTTCTTAATTCCAAACCTTTCTAATAACCAGAACAGCATTTCCCATGTGTGCAGGTAATTTATCTCTCCATTAGTTGTATATGTTTATGTTGGCATATTCATTATTTGTTAAGAGACTCCATGTTTATGTTGGTAAATTCACTGTTTTTGTTGGGTCTCTTAATTCAATGATTATGTTTGTTTCTTTATATTAATTGTTTATGTTGGTCTCTCTTTACTCATTTTAGTATTTCTGTTTCAGTAAAATATTTTAAATTCAGTTCAACAAGTGTAAATGAAAGTACCTGGTTTCAGTGGTTCCCTTCAGTTTTATGGATAACTTTGAGAAAGAACAACCGGCTGCAAATAGAAAAATACCAGCGTTTGTTCAACAATGAATTAGAAAAGCCAGTATTAGTATTTCCTATTGTTCAAAGGTAATAATCTTTCTTTTAATGTTATACGTAAATGTTCTGCAATTTAGACTAATAAGTGATGAATGAAAAATTTAATATCCAAAACTTTACAACAATAAATCAATGGTAGCACACATACTACTATAAGTGTACAGGTTTGTAGAAGATATAATAGCTTAAAAAAATTACCTGTTATTTCCAATTTTATCATCTAAATCGACGATTTCGACCTTGTCCCGTAATAGTGACCAGAGTTTTCGGGTATAAATGTTCCGGCCTCCTTTGCCTTTAAGTTCATAAATTAAATATTGTACTTTATTATCTAATTCCTGACCCAGTAAAAGGGGTCGCTGTCTCTATATTGGTATCATCTCCGTAACGTCATTATCATTAGTATCAAACAATTTAATTTTCGCTTTTTGATTTAGATACTTTGATTTTAAATTCCCAACTGCCTTCAAATTAAATATGCCTTTTGAGCTTCGTCTAATTAACGTCCCAGTTATTATCTCCCCACAGCAAGGGTATTAGACTGAAAAATTGTGTTACGACACAAGTAGAAAACAATATCTTGTGGTAGTGTGCTAAAGGTTGCACTACAGAATAAACATTAAAGTCACTACAAGAAAACATTCCGAACAAAATCAGATTATTAGGTAATATACACCTCTACATTTGGACAGGCACTTGCTACTTCACATCTTAAACTGAAGACGGAACGATAGCATTACATCAACAAGATACATCAGACGACACTATAAACCATTACCAGCAAATAAGTCGGCTCTTAAAACAATATCCCCTTCATCATATTACCGACGCCACTATTCTCCATCTCAAAATACAACAGTGTAATATTTAGCCGTAGAAATCAATCACCTTAGATTCTATAATCTATAGACAGCTCTACTCAGAAGTTAGTGTAGGATAGACTACGCATGTTAAATGTTTTACTACTGACACTTACACTGACATTACAAGGCAATATAAATTGTCTATTTCGGAATAGTTCCGTCTCTGTAAGTGGTCAACAAGTTGTAACAATGGCCAACGATAATAAAGATTACCAATCTGTCATGCAACAACTAAAGCAATATCCGTTTTGGTCTATATTTTAAGAGACTCAACTCAAAACATTTACATTGTAAACAAAAGGTAAAATGAAAAGATATCATACTAACAACTAAGATGACACGGATAGCCGGAAAATATTTGCGTGTAGTCCCTGAAGTTTTACAATTCCAGGCTGTCAAGATGTGACTGTTGTGGTTACGAAACTACATAATATGCAAATTATCACTTGCATTTGCATTTTGATCGGCACCAGCGTGTTCTCATTTTTTCAACCAAGTTAAAATTGCAGAAAGATAGCGAAAATTACATTTTCTCGGAGAGAGCGACTGATATCATCGTAGATGGTGGGACCTCAGATACCGAGTTGATGGTCAAGATCAGGACGAATCAGCTGATACAGATTTTGAAAAAGAAGAATAGGTTGTGGACGATGAAGAACATGCTTACGATGAGGAACGAAGCTACGACACCAGGACAGAGTGGTTCGCATCAGATTCGAAAATCCATGTTCTCCCGACTACATTATACAGTTCAAAAACCCACCGAGTTTTAAGTCTCTCGAAAAGTAACTACCAAAAGGAAAATTTCCTTACTAGAGATGGCTTCTGCAAATTTAGAATTCGACGGCAAAAGAGAGGACGTTGTATTCGCTGACATCGTCAAAAACGTCAATTCCCTGTCAACGAAGGAGAAAGTATGGCTAAACAAAGTTGTTAAATTGATTAAGCTTGTTCTTGTCATGCCAGCAACAAAATTAATGCAACCAGCGAGCGATCTTGAAGCTCCTTTCGCAGAATGAAAAGCTAATTGCGTTCAACTATTGTGATAGATATTTGACATAAATTTTGGATATAGATGACGTTAAAATTATTCCTTTGATTTTATGTTTCAAATGTGTCAGATAAGTACTCTAATAAACTATTAAACATATCTGTTCTATAAAACTTCGGCTGATGCCAGACTGACCTCCAGTTGTATGTCTGGCAGAGTTTAACATAAGGTCTTAGAAGTTAGACAGCGGTCAACCTGCGTCAGCAACTTTATTTATAACTAATAAAGCATAAATTCTTCTGTTTGTTGCAATCAGTTAAGGGTTACTAGGACATTCAGAAATTAGTATATAAACTGATCAAGCCGCTATAATATTAATAGCGAGTTTCTTGATATTATAGGTGAGTCTCTTGATTTTGAAAACAATTTAGATTTTAAATTACTTTTCTTTTAATTTTATTTTGGAAAAAGAATAAATAAAGTTTATAAGTAACTACTATTTTAATTCCAAGGTTGAATTTAACTAATTATTATTGTTATTATTTGATATTCAATTTGAATTGTTTTTAGTATTTTATTATTGTTTTCAATTTATTTTGACATTCAAACTTTTTACTCTGAAATTATATTGTAATTATTTCAATGTTTTCTTTATTAAAATAATAGCGAGTTTCTTGATATTCTAGTTTGGTTTTCTTTCCTGTTGTTGTTCCCGGCCTGCCTCTACATCGGCAACAACGCCCGGCCTGCCTTTACATCGGCAGCAATGCCATGCACCATCAAAGGCATTGTTCTAAGCTAGTTTCCCCCGAACATGTAAAAATCAGAACCAGCTCTCACAGATGTAGTTCGTCTGTTGAGAGTCTGAGGGAAAAGAACAGTAAGCAGACCATGTTACGTTACGCAGATATCAACCAACCTCTTATTACAATAATTGGTGGATTCATTTGATACAACAATTCGGATTCTTTTTGACACAATAATTGGTGGAGGCCCGTTAATAAATGTTGGACGACTTTTAAAAGCTGACACCAAACATCGACATCCAGATCTTACAGCATGCTAGCGTTTCGACAATTCGAACCGGAATATTTACAGTTAAACATTATTTATGTACCTTTCGGACTATTCAATTTTATATCTGTTTCCAGTTAATAATTTATTTGTGACTTAATTAGAATACACAATTGTACAACGATATCAACTATAGGAAGGAAATCAGAATCAAAGAACATTATAATGCATTATTTCAAAGAACCAAGAACTATTATCAACTTCAGTGATATTAAGAACTTTAAAGTTATATTGTTGTGTATTTTTATTGAAAACATATTTTCATGAAACTGTGAGTATATCAAATGCTTATTTAAAATCTATTTTTAAGATCAAAATTTTAACTTTTAAACTTTCAGCTATGAAACAAAATGTTCATTTTCATTTCACAAATCGTATTGCGTTTCATGTCTGTCAATTTTTAAGCAAAAGTTAACTAAAACACTGTTAAAATAAGGTATAAAATTATTTTTTGATAAAGTGTTGTAAAATTTTATTCATTTAAATCATTCATTGAATAACTTTTCAGAATGATGTTAATTAGAACTATGTTTGTATTTCAAACGCTTGTCAATATTATCATTTGCAATCAGTCATCTTTAAGATTAGGTTCAACTTTCATTTAGGGTTACATAAAGTAAATCTCCTTGTTTGTAAGTTACCTATTAGGAAAGAGTTAGACAAATTCTTGTTGCCGTTTACTGTTGGATAATCTAATACCGGTACAAAGTAATAATAATTTAATATATATATATATATATATATAGGCAAGCATATTGCATAGGCTACCTGAATAGCAGGGACGCCACACAAATGCTAAATAAAGGGCTACCTCAGGAGCAGGGACGCCACAAATACTTAACATAAAGGGCTACCTCAGGAGCAGGGACGCCACAAATATTTAATATAATGGGTAACCTCAGAAGCAGGAACCCCAAATAAACGATTAAACAGTAACTTAGAGACTGAAGTAAGCAATTCAAATTCTGTTAAAGTTTTATTCTAGTCTTTTCATATTTCATATATTTTTGCAACATTTTGTTTAAAACACTTTGCATATATTTTTAATTAAATTTTATTAACTGTAAAAATAAACGTTCAATTGTAAGCATGCGAGTAACAAACTTTCAAGAACAACGATTTAAAATTAATACCAAAATATTGTAACATCATAGACATCAATTGATTTATAAAGAATTACAATAAAACCACCAATTGAACAGTATGATTAACATACAGTCTCAAAAAAATGAAAAAAAAAAGAAAAAAAAAAAGAGAAAAATATTTCAAAAAATAAGTTCAATTTTTTTTTTATCGCTTAAAATCTAAAACAAAGTACTATACTTTAATTTGTTTTTGCATCGCAATCTTCTCAATTGCTTGTCTTCTATATTGTTTTGAGGTTTAGATATGGATATTGATTATTTACTTACGTTAATAATTAAAAGTTATAAATCCATTTTCAGATTAATATAGTAAACATAAAATTGTATACAATTTCTTTTAAAATATTTTTTTTTTATTTATTTAATTTTGGAGTCCAAAATTTCTAAGGAGAGTGATATATTGTGATAGATATTTGACATAAATTTTGGATATAGATGACGTTACAATTATTCCTTTGATTTTATGTTTCAAATGTGTCAGATAAGTACTCTAATAAACTATTAAACATATCTGTTCTATAAAACTTCGGCTGATGCCAGACTGACCTCCAGTTGTATGTCTGGCAGAGTTTAACATAAGGTCTTAGAAGTTAGACAGCGGTCAACCTGCGTCAGCAACTTTATTTATAACTAATAAAGCATAAATTCTTTTGTTTGTTGCAATCAGTTAAGGGTTACTAGGACATTCAGAAATTAGTATATAAACTGATCAAGCCGCTATAATATTAATAGCGAGTTTCTTGATATTATAGGTGAGTCTCTTGATTTTGAAAACAATTTAGATTTTAAATTACTTTTCTTTTAATTTTATTTTGGAAAAAGAATAAATAATGTTTATAAGTAACTACTATTTTAATTCCAAGGTTGAATTTAACTAATTATTATTGTTATTATTTGATATTCAATTTGAATTGTTTTTAGTATTTTATTATTGTTTTCAATTTATTTTGACATTCAAACTTTGTACTTTGAAATTATATTGTAATTATTTCAATGTTTTCTTTATTAAAATAATAGCGAGTTTCTTGATATTCTAGTTTGGTTTTCTTTCCTGTTGTTGTTCCCGGCCTGCCTCTACATCGGCAACAACGCCCGGCCTGCCTTTACATCGGCAGCAATGCCATGCACATTCAAAGGCATTGTTCTAAGCTAGTTTCCCCCGAACATGTAAAAATCAGAACCAGCTCTCACAGATGTAGTTCGTCTGTTGAGAGTCTGAGGGAAAAGAACAGTAAGCAGACCATGTTACGTTACGCAGATATCAACCAACTTTTTATTAACAATAATTGGTGGATTCTCTTGATACAATAATTGGTGGATTCTTTTGATACAATACAACTATAATACAGGCGAGATTGAACAGTTTGATTTTTCTCATTGTACTCAAAGACAAAACTGATGGACCGAACATAAATGGTGTGGCTAATGAATTCGTATTTGAAGAAAACAGATACAGCACGTTGGGAGAATGCTAACTTAGAAATTGCCATAAATGTTGTATATGATAGCAGTTATGATTACTACTAACAGATAAAATTGAGAATGGAAATGCACATTTAATGACAACCAAATGTAAGGAAAATATTAATTCGAAATTAATCATGCAGACGACTTTTATTTTTTTTTCGTGAACGTTGCTAGCCTTCTTTCAAATAAGTGTTTACTATATTTCAAGTTATCAAGCGTTGTCATCATGAACTAATTAATAGTTATGGGAGTTTGACCCTACTCACAATGTAAATAGATTTGTTCGCAGTGTCATAATTTTCCTCATTTGTCTTACCAAGACTTGATATTATGAAAAATGCCGCAGGTCATTTAAGGAACGACCATTTAACTTCCAGGGGGGGGGGGGGGGGGGGGAGGGTGTTATGGTTTTTTTCTTAAAAAATATTCTGATCCCAAATTTGATGAAAAAAATATTCTGGTCAAGCAGATGACAAAAAGAAATATTCTGAATGCAAATCCCCCCTACCTTAAAATGTTAAATTTGAATAAAATAAACTGCTTGATCGCGTCGAAAAAACAATATAAATTTGTTCGCGTTTAACCCTGTAATTGCACGCACTAACAACGACAAAATTATTTAATATCACCTGTTACGTTTGAATCGGCGGTAAACTAATGCAAATTTTACATTATAAGGGATGTTATACGTATAATTGACCTTTATGTATGCAACAAAGCTTTTGGGTTACATTATTATAATGTAGCACGGCATATGTTGACTACAAACATTGGTGTAGAATATATATAGAATATTTACAACGACACGTGCTAACAACGACGAAATTATTTTCAATTATTTGTGGAAAAGTGAACGCAGGTTAGGATGATGATAGGGGCTCCCCCAGGGTACCCCCCTCAGGTCGCAAGGTCGCGAGGTCGTTTGTAAGGGAAATGTACAGGTCGCAGGTCGTTTTTTCCAACATAGAGGTCGGAAGTCGTTTTTATATTTAAAGGATCCATTTAAGTCATTGTTGTGTCGATTCTTGTGTTATTAATATGTCCCTGATTAAACCTTTTAGATTTAAATTAGATATTTGGACATTTTGCTGTGCCCTTGGGTTCGGTTGTTCTTGTTTTGTTTGAGGCCATCCAGAGATATGGCCGTCTTTAATTGGGACGTTCCTGCTCTATTGAAGTTCGCGTCGTCAGCTCGAGATTTATTTTTGTGTGGCATTTAATGATTAATATGTGATGTCTTCGTGCCATTAACCCATATCCACTGTTTTCCATATTGAGACCAAAACAGGACTTGCAATTTTCGATTTTTCAGAACAGTAGTTTCAACCAACCAATTGTATTTCACTAATCCAACACAATATTCATATTGAACAAGTCCCCATAACTCTTATAAAATCACCGGGGATGTAGAGCTGGATTTACCTACTGAGATACTTTGAATACGATCTATAGACTGATGGCAACAAGGAAATGTCTTGAAGACATGGGTGTCCCGCTCGGCGCTTATTTCCCCCATTTTGACATAGTTGTTGGTCCATATCATGATAAATAAAGAGTACGGTACAAAATTTCATGAAGATTCGACTTGAAACTTTTTAGGAAATCATCTTAAACGCAAAGGTAAACCAAAGTGTAACTGACGAACGAACGGATGGACGAACAGACCGAAAAACTATATTTACCGCAACAATGTTGTCGGGACATAAAACATGAAACTGATCATCAACCTTAATTGGATACATTTGTCTCTTTGGAGCACACACAGAGACGCTAGTAGCTAGTGCCCTATGCGCTAGTGATGACCATCGCCCATAGTGTCCATAGTGTATTTGAAGCAATAACCCAGACCAACTTAAATCTTTTTTAAGAAACAAAAATGGTCAAAAATTGATCATAACTTGACAATTTGATAGCTTATCAGGCTCTAGAAACAAAGAAACGAAGACTTCTAACCGACTATAGATACAAAAATTCGTAAGGGTTCCGCGGAACCCAGTGTCTCGCCTACTTTTGCTGTTAGTCGCAGGCTCAACAAAAATGGGTAAAAATTATTAAAATTTTTCCTCTAGATACTATCTTTTGATTGTAAGAGGTTCTGTTCAAGTTTGGTAAAAATCCAAGAAGGTTTATGAATCTAATAAATGTTTTTAAAACTTTAACTGCAGACTGTACGTGATGTTACCTGGAATAAAACTGAGTCCATATATGAGTAAAATACGGATAAACAGGATTTTTTTTAACAAAATTTTCTTCTGGATACTATCTTATGATTATAAACAAGCTTCTGTCCAAGTTTGGTACAAATCTAGGATAGTTTAAGAAAGTTATTAAAATTTGAAAAACTTTAACCACAGAGTGAATGTTATGTTAACTGGCAGAAAACTAAGTCCATTTATGAGTAAAATACGGATAAACAGGATTTTTTTTTACAAAATTTACATCTGGATACTATCTTATGATCATAAACAAGCTTCTGTCCAAGTTTGGTTGAAATGCAGGATAGTTTAAGAAAGTTATTAAAATTTGAAAAACTTTAACCACAGAGTGAATATTTGTGGACGCCGACGCTGGACGACGACGACGCCTACGGAATGTAGGATCACTATGTCTCGCCTTTGCGACGTTTGTCGCAGGCTCGACATAAAGGGTCACAAATAGTTCAAAATTGATTATTTGAAAACTGCATGTTGATTCAAGATGAAAATCGAAGTTAAACTGTACTTTATAGTGCTAAACAAATGCCATTTGGGAACAAATGAAATAAATCTTTGATCCGTTCTCAAGTTTTCATCTGGATACCACCATGGGATGGTCAGACAGATGGAAGTACGGACGGATACCCAACCATGTAATACTTCTCTACTGCGTGTAGTGGAGTATAATAAAGTAGACAAAAGTGTGACAGATGGCCGGAAAAACAGTACGGCTGACCATGGTTGGTGGGACCAATAGTCAGCAAATTATGTTTAATAACAGACATGTGATTTGGGCATTTTATTTTATCAGATCCATCCTAATCGGTCATGACGCCAGCCGATTGTTCTTCCCGATCTAGTTCTACTGGTGGGAAGAACGTAGTTTTCCGACACAATTCTCTGAGGAACAACTCGGTCAACATTGTCAGTCTCATTTTCGTCCTCGTCGGATTCTTCTTCAGGGCGAACCAATTGACACTGATCAAGAAGAATGTTGTAGTCATCTTCATTAAGATGAAAATGGTCACAATCTTATTCGTTCATTAAAGTATACTCTGACTTGTCAAGTTTCCGGATTATCGAATCTTTTGTAGTTTTTTCTGCGGTAGTTGTTGATGGTTTTGAAAATTTAAAACATGATTCCTGATCTTGTTGGAGAATGAGTATAGGGTCAACGACGTTTGAGGACGGATCATCCACAACTCTGTTAGGCAAAAAGGCCATTATGATACTTGCATTACTCGCACTTGCAAAGTATCTCGGATTGATAACAACATCTCCCGCTTCATACAACACTGCCATTTCCGTGTCTTCTGTCTGAGGAAGAACAAAATCCCACATCTCTATTTGTTCACTGCGAGCCTCCGGTTCTTCGTAGCAATTAAGTGGCAATGTACCGGCATTATACATGGTTGACTGTTGTCTTACGGTTTTTTGTCTGACTGATTGACAATAGTCTTTCCTAAACGACATCAAATCATCTTTTTCGTCGGCAGATAATGAGCTTTGTTGTTTACGGTCCTTTTTGGGAAACTCCATCAAGCTAAAAGCTGGCGACTGTTCTGGTAATGGGTAAAACGAAGAACGATGTGTGTAGTAATGGTATCCTGTATTTGTTCTGCGTTTGATGGTTTCCTTTGCTGTTGACAAGAGCTGTTGTCCATATTGCAGCACCATTGGTGAAGGATAACGATTCCACATGTTACTGAAATGGTGTTCAACTTGTAAAGTTAACATTGACAGCAGATTAATGTGGCTACCGTAGCTCACTTGTAGCTTGAATCGCAAGTTTTGATCTAGACTTATCAAACAATTAGTGATCATGTGAACAGATTCAACCGTTTTAAAAGCGACGGATCCTTCTGGTCCTTGTGGCTTAAGGCTGGGTTTGTTTGTTGTACCTCGTATAAAATCAATACAGTCATAAAAAAAATGACCAACAGAGATCAAATTTTCTATTGCTTCATCCAAGGTATGAGTACGACTCTTGTCATTCTTCCGTCTATCATGGATAGAGAAGGTCTCAAAAGACAATTTCAGTCTTTCCAAAACATTTGCCAAACCAATTGTATTGCTAACCATTCTTATGGCTTGACTAGCTCCGTCAGTGACATAAATGGTGTTTTGTTCTACGCAAAGTCCAAGAGGTTGACCATGACTAGCGGACATCGATTCCCCATCTGAACATTTCTGTTCACCATTTCCTCTTATGTGTCTAACTTCTTTAGATTCTAAATCTACTGCAAACAACTTGTTCAGTTCTCTGTCTGAAACTAATAGAGTGTTTTCATTTAAAAATGCAATCCCGTGAAGAGAGCAACTCGTCATCACCATCTTTATGTTGTAAGGTAATGTGCTCTATTTCTCCCGATTCTATGTTTATACGTGTTATCCTTCCGTTCACTGCCCGGTCAGTAAAGTATATCCGAGGAAGGGATGCAGCTAGGTAAATAGGTTTGCAAACCACTGTCATGTCGATTCTGCTATTCAAGGAACATTCTAGACGACATCCTTTTACGTATACGTGAAGGATAAGTATGGCATGGCACCCCACATCAGAAATAATTAACCTGTTTTCTGTCTTGGCGGCTGCTACACATGTTGGAATTTTCAAGCTTTCAACATTCAGTACTCTGCGCTTTGAATGTATGTCCTCTTTTGGGAGAGTTTTCTGCCAACCTCTTAACATTTCCTGTAGTTTTTTCTTTGTAAACTGGGATTCCTCAGCTTCAGCATCTACAAGATCGAGTTCTCGGCACTTCTGCATTAATTCCTGCTTATTGAGAGCGTATATCTTAAGACTCAAGTACCCAGTTATGTCGACATATGAAATGCAAGGAACTGACGATTCACAAATAAAGGCAAATGCATTCATGAAGGCCAATGATGTTGGTGTTTGAAAACCCTCAGCAACAAGACTTACATCAACTGGGTAGTGTAATCGACCTTGAAAGAGTTTACCTACATAATCCAATACAAGTATTGTGCCATATAACCCCATTGTGACATCTACAGGTTGTTTAATCGTGCCCTTTTGGTTACTATTCCATAACTGCTACTTCTCAGGAATAAGAGTAACTGTAACTATTTCTTGGTCACGTGTAATATCGATGACCCTTTGCTGGCATATTTCGATGATACAGCCAGAGTCCATGCGATCTTTTCTTCTGACGGATGCATATGACAGTATTGACTTAAGTTCTGGGACAGTTTGACGAAGAACGCGCAAAAACACTGCATTGGCACGATTTCCATCAATTTGTAAAAACCAGTTTGAAAGAGAGCCATGTAGTCTTTTAACAACGTGAACCATGTCAGGGCAAACCTCCATCAAATTAAACTCTAAAGGTAAAGTACCAGAGGTCTTTTTATTTTCAAACATTTCCATTGCAGACTTATAAATTTGTTCACAGTTTGATGTCCATATTGCAACCCACAACTTTTCACATTTTTCACCAGCTTCAAAACATTGATCGCAAACACGAATTGTAGGATGACTATACATGTGGCCAGAATCTTTACATTCACTGCAAGGTGAAACATCACCATTTTTATTTTTAGCAATGCACTCTTCACAGTATGATCTACATTTATTTTTGTCGAGCGTTATAATACCATTTTCATCATCACATTTCAAAAGACATTTGTAGCAGATTTGTACTATTTCTATAAATTTACACATTTGTTCATAAACCTTGGCACCGGTCAAACCTTTGGTGGTGTAATGGTTTCCAACTAGTAATGTAACTTCATTGTCTAGGGAGCATAAGAAGACAGCATTTGCTTCCTGATAAAACAACTTTTTAAAGTCACTTGACTTGGGATTCTGGTTTTCTCTAACAAAATTTATATCTGCTTTCACAGTTAGACCTACAATTTCCCCTAAAGATTCATCAAACAAACCTCCTGGTTTAAGTTGCATCCCATCCCTGGCAATGGTTACAGGGGTTATCTTACACTTCTCATTTTCAAAAAGAGGTGTTAAGGGTTTACAAAGGATAATGAAATTCTTAAGCATGTTTTTGATTATTCCATTTCCTGTGATTGCAGGTGGTTTGAGATTTCGAGTAGTAGTTTCACTGGGCAGTGGTATGTTCCAATTTGCCCAGTCAAAATTGAAATGTCTTTTCTCTTTCTTTTGGTTGCCATCTCCAGGTCCCCTTATTAGATTTACAACTGATTTTCCACCTATGTGTTCTAAAGAAGTTACAAATTCTTTAACTACAGGATCCCAAGCAAATTGCATTTCTGGTTTGTCAGATTTTAAAGCGAAGTCACATTCAGAGCTAACAAAGATATTAAAAAAATGTTCATCATGTAAGCCTTCTTCTATGCATTGCTGTAATTTCATTGCTGTGGGATGTAAAGTTCGCCAATGCTTGTGACCTCTGCAAGAAAAAAAGGTATCCTAAGTATAACTAGAAAAATAACCAAGTCATGATTGGACCTGCTTGCCTTGTTTCTTGGATTTTTTTACAGAAAATGTTTCATCCTCTAGTGATGCTAACTGTTATATATAAATTTTACTAAAATCAGCCCTTTATAGCTTGCTGTTCGGTGTGAGCCAATGCTCCGTGTTGAAGGCCGTACCTTGACCTATAATGGTTTACTTTTATAAATTGTAACTTGGATGGAGAGTTGTCTCATTGGCACTCATACCACACCTTCCTATATCTATTTGCAAACTTGAGTTATTGTATGACAAATGAAATGCTGATGGATACTTTCATCTTTGTTCTCTGTTCTTGGTTGTGACATCAATACTGGTCAATACTGTCAATATTTAATATATAATATGTAATGACTATAACACAATTACAGTATTCCCAATCTCATGTAGGATCATGGGGTCTGAATCGGGTCATTTTATATATTATAATAGTTTGGTTAATATATATTGTTCTGGTGTTTTCTGTTGTTTATTGAAACTAGAGGTTCCTAGAAGCCTGAATCGCTCAACTAATTACCTTAAGCCTACATGTTTCAGGGCCCACAACTCCAACATCCATAATAAATCATAACAATATTATCCTATACCAGATATAAGCTAAACAAAATGTTTTTTGAGATATTTGCCAAAAACTGCTGTTTGACCCCTGTTCTATTTTAGTAAGGCAACCATGTTTTTCGACAAATCAATCATTTTAAATGATCATTTTGTGCAGAGTACCATAAGGAACAATCATATTAAGTTTCAATGAATTCTGCTCAATAGTTTCAGAGGAGAAGATTTTTGAAATTTTAATATCAAAGTTAGCAAAAAATCAGGTTCCAGTGGCCGTAACTCCAACATCGGTGATAAAATATTTCTGAAAATGTCGGCATAGGTCAATCTCATCTTACTGAACAATATTACCCAATGCCAGATTATGGCTAAAAGTAACGGTTTTCCAACTATTTGCAAAAATATGCTGTTTGACCCCTATGTTCTATTTTTAGTAATGGCGGCCATGTTTTTCAATAAATCTAAAATTTTAAATAATCATTTTGTGAAGGATACCCTAAGGAACAATCATGCCAACTTTCATTGAATTCTGTGCAGTAGTTTCAGAGGAAAAGATTTTTCTAAAAAGTTAACAAACGGATGGACGATGGATGCAATGTGATAGCAAAAGCTCACCGTACCTGTTGGGTAGGTGAGCTAAAAAGAATGGTTTTTCTGTTTTCAGTTACTTGTCTTTGAATTTTAATTGTTGGATTTGTAGAGGGGGTTTTCTTGATTCCCTTAACCTTCAACTGCACATGCTTCAGATTGGAATTAAAACATCTCTTGTTGCAATTAGTTTGAGGTAAAAAAAATAAATGTGGATAGTGTCCACATGTGG
This sequence comes from Mytilus californianus, assembly GCF_021869535.1. Classification (NCBI taxonomy): domain Eukaryota; kingdom Metazoa; phylum Mollusca; class Bivalvia; order Mytilida; family Mytilidae; genus Mytilus; species Mytilus californianus. The sequence continues at coordinate 629,846 of NW_026262711.1, forward strand.
ACACAGATGATGCCCCCGCTTGCATATCATATAGTTATAAAGGGACATAAATGAAGAACGGTAAAAGTGATGCTATCCAAATTTGAACTTTATCTGAGTTTTATGGTAATAAGCATTGTGTGTAAGTCTCATAACATTTGGTTGAGGCTAACTTAAGTAGAGAACAGAAACTAAAAATTCAGCAATTTTTCTATTTGTAAACATGCATAACTCTAGAACAGTTGTGTATAAGTTCCATAACATTTGGTTGAGGCAAACTTAAGTTAGAGAACGGAAACTAAAAATTTTGCAATTTTTCCATTTATAAAGGGGCATAACTCTAGAACGGTTAAAGTGACGCCACCAAAATTCAATCTTGATCTGTGTTTTGTGGTAATAAGCATTGTTTATAAGTTTCATAACATTTGGTTGAGGCAAATCTATAGTGTTTTGAGATTAGTTAAATAATGGTGTCCTCAGCTAGTCTGTTGTGAATGTAGACTGGTTTAATAAATGTCACCTTAAGTTATCTGTAGTGTATTGAGATTTGTTGAATAAAGGTGACCTCAGGTAATCTGTCTATATATACTGGATTAATAAAGGTGACCTCAGGTAATCTGTTTATGCAGACTGGTTTAATAAAGGTGACTTCAGGTAATCTGTAGTGTTTTGAGATTTGTTTAATAATGGTGACCTCAGGTAGTCTGCTATGTATGAAGACTGGTTTAAGAAAGGTGACCTCAGGAATTCTGTGTATTGAGATTTGTTTAATAATGGTGACCTCAGGTAATCTGTGTATGCAGACTGGTTGAATACAGGTGACCTGAGGTAATCTGTATGCAGACTGTTTGAATAAAGGTGACCTCAGGTAAACTGTTGTGTATGAAGATTGGCTTAATAAAGGATACATCAGGTAATCTGTAGTGTATTGAGATTTGTTTAATAAAGGTGACCTTAGGTAATCTATTGTGTATGAATGGTGGTTTAATTAAGGGGACCTCAGGTAATATGTTATGTATTGAGAGTGATTAAATAAAGGTGACCTCAGGTAATCTGTGTATGCAGACTGGTACAACAAAGGTGACCTCAGGTAATCTGCCGTGTATGAAGACTGGTTTAATAAACCCCTTATGTTATCTGTTGTGAATGAAAAAACTGGTTAAATGAAGTCCTCAGGTAATCTGTAGTGTATTCAGATTTGTTTGATTAAGGTGAGCTCAGGTAAACTGTTGTTTATGAAGATTGGCTTAATAAAGGTGACATCAGGTAATCTGTAGTGTATTGAGATTTGTTTAATGAAGGTGACCTTAGGTAATCTGTTGTGTATGAATACTGGTTTAATTAAGGGGACATTAGATAATATGTTGTGTATTGAGAGTGATTAAATAAAGGGGACAGCATGTAATCTGAAGTCTATGAAGACTGTTTTAATAAAGGTTACCTCAGGTAATCTGTTGTGTATGAAGACTCGTTTAATAAAGGTGGCCTCAGGTAATCTATAGTGTTTTGAGATTAGTTTGATATTGGTGTCCTCAGCTAGTCTGTTGTGAGTGTAGACTGGTTTTATAAATGTCACCTTAAGTTATCTGTAGTGTATTGAGATTTGTTGAATAAAGGTGACCTCAGGTAATCTGTCTATATATACTGGATTAATAAAGGTGACCTCAGGTAATCTGTTTATGCAGACTGGTTTAATAAAGGTGACTTCAGGTAATCTGTAGTGTTTTGAGATTTGTTTAATAATGGTGACCTCAGGTAGTCTGCTATGTATGAAGACTGGTTTAAGAAAGGTGACCTCAGGAATTCTGTGTATTGAGATTTGTTTAATAATGGTGACCTCAGGTAATCTGTGTATGCAGACTGGTTGAATAAAGGTGACCTGAGGTAATCTGTATGCAGACTGGTTGAATAAAGGTGACCTCAGGTAAACTGTTGTGTATGAAGATTGGCTTAATAAAGGATACATCAGGTAATCTGTAGTGTATTGAGATTTGTTTAATAAAGGTGACCTTAGGTAATCTATTGTGTATGAATGCTGGTTTAATTAAGGGGACCTCAGGTAATATGTTATGTATTGAGAGTGATTAAATAAAGGTGACCTCAGGTAATCTGTGTATGCAGACTGGTACAACAAAGGTGACCTCAGGTAATCTGCCGTGTATGAAGACTGGTTTGATGAAGATGAAATCAGGTAATCTGAAGTGTATGAAGACTGGTTTAATAAACCCCTTATGTTATCTGTTGTGAATGAAAAAACTGGTTAAATGAAGTCCTCAGGTAATCTGTAGTGTATTCAGATTTGTTTGATTAAGGTGAGCTCAGGTAAACTGTTGTGTATGAAGATTGGCTTAATAAAGGTGACATCAGGTAGTCTGTAGTGTATTGAGATTTGTTTAATAAAGGTGACCTCAGGTAATCTGTTGTGTATGAAGACTGGTTTAATTAAGGTGACCTCAGGTAGCATGTTGTGTATTAAGAGTGATTAAATAAAGGTGACCGCATGTAATCTGAAGTCTATGAAGACTGCTTTAAAAAGGTTACCTCAGGTAATCTGTGTATGCAGACTGCTTTAATAAAGGTTACCTCAGGTAATCTGTGTATGCAGACTGCTTTAATAAAGGTTACCTCAGGTAATCTGTTGTGTATGGAGATTTGTTTGATAAAGGTGATCTCAGATAATCTGTGTGTATGAAGACTGGCTTAATAAAGGTGACATCAGGTTATCTGTAGTGTACTGAGATTTGTTAAATGAAGGTGACCTTAGGTAATCTGTTGTGTATGCATACTGGTTGAATAAAGGTGACCTCAGGTAAACTGTTGTGTATGAAGATTGGCTTAATAAAGGATACATCAGGTAATCTGTAGTGTATTGAGATTTGTTTAATAAAGGTGACCTTAGGTAATCTATTGTGTATGAATGCTGGTTTAATTAAGGGTACCTCAGGTAATATGTTTTGTATTGAGAGTGATTAAATAAAGGTGACCTCAGGTAATCTGTGTATGCAGACTGGTACAACAAAGGTGACCTCAGGTAATCTGCCGTGTATGAAGACTGGATTGATGAAGATGAAATCAGGTAATCTGAAGTGTATGAAGACTGGTTTAATAAACCCCTTATGTTATCTGTTGTGAATGAAAAAACTGGGTAAATGAAGTCCTCAGGTAATCTGTAGTGTATTCAGATTTGTTTGATTAAGGTGAGCTCAGGTAAACTGTTGTGTATGAAGATTGGCTTAATAAAGGTGACATCAGGTAATCTGTAGTGTATTGAGATTTGTCTAATAAAGGTGACCTCAGGTAATCTGTTGTGTATGAAGACTGGTTTAATTAAAGTGACCTCAGGTAGCATGTTGTGTATTAAGAGTGATTGAATAAAGGTGACCGCATGTAATCTGAAGTCTATGAAGACTGCTTTAATAAAGGTTACCTCAGGTAATCTGTGTATGCAGACTACTTTAATAAAGGTTACCTCAGGTAATCTGTTGTGTATGAAAACTGGTTTAATAACGTCCTCGCGCAACTTATGTATGAAGAATGGTTTAATAAAGGTAACCTCAGGTAATCTGTTGTGTATGGAGATTTGTTTGATAAAGGTGACCTCAGATAATCTGTGTGTATGAAGACTGGCTTAATAAAGGTGACATCAGGTAATCTGTAGTGTATTGAGATTTGTTTATTGAAGGTGACCTTAGGTAATCTGTTGTGTATGAATACTGGCTTAATTAAGGGGACCTTAGATAAAATGTTGTGTATTGAGAGTGATTAAATAAAGGGGACCGCATGTAATCTGAAGTCTATGAAGACTGTTTTAATAAAGGTTACCTCAGGTAATCTGTGTAGGCAGACTGGATTAACAAAGGTGACCTCAGGTAATCTGTGTATGCAGACTGGTTTAATAAGGGTGATCTCAGTAAATCTGTTGTGTATGAAGACTCGTTTAATAAAGGTGGCCTCAGGTAATTCATAGTGTTTTGAGATTAGTTTGATTATGGTGTCCTCAGCTAGTCTGTTGTGAATGTAGACTGGTTTAAAAATGTCACCTTAAGTTATCTGTAGTGTATTGAGATTTGTTGAATAAAGGTGATCTCAGGTAATTTGTCTATATAGACTGGATTAATAAAGGTGACCTCAGGTCATCTGTTTATGCAGACTGGTTTATTAAAGGTTACTTCAGGTAATCTGTAGTGTTTTGAGATTTGTTTATATGGTGACCTCAGGTAGTCTGCTATGTATGAAGACTGGTTTAAGAAAAGTGACCTCAGGAATTATATGTATTGAGATTTGTTTAATAATGGTGACCTCAGGTAATCTGTGTATGCAGACTGGTTGAATAAAGGTGACCTGAGGTAATCTGTATGCAGACTGGTTGAATAAAGGTGACCTAAGGTAAACTGTTGTGTATGAAGATTGGCTTAATAAAGATGACATCAGGTAATCTGTAGTGTATTGAGATTTGTTAAATAAAGGTGACTTTAGGTAATCTATTGTGTATGAATGCTGGTTTAATTAAGGGAACCTCAGGTAATATGTTATGTATTGAGAGTGATTAAATAAAGGTGACCTCAGGTAATCTGTGTATGCAGACTGGTACAACAAAGGTGACCTCAGGTAATCTGCCGTGTATGAAGACTGGTTTGATGAAGATGAAATCAGGTAATCTGAAGTGTATGAAGACTGGTTTAATAAACCCCTTATGTTATCTGTTGTGAATGAAAACTGGTTAAATGAAGTCCTCAGGTAATCTGTAGTGTATTCAGATTTGTTTGATAAAGGTGAGCTCAGGTAAACTGTTGTGTATGAAGATTGGCTTAATAAAGGTGACATCAGGTAATCTGTAGTGTATTGAGATTTGTTTAATAAAGGTGACCTCAGGTAATCTGTTGTGTATGAAGACTGGTTTAATTAAGGTGACCTCAGGTAGCATGTTTTGTATTAAGAGTGATTAATTAAAGGTGACCGCATGTAATCTGAAGTCTATGAAGACTGCTTTAATAAAGGTTACCTCAGGTAATCTGTTGTGTATGAAAACTGGTTTAATAATGTCCTCGCGCAACTTATGTATGAAGAATGGTTTAATAAAGGTAACCTCAGGTAATCTGTTATGTATGGAGATTTGTTTGATAAAGATGACCTCAGATAATCTGTGTGTATGAAGACTGGTTAAATAAATGTGACAGATTACCTGAGGAATTTATTAAACTAGTTTTCATTCACAACAGATTACATAAGGGCTTTATTAAACCAGTCTTCATACACTTCAGATTACCTGATTTCACATTCATTCAACCATTCTTCATACACAACAGATTATCTGAGGTCACCTTTGTTCAACCAGTCTGCATACACAGATTACCTGAGGTCACCTTTATTGAACAAGTCTTCACAGACAAATTATCTGAGGTCACCTTTATTAAACCAGTCTACATTCACAACAGACTAGGTGAGGTCACCTTTACTAAACAAATCTCAATACGCTACAGATTACCGGATGTCACCTTTATTAAACCAGTCTTCATACACAATAGATTACCTGAGGTCACCTTTATTAAAAAGTCTGCATACACAGATTACCTGAGGTCACCTTTATAAAACAAATCTCAATATACTACAGAATACCTGAGGACTTTAATAAACAAATTTTATATTCACAACATATTACATAAGGGCTTTATTAAACTAGTCTTCATACACTACAGATTTCGAGATTTCACCTTCATTCAACCAGTCTTCATACACTACAGGTTACCTGAGGTCACCTTTATTAAACTTGCTTCATACACAGCAGACTACCTGAAGTCACCATTACTAAACAAATCTCAAAACACAACAGATTACCTGAGGTCACCTTAATAAAACCACTCTCCATACATTACAGACTACCTGAGGTCACCATTATTAAACAAATCTCAAAACACTACCGATTACCTCAGATCACAATTATTAAACCAGTCTTCATACACAACAGATTACCTGAGGTCACCTTTATTTAACCAGTCTGCATACACAGATTACCTGAGGTCACCTTTATTGAACAAGTCTTCATAGACAGATTATCTAAGGTCACCTTTATTAAACCAGTCTTCATTCATAACAGACTAGCTGAGGTCACCTTTATTTAACAAATCTCAATACGCTACTTACTACCTGAGGTCACCTTTATAAAACCAGTCTTCATACACAGCAGATTACCTGATGTCACTTTTATTAAACCAGTCTGCATACAGATACTACCTGAGGTCACCTTTATTAAACCACTCTTCATAGACAGACTACCTGAAGTCACCTTAATAAAACAAATCTTAATACACTACAGATTACCTGAGGACTTTATTAAACTAGTTTTCTTTCACAACAGATTACATAAGGGATTTATTAAACCAGTCTTCATACACTACAGATTACCTGATTTCCCCTGCATTCAACAAGTCTTCATACACTACAGGTTACCTGATGTCACCTTCGTTAAACCACTCTCCATACACTACAGATTTATTGAGGTCACCTTTATCAAACAAATCTCCATACACTACAGATTACCTGTGGTCACCTTTATTACACCAGTCTTCATACATAGCAGACTACCTGAGGTCACCATTATTAAACAAATCTCAATACACTACAGATTACCTGAGGTCACCTTTATAAACCAGTCTTCAAACACAACAGATTACCTGAAGTCCCCTTGATTAAACCAGTCTTCATACACAACAGACTACCTGAGGTCACCATTATTAAACAAATCTCAAAACACTACCGATTACCTCAGATCACCTTTATGAAACCAGTCTGCATACACAGATTACCTGAGGTCACCTTTATTAAACCAATCTGCATACACAGATTACCTGAGGTCACCTTTATTGAACAAGTTTTCATAGACAGATTATCTGAGGTCACCTTTATTATACCAGTCTACATTCATAACAGACTAGCTGAGGTCACCTTTATTAAACAAATCTCAATACGCTACTTACTACCTGAGGTCACCTTTATTAAACCAGTCTTCATACACAACAGATTACCTGATGTCACCTTTATAAAACCAGTCGGCATACAGACATTACCTGAGGTCACCTTTATTAAACCACTCTTCATAGACAGATTACCTGAAGTCACCTTAATAAAAACAAATCTTAATACACTACAGATTACCTGAGGACTTTATTAAACTAGTTTTTATTCACAACAGATTACATAAGGGCTTTATGAAACCAGTCTTCATACACTACAGATTACCTGATTTCCCCTTCATTCAACCAGTCTTCATACACTACAGGTTACCTGAGGCCATCTTCATTAAACCACTCTCCATACACTACAGATTTATTGAGGTCACCTTTATTAAACAAATCTCCATACACTACAGATTACCTGTGGTCACCTTTATTACACCAGTCTTCATACATAGCAGACTACCTGAGGTCACCATTATTAAACAAATCTCAATACACTACAGATTACCTGAGGTCACCTTCATCAACCAGTCTTCAAACACAACAGATTACCTGAGGTCCCCTTGATTTAACCAGTCTTCATACACAACAGACTACCTGAGGTCACCATTATTAAACAAATCTCAAAACACTACCGATTACCTCAGATCACCTTTATGAAACCAGTCTGCATACACAGATTACCTGAGGTCACCTTTATTAAACCAATCTGCATACACAGATTAACTGAGGTCACCTTTATTGAACAAGTATTCATAGACAGATTATCTGAGGTCACCTTTATTAAACAAGTCTACATTCATAACAGACTAGCTGAGGTCACCTTTATTAAACAAATTTCAATACGCTACAGATTACCGGATGTCACCTTTATTAAATCAGTCTTTATACACAATAGATTACCTGAGGTCACCTTTATAAAAAAGTCTTCATAGACAGATTACCTGAGGTCACCTTTATAAAACAAATCTCAATACACTACAAATTACCTGAGGACTTTAATAAATCAATTCTATATTCACAACAATATTACATAATGGCTTTATCAAACTAGTCTTCATACACTACAGATTACCTGATTTCACCTTTATTTAACCACTCGCCATACACTACAGATTACCTGAGGTCACCTTTATTAAACCAATCTTCATACACTACAGGTTACCTGAGGTCACCTTTATTAAACCACTCTCCATACACTACAGATTACCTGAGGTCACCTTCATTCAACCAGTCTACATGCACTACAGGTTACCTGAGGTCACCTTTATTAAACCACTCTCCATACACTACAAATTACCTGAGGTCACCTTTATTAAACCAGTCTTCATACACACATATTATCTGAGGTCACCTTTATTAAACCACTCTCCATACACTACAGATTATCTGAGGTCACCTTTATTAAACCAGTCTTCATACACACAGATTATCTGAGGTCACCTTTATCAAACAAATCTCCATACACAACAGATTACCTGAGGTCACCTTTATTTTTTATATAAATGATAAAGTAAATGACATTGCTAATGATATTAGACTTTTTGCAGATGACACCTCTTTTTTGGTATAGTAGATGATGATCATGCTGTAGCAGCTGCTTTTTTAACTGATGACTTGGATGTTATGTCAAATTGGGCAAAATCATGGGCTGTTCAATTTAACTCAAAGAAAACTAGAAATATTGTATTTACTAGAAGGGAAAGGGAGCATCCACCTGTATTATTTTGGGGATAAATGGCAAAGAGGTTGAGAATATAAATATTCAATGTCATCTTGGTATAACATTTCAGTAAGCAGGTTCATGGAACACACATATTGATATTATTTATAAAAAAAGCATGCTCTCGTCTATCTGTGCTTCGTTAGGAATATATTACCTTAGCTGCATTTGGCAAAACGTTATGAATTTTGGTCCTCAATGCTCTTCAACTTCGTACTGTATTTGGCCTATTTAACTTTTTTGGATTCGAGCGTCACTGATGAGTCTTTTGTTGTCGAAAGGCGCGTCTGGCGTAAATACAAAATTAATCCTTGTATCTATGATGAGTTTATCGTCAAGTTAAACATTTATTAGATAGGAGTTCACTTATAGGTATTTATTATTCTTTTATTAGACCTATATCAGAGTATGGTGATGTTTTTTTGGGCAATTGCTCCCTGCATCATGAGTCTGAGCTTCTTCAAAATATTCAAATAGAAGCTGCTAGAATTATTACAGGATTACGATGTAATTCTTCAAGACAAAAACTTTATATTGAACTAGGATTAGAAACTCTGGAGAATAGACGAAATAAACATAAGCTTATACTATTCTATAAAATATTAAATGGGATGACACCTGCATACTTATATCAGTTAGTCCAGCCATATCTTCCCAGACAAACCCCTTATTCTTTGTGGAATTAAAAGAACACTTTTCACCCGCCTCTTGCTAGAACTAGCTCTTATTTTAATAGTGTCATTCCTTCCCTTATAAGACTTTGGAATAGTCTTCCTTTGAGTTTACAAAAATCCCCAAGTTTGGGTATTTTTAGAAGTGGACTGGACGAGTTTTATAGGACTGATGATATATTTAAACCTTTCAACTATGGGATAAGGAAACTTACTATAAGTCATTGTCAATTCAAAAATAGTGCTAGCAACCTAAAATCTCATTTGTTTAATCAGTTCTCATCCGAGAATACTTTTTGTACAAACTGTAATCACCCTGTTGAGGATAACCAACATTTCGTATTTATTTGCCCTAAGTACAATGATGCAAGACAGATCCTACTTGATTCCATTTACTCCATTGCTGATAATGTTGACATAAATATTGAATTATTACTTTTTGGAAACAGATTATTTACATATGATATGAATATTGCTATTTTTAAATCTGTTCAGAATAATATCAGTGACACCCAACGTTTTGTTTGAAATTTACTTTAATTTTTGTTTTATTTAGTTTTTTTCTCCTCCACTTCAACATTAATTCATTTATTCCACTAAGCAAGCTTAGTGTCTCTTTCAAGCCATATATATATATATATATATTTCTAATGACTTATAAAGGATATTTGCATGTTTCAAGGTAATTGAATAAATGATGAGTAATTGCCTATATATTTAAATATACTTTACATTTAGTAAGTAACACTGTAAACATACATTTGCTCGTGTGTGCTCATAAGTAGCATGCATGTTCCACTATATTACATTATTTTAAATACAGTTGTTGATAATTGAATTATACCTTGTACATGTAATATGGAGAGAGCTTTTATATGCTGTGCCTGTTGCTCAATCCTTTTCATATCTTAATGAATAAAATATGTTAAATATCAAAGTCACCTTTATTAAACCATTCTTCATACATAAGTTTCGTGAGGACTTTATTAAACCAGTTTCCATACACAACAGATTACCTGAGGTAACCTTTATTAAACCAGTCTTGTGTACTGTCACAGTCTAAATAGAAAGTAGAATAATGTATTTTTAGTTTATTCTATTTTTAGATCATATTATTACTACGCATATGGGGCACTATTTGCAAGATACCTGAGGGCACCGATTACCTGAGGGCCTACATCAGCGGACCTTTCTTCCACCTGCGTGTATACCCATCTACACATTCCACTAAATCCTCTTGAGTGCATTCAAAATCAAAGAAATATGAACTTGGATTTTTTATGTCATTTTATTTGAGGTGACTGGAATGTCCAAATTTGCCACCTTCCAACAGCAACATGAAACAGAGATGCCCAACCTCAAAGAAATTTTTACAAGTCTTGCAACAGATTTCATCACATTTATGTTCTTATGCATTTTCTGTTTGAAAAGTTCTTTTGTTTATATCTTTGAGTATGGCAGAAAACACATCTTTCCATATCCATGTCTTTTGATTCTGCTTTATGAAATCCCAGAATCCAAAAATATCATGTACTCCTCTGCAAAACTGCAATTTCAGCAGATGTTCTGTATAAAAGTAAAGACAACTTGATATATGCATTAGCATGTTTATGTTATCATGATAATATGGTAATAGCCGATTGTTGAAAATGGAGAGTAAAATGTATTTACAAAAACAAAGCAAAATAATGATAATACAAATGTGTATACCTTTGCACATGTAAACTACATTTACTTGTTATTTCTTTAATAGGTTTCATAAAACAATTAATTTAAGCATAAATCCCTGAAAAACTTACTTATTGTTAGTTTATTCTAATGCTGAGATATTTGAACGTTAAGCAAGCATCAATCAATCGATCCCTAAAACCCTAGTCATGTCAAACATTTCATATTCGTGAGATTTCTAATTCTTAATTGATGTGTCCAAGGGGGAATACAAATATGGTAACGTTGCATTTCTTCCGATTGGCAGTTAAAACCTTTGCTACAGTGGGGCGGTGTACAAGTACACAGTGACGAATGACATCCAGGGACAATCGAACACAATAACTTTTATTCAAAATTGTGTATGGTTATACTTTGCAGACGTAATCAATGATAATTTGATTGCTGAAACCCATTATACAAGAATTTTTAAATAAATGTGACACTGAAATTGAATCTTTCTAAACCGTCTAATTAATAATTTGAAGAAAATATTAAAACTGTGTTGATCGTGACCCACATGTAGCACCCGTGATGTTGCTTATGCTAGTATAAACCCGGTGACGTTACCAGTATAATTCGTTAGGTCACATTCGTGAAAAGGGGACGGGATTGTAGTAACGAACTTAGGAACATATCAGCTATCATCTGTGAAACGGATATTTCAGTACGGTTAACCAACTCGTGATGGCGTCCGTAAACTTGACGAAGGGATGATTTCAATGTTTAAATCTTTTTAAGCCTTCAGAAAAAAGAAACATAATAAATCTTTTTAACTGTTCATTTTCAATTTCTTTAAGGATTTTCAATAAGGCATAGCATAATACCTGGGTAAGAAAATTACGAGTTTGTTTTTCTTCTCTAGAAATGGTATTCTCTATTATTTGTTTAATTGGAACAAATGTTAACGCAGGATGTGTTTTTCTTTTTTATGAATGCATTCTGGTAAGGTTCAGGTTTATCATATTTAAGAAAGAATGTCAAGTAGTTAATATGAATCTGATATGTAAGGACCATGTATTTTGAATTAGTTACGGGTGATCAATAAATGCATTTAAAAGATGGAGGGAGCATGTATTGCTGATTATTGGACATGCCATCTTTAGCAGTTGTTTGAATAATAGATATAACATGGAGTCTTAATGAAAGGAAAAATCATTTCTTTCTTGCCGTTTTGTGGAGAAGTCTTCACATGTCTTCGCATTTCAACATTTCAAGAGCATCAATTCACAACTGACCAAATTTGCACTTTATTATGCAAAGGAGTAGGTTCGATAAGGCCTCTAAAATGGCCCCTAATTCTAGCTGAAATTGAAATTAGGATTTATTGACCAATGTCACAAGGAATCAAAGGTTGTATAATGACTAGCTTGGAAAAACGTCTTTTTGTTAAAAATTTATGTTTTTGCGTTCTATTCATGACGTCACAAATAGCACTAATTTTGATTTTCCTCAAAAATTCGATGATAACTGGTAAATTTACGTTGATTTTTTTAAGGAAACATAGAGCGCATGCGTCGACAACACATATATTTAAACCTAATGTTTGTTATGACATTTTACATATCTGACTTGAATATTTTGTTTGTCGAAGCCTGCAATCTATGTTTCCTAGGTCTTAATTTGGTTGAAATCCGGACGATTTTGTCCAATTTCGGAAAAATCTCTATTTTTAACCTTTTTGGAATGTCAAAACCAATGCTTAAATATAAAACTCTGGCTAAAATAGTTCTTTATAACTTTCTCACATGTCTTTTCATCAACTTAAAACACAATTTATCCTGAAACATTGAACTTAATAATCGGGGCAAAGTTTGGCCCTTACCGAACTTACTACTTTACATAGCCGCATATTAAATCAGCATTTTTTTTATATCAGGATGGATTGTATAATACAAATGACAGCAGTATTGGAACACAAAGACTACTAAATCTGACGTAAGGTAGTGCTGTGTTTCAGCAGTGATATACAACATATTGTCTTTGTTTTTTATGACTGATTAGCAGGTTTGTCAGAGGTATATATGAGGCTTCAGTGGTAAGTGTTGGTGGTTTTTCCAAGACTTGTGATTTGTATGGTTGAAATTCGCCTGAAGTGTTGAACAGAAGGTACTGTATATGTACTTATTTTTGCGGTGTATTTATTTTCGCGAAAATAAATACACGCGAATTCAAATGCAGATTTCGTGCATATAACAGCTTTTGAATAAATATCACTGGAATTTACATTTTGTACAACTGTACATGCGTGGTCACCTTGTTGGCCTTAGTTAACCCAAATTGAAACGTTGAAACTGTGAAAACAACACCAGTTACCATTATAGAAATTTAATTAAAAATAAAAGGACAAAAGGTAAAAAATGATAGCCCTAGCTAAATATGACAGCTTTAAGTAATTAACGACTTAAGGTGGTACCACACACCTTGACTAAAATTAATATGAATGTTTAATTTTCATAAAATTTTGACAAAATATTTACTTTGACCCTTTAACAAAAATATAAAGACTACAAAAAACTTGAACAACACACTTTATCGGAAAAATGTCATTGGATATATAGCAGTTTGACAAACACTAATTTTGATCATTGAGAAGCTTAATATTTCCTAAACAATAGATCATTATTAAAACGTTCAGCTGATTTTTACAGAGATATCTCCTTGTAGTGTTATGTACCACCTTACATAGTTATTAAACATCTATGAAAACAGACGACTGAGTTAATGATTGAATAATCTTCGTCTCTTTTGTAATATGTTTAAACAAATGAAGACCTACTAGTATTTAATGATAATTTAAGAATCATTAGTCCATTATTAATTATGTCCTAATATTTTTGAAAATACCGCAAAATTAAATACGCGCAAGTTCATCAACAATACCAAAATCGCGAAAAAAAGTACATATGCAGTATATCATTGTCAATATGTTCTTTTTCTGAAATAAAAAAAAAAGTATGAAAAGAAATTTTTTTATGACCAAATAAATTGGAAATGTGTGCATGAGACACAGATGATGCTCCCTCTTACATATAACGTTAAAAAGAGACATAAGGGAAGAACGGTAATAATGTCGCATCTAAAAGTCGTACTTGATCTGAGTGTGGCTATACGCATTGTGTATAAATATATGACATATTAGTATGCATAGAATGAGATAAATTCATCTGAAGTGTTAAAATATATGTTCCACGGCTTTAAATCGATTCATCCCTCAGCTTGGACAATATGTTCAGATGATGCTGTATTTTCAGTGGTATATTGACCCTAGTAAGAAACACAAAAAGAGTAACACAGTTCCCGTGTAATATGTAAATACTACCATGCCACCTAACTATTAAAATAGTTTCCTTCATCTTAGTGTTCTAGTTTTAATTGCACCTGCTATAAATAATTTTATTTGCAAATTACATACATATGGGCCAAGCACAAAACATAGCAGTATTAAAGTAATCTGAAATGCCAAAATCATTTTTTTTAGTTTACTGAAATAATCGGATATAAGTAAACCTTTATCAATCAAAATCGAAAATAATCTACTTTTTTGAAAGATTCGATGTTGTTTGGGAAAAAACGTCATTTTATTCTGTGTTCGAAAATTCTTGCTTCCCGGACAACGATGCTAATCATATGCAATGACCCCAGATTTGCACTCATTCGGTAGACGTCATGCGCATGCTCGGTAATTAGGGTTGCTGAGGAAAATGTCGGAAGCAAAGAAAATAAAACCGGGCCCTCAGCGTAAATTGAGTGATTCTGGCAGAAAAAGGAACAAAACAGTGGTAAATGCAAAGTTAAACAAAATTAGGATTTACATTGGCGATGAATATGATCGTTGGATGGAGATAAAGACCGCTCTACGTCTGGAAACAAACTCAGAAGTGGCAAAGATTCTTCTTGACAGGTAACATAATTTTCTTTCTGATTTTCATTCTATTTTTCGTTAAATTCATGATAAAGATATTTTCCCCAGCTTAACTTTAGACAAGGTTCTCATTACATAGAAAATAAATATATATAACCACATAAACCGTTGTGTAAGCGTCGTTTAACTGCAAGCAAAATAGAACCGAGGTCCTATTCCATTATTCCATGCACCATTATTCAGGCAATATTGCCTGCTTTGAACACTCTAATTTTTTCAAAGTAAACGTTCCGGCCACCAATTGTGTAAAGGCACATTTTTGGGGCCTAATAAGGGGACAATGCACACGCAACTTTTCATTATGTTGAAAACCATGTTTTTATAAAAAAAAAATACTTCTTTGTTTACAATACTTCAAATTATTCAGTAACAAGTCATTTACTATCAACCAAAAAAAATGGAAAAGGCCTTCTGTTTTCGGGAATTTTATTTTCTCTATGTATGGTCCGAGGACCTGCTTTCGACCGTGACCTATTTTCGACCTACCTTTATTTCATCCATTTCGATTGCACATCCATATACAATGATGTGTGTTCAGGTTAATATAGTAAGAAAAACAACACTGCATGCTTTTTTGACTCAATAATGTGTAAAAGCTGCTTTCAATGTGATTGTCATAATTAGAAATTTCATTAAATGTAGCCATGTTTTTTTAAGGTAAAAAATGGTTTTACTTGAATATTTGTTTACAAACAATCATTAAGAATTATATGCAATACGTTTGATATTTCTTCTTCTCCTACATTTGGTCTTCAGGCCACATGACTTTCATGGGGTTCGTGGTTGTATTTATTACAATACTGTCAAAAGAGCTAGATGAAATGAACATGATTCTATAATATAAAACAGTGTCAGCTGTATTTTTTTCAATTACTTTTTGGAAATATTTTTTTTTCACCTGTTTTAAAAGAGATAACAAAAAAACTTTCTGAGCTATTTAAAGTTAAATCTAACTTTTGAACAAACTTTAAAATTGAAAATGCATGTTGTAGAATCCAAAAGTAACAATAAAATGTTTCAATTTATACACGTGGAAAATTAACAAAAAGCTGTAAGATTACTTTTTTCATACTAAAAACTATAAAGTATACATTTTTTCTCTATATTTTACAAGAATCACAATCTTTGAAAAACATTAATTGTTGTATACAAGGTTGTCTCCTGTCAATGTTTATTGGCGAAAATGACTTTTGTCGAAAATAGGCCCCATTTTTTTATGTTGAAGGTGTTTCATGAAGCCCAAATTTTATTTTTTTGTCTGAATTTAATTAAACCAATTTTAATTTCAAATTTGGTTTACAGGTATGCAGTAACTGCAGCATGTTCTGAATCAGAACTCCTGCAAAAGTTGCAACTGTATGTGCAACCCCCCGTGGAGCTGCATATGTTTCTACACCTGCCCAGTTTGCAACCCCCCGTGGAGCTGCATATGTTTCTACACCTGCCCAATGTGTAACCCCCTGTGGAGCTGCATATGTTTCTACACCTGCACATTCAGTTTGGTAAATGTTCAGTGCACATTTATCTGATGTTTCTGGGATGCCTTTTGAACATGAACAGGTTGAAATGTAAGATAAAAAAATAATGTAGGTGTACTTGAAGTGATCACAATTAAGTATGTCCCCTTTGTTGTCTGAATTTTATGATCCCACTGCTACATTTGTAGGTGTCAGAATGGTGCACTAAGGCTTAAAATAAAAATATGCTTGTTTGCTGTTCGCCTACCTACCCAAATAATTTTATTGGTGTTTTTCAACAAAAATTATTTTTATTGTAAAATTAGAAACTTTATCATTATGCTTCTGTCTGTTTTGATGGTTTAATTTGTTTACTAAAAAAATTAAAATATGTTCCTACCTACATTGTACCCACCCATATATTTTATCCCTGGGTAGGGGAACAGCAAACAAACTATTAGTTAGGACTCAAGTGTTACCAGTTTTCCTACTGTATGTTCCTTAATTTGTTTCCATTCTCTAACTTTAGATGTCTCAATCAGAAATTTTGAAACTTTCTGTTTCAGTATAATACTATGCAATGCTTTTCAATACTATGTTTAATTTGCAGCTTTCGAGTTAAACTGGAGGGGGCATCTGTGTCCTCCAGACACATTCTTCTTTCATTTCTTATGCATCTTGACTAACCTTGTCCAGACAAATTTTTTGGTCTTTCAAGATGGGTCTGATTCAATGATTCTTAAATTCAGCAGATGAGACATTTTATTGTTCCCTAGTGACAAAATTGTGTTATATATGTCTGTACATTATGAGGAGAGATGATCCATGCATGTCAGGCATTGAAAAAATGGGCCTTGAACAATCAGCTTTACATAAATCTTGTAGTTTTATAAATCCATTTAAGTAAGTCTGTATACCTATAGAACTGTAAATACTACATTTGTACATGTGCAACTGCAAACAATTATTTATCAAATACACAGTTGATAATTTAAGCACACCAGGGTTTTAATCACACGTTTTTATGATCTATAATGCCAATCAGCGGTTGCACCTGGCATCAGAGTCCCTCATTATGTAAATGTACATGTAAGTTCCTTCAATAGGCATATAGGAAAATGTCAGTGTTTCTACAATGAATATACATGTATGTTGTACCATGTTGTACACGAGTGTGAGCTTTGGCTGATATCTCTGGAGGCAATGTTTTTCTTGTAAAGTTACATATATGCCACAAAGAGTAAAATGTTTTAGGATGTAAGTGTGTACTGTTAATACAAATGTAACAAATATTGATTTACAAGCATGACATTCATACATGTATTTGAATGGAAGGGTTAGAAAATAAGTGATCAATCATCATGTCATAGTGCCTTATGTTTTCAGTCTGACTATTAACAATTCTGAAAAAAACTTTATTGGTGACTGGAATGAAGATGAGGACTCAGCAAGTGATTATCAACCTAGTTTGGACGCCACTTTAAGGTTAGATGAATATGTTAGATTCTATCCCCACTCTCATTATTTTTAACAACAACCCAAAATATGTCATCCAGAGGTCACCTCAAGGTCTTCAACACACTAAAAACCAACAACTTGCAATGAGCTTTTTTAGTTTGTGCATGTAAAATATGGACAAATTTCAGAAAAAAAAGTTTTTGCCTCCCACACCACCATTTTGGAAAGGGAAGGATGAGAATCTAAAGATTAAGCTATCACAGTTGTCTACAAGATAACATTGTCAAGTTCCAACAATATCTTGGTTCCCAAGATACATTTCGTACTACACCGAAAAAAATATGTAAAAAGACATTTGGTTAAATGCTACAGAGGCTGGATAAAATAACTAAAACTGGAAGGATAAAACATACACACATTGTTCATTCTATAGCATATATGACTATGCATGTCAAACCACACAATTCTTTATTGATTTTCAAACTAGATATGCTTTTGGTCACCAATTTTAGATTCTAATGATATTCTATATTTCAGGCAGGACCACAAATAGGAATAGACTTAGATTCTGATGATGAAGACATGGATGTTGATATTAAAAAAGGGGACAGTATTGCTGATGAACCAGCAGTTGAACTAGGGCCAAGCATTAGCAGAATAGGAACTGATAATGATTTAACTGCACTGCTTGAAGACAAAACATTTTTGTTTTTTTTAAACCAAATTTTGGTATTGGCAAAAATGAAAGTTTGCAGTAGTGGGTTGCCATGAAGAAGTTGTTATTAGCACTGAAGTGATTTCATCTGCATTTTATTTAGAATGGGTATGTATTATAACAGTCTGTGCTAAAACTTTTCAAAATTAGGCATATTTACTTGAGTAAATTTCGACTGGCGCGACTTAAATTAATTTAGACATTAGCATCAATCTAGTGGCACAGACTGTACTGAGATAAAATATAATAGTACTCAACTCAAGACACATTCACACGAAAACAACACATAAATGATTAATTTTATTTTGCATACAAAACATTTTTTTTCAATAATTAAATTTAATATTGTTTATATAGGTAACTACAAAATGTATATCTACATGACCCATCTGAAAAGGTTCGTCGCTCTCGTTAAATCTCGTTCACTAAATTTTAGTAAATAACTTCTGGTTCTCGTTATAATCTTGCACTTTAATAAAAGGGACGAAACAGAATACAATGAGATGTGATATATGACATAAATTATATTTGTTCATAAATGCAAGAATATTTCATGCATTCATAATCCAAATTGTAGAAAACATTGCAGACCGTGTGTTGTTTACATAAATGACGTCAGAAATAAAATCCCCTAATACTGACAGCACAACCAACATCGGACCTATTCCGTACTCGCTGGCATTTCAGGTAGCGCCTGTCTCATATTAAGATTAAACACATCAGTAATGTTCTATTTTTTTTCTATTTCAGATTTGTAAAAATAACCACTTGGTAAACAAATGCTGCTCTCAGCCAGTATTAAATCGTAGGTTACACAGTGGAGACCTTCTTTTTTCGTCAGCTCTATTGATTTCAGGATGTAACTTCCAAAAGATCTCCCTGTTTGCAAGATTTCGAAAGCCGTTAAAGCTAGGTAAATTTGTACGCAATTCCGAAAAAACGTATTTCATTTTAGTTGTAATTTATGCTCATTTAACCCTCACATATATTTTATTTTGGACAATTGAACAAAGCAAACAAATTTTCACGGAAGGACATGAATATAATTGAGAAATCAGGGTATTACAAACAAGCTCGAATAAAGGGAGACAAACCTTATTAATCTGCAAAAACAATTTTATGTCAAAATTGATAGATTTACCTGGTACTGGATGCTACTGAAAATTCCCAATCAACTATTTTATCGATGAACTGACGTGTACTAAAATGTACTAAACAGTACTGGATTTAACGCTACGGGTTTTTTCTTAATTACCTAAACCAGTACTGACTGGTACTTAATCGATCGCGATAGTTAGTGTACTGAACATGTACTGAACAACTGAAAAAGATCTTGACATTTTTCCTTGCGGTAAATTCAGGCATTTAAGAGTTGTTCAGTTTAAAATGACCGTTTCAGTAGTAAAACCCGTTACTAGTGATGGGGAGTTGAATCCGATGCCTCGTGTTAAGAGAGTTCCACGTTGTTTGCACGTTAAGAACTCTTTGAGGGGTCCGTAGGTGGCCTGTTGCAAGACTAAATTTCTGCCCTTTTCCAATATACCCTCATTTTCTCGCGACATTCCAAATTCCCCGAACCTTCATCCTGTCCATGTGAGCTATTGTCATCACTTAGCGTCGGTCTCATCGTTCATCGTCGTAAGCTCTTCTCCCCCGACACCGAAGAAATCTCAACTTGAATGATCATTAAGGTATCTATAATTTTGTTTTATGTTACGTAAATTATAACAGATAGAGAAAATCTGACGGGGCAAACATGCTCAGAATGTCAAGATCTACCTGCTTCCTGTTGCACCTTATGGAGTTACTGTCGTCATATCACAATGTTTTGTATATTTTCATGTTTCACATCTTTAACAAAAACATTAAACGTAATGGCTCGTCTTGCACCATATGCTAAATAATTTAATGTGTCTTTTGTGAAGCTCGAGGCCGAACTATAAGTAAATAAAAACTTAATTCCAACTTAAATTGTTAGCCTGAGTTAGCAAACAACAATCCATTTAAAGGAAGCGCGATAGTTATAAACAAAACTGGACTACCAAATTAAATGAAATAAACCAATTAAATAAATATTCTCACTCAAACATTTATATTCATATATTCCAATATTTTTGTTTCTCTCTTGAAAAATATAATTGTGTAGAACTTGGTCTTTTCTGTATCCGAATGCAAACTAATATTTTCAGCAGAATATTAAATCAGTAAATCAACATATTTACTATTAAATGATATATCAGATCATAAATATACTTTCACGTCGACATTTTTCTTTTATTGAATCCCAATGTTTTAATCTGTTCTCTTTGCAGGTTAAAATCATGCATTTTGTAGACGAAACATGCGTCTGGCGCACAAAATTAGAAGCTGATATCTTTTTCAAAGTGTTATTTGCTATTATAGGCCTCAAAGTGATTTCACTACTGTAAACAGGGAAATTTTCGCGGCAGTTTTATTTTCGCTATTTTCGCGGTAAGAATTGAAACGCGAAAATAAAACGACCGCGAAAATTTCAAGAAAACTCTTATTCATAAGATGAAGAACTTACATAGGATATGTAGAGGACCACCGTATGACACGGATTTTACAGACGACAGATCGATACCTCAAATCATACCTGTATTTCTAAATGAAAAGCAATGTTAGAAATCATGACTTAACTCAAGTTTATCTTATTAACATGGAAGACATCTCAAGCAAGCGGACATTACGGATATTTTTATGTAAACAACACTGTTACAAATATGTAAATAAACCTGTTAATCAGTTTTAAAAGCATTACCTCGTTGAATCTGCTACACGGATTAATCAGATCAAAAGATCGATTAATTAGCATTAATCTCGACAGCATTTTTTTAATTCACTCTTAATTAGATCTTCTTTTCTGTTATTGTGTGTGTGTTTTTACAAGCAAACATGACACAACTTTTAATCTCTTTTAACATTAATGAACCGAAAACAAATGATATTTGATTGATTTTATTACTTGATTTACAATACATGTAAAGCTGTTCACTTTCTAAATCATTTATGAAAATATTTATATAGGTCACAAGGAAATCGCGAATTTGAATTTGAAACGGCGCGAATTTAGATTGTGTTCATAAATCGCGAAATAAAGACGGCGCGAAAATTTCCCGGTTTACAGTATACATTATGTGTTTACTTATACTACATTCACATACATATTAAACATGTTTGACTGTCAGCTTTCAGGCTCAACTGCAGTTCAATTTGTTGAAACTTGTGTGTTTGTCTATTTAGGACAATTTCCTAATAAAAAAAACACGTTTTTTTGGGGTGGCTTTACAGTTGGAACAAACACCTAAATTTTTGCTATGTCCATATCGTTATCGGTCAATTGAATCACACGAAAAAGCAAAACGATACCCCAAAAATAGCATCTAAACTTAAAAGTGAACAAAACAAATCATGCGTTATATTTATTTATAAGACTTAAAGATACATGGAATACACTGAGTCCAAATCACAGCATATAACGTCATATTCTTTTATTTTTTACAATGTAAATGGAAAACTGAACTGAGATTTTAGACAAGATAGAGTCAATTTCCTCTGCATTTGTTTCAATAACACAGTCAAAATATAGAAGTTGACAAACCTACAAGAATATGATTGATTGATTGTTGGTTGCTTAACGTCCAGTGGCAAATATTTCATGCATATTCAGGACGAGAACAAGTTCACAATAAATACAATAGGTAGGTTCTGTAATAGATTAAGGGGTTAAGGTCGGAGAAATTTAGACTGCCACGGGAAATGAGGGTATATTGGATAGGGACAGAAATTTAGCCTTCCAACAGGTCACCTACGGACCCCTCAAAGAGTTGTTGCAAGGGTTCTTAACGTGCAAAAAACTCTCTTTACACGAGGCAATGGATTTAACGTCCCCATTCTGACCGGACGTAGCTGCAAATTTTTACAAGAATATGAACATATTTGAAATCAGCCAGGACACCGTAAACGATTCAAATTACATGTTGGATCTGAAATACTGTAAATTAAAGATGAGATTGCAATAAAGGAGGTTTTCCGAGAGTTGCACTTTTGTGAAATAGATTCCTCAATTTAAGAAAGCAAGTGATCTTGAAAGCAAGTGATCTTGCCACTCACATCTACTCTGTTTATCCAACATATATATTTCCAAGGGTGACATGGGAATAGATATATGGTCACCATTTGGTATTCCTCCGACCTGCAGTAAAACCCTCGCTAACGTGGGGCGTCCGTTTGGCTGTGCGGGATGTACATGTTTGCAGTCACGTCCGGTCAGAATAGGGAGTTGAATCCGATGCCTCGTGTTAAGAGAGTTCCACGTTGTTTGCACGTTAAGAACTCTTTGAGGGGTCTGTAGGTGGCCTGTTGCAAGACTAAATTTCTGCCCTTTTCCAATATACCCTCATTTTCCCGCGACATTCCAAATTTCTTGAACCTTCATCCTGTCCATGTGAGCTATTGTCATCACTTAGCGTCGGTCTCATCGTTCATCGTCGTAAGCTCTTCTCCCCCGAAACCGAAGAAAACTCAACTTGAATGATCATTAAGGTATCTATAATTTTGTTTTATGTTACGTAAATTATAACAGATAGAGAAAATCTGACGGGGCAACCATGCTCAGAATGTCAAGATCTACCTGCTTCCTGTTGCACCTTATGGAGTTACTGTCGTCATATCACAATGTTTTGTATATTTTCATGTTTTGGTAAAAAAATTGTCAGCAATACCAGATCTGCATTTGGATAAACTGTTGATGTAATGTTTTTTTTTTCATCTTTGAATACAATAATTGTGTAAACAATTCTGTTTCATTCACCACATATTTCTACTTTGAATTGTACAGTTTGGTGAAGTTGAAGGTTTATTATGTTGATTGTATTTAATAGTGTTGTAACAAAGATTCATCAATTTTCATGATTGAACTCAATATTTTGAAAATATTCCAAAAAAAAAAGATGTAATCTAGATTTTATAAGTATCGAATAAGGTTATGTTGTTGATCAATGACGAAACAGCTTGAATAAAACCATATAAAGTCATATTATAAGCTGTATATTGAACATTCGAACACATTTGGATTATTTTGTTATGGAAATAATCAATTAATGTAATACACATCTAGCCGACTATACGGTCTTTGTCTTTAGTTTTTTTTTCTTATTCTCTCACATTTGACATAAAGTATTTTGTATATATCAATACTAGTATTCACTTTTTGTTCTGATTCGTTGTTAATACCGGCCATGTTAAATGGGCATATCAATACCCACGCTACGTCAATTTTTAAAGACCCAAATGTTGCAAAACACTTGTCCTACCTCCATGACAAATATGTTGTTGTCCCCGCAGATAAAGCCCCAAACAACATCGTTTTTGTGTGTAAATATCATTACATAGACTGCTTGATAAATGAATTAGGTATTGACGATTCACTTGGAAACTCAACATATACCCTCACGACACTTACCAAAGAGGAAATCCTGGATACTCATAGGTCTGTTCTATGTTCCTTTGGAATTTCAACCAAAGATGAAGAACTGGATCTTCCATCACTGTATTGGATACCTAAACTACATAAGTGTCCTTACAAACAACGGTATATTGCTGGGTCTTCCAAGTGCTCCACGAAACCTCTTTCTAAATTATTAACATCTATTTGATCAGCAATCAAAGCCGGGCTCCAAAGTTATTGTGAAACTGCCTATTCTTCTAGGTGGCGTGAATCAGATGTGGATACTAAAAATTTTCAAAGATCTTTTAAAGTACATACAATCTAAGACTCTCTCATCTTGTAATAGTATTAAAACATTTGACACTTCTACATTTTACACAAGTATTCCCCATTCCAAACTAAAAGACAAATTGAAAGAGTTGGTATTACTTTGTTTCATTAAAAAGAATGGCGAACGTAGATACAAGTATCTTGTCTTGGGGAGGGATAAATCCTACTTTGTAAAGAATCACTCTGTTTCAAACAAAAAATTCTCTGAAACTGACATTATCAAGATTCTTGATTTCTTGATTGACAACATATTTGTTACGTTTGGAGGACGTGTTTTTCAACAGACTGTCGGAATTCCAATGGGAACCAATTGTGCCCCTCTTCTTGCCGACTTGTTGTTTCTTTATTATTGAGGTTGACTTCATACAGGAACTTCTTAGGAAGAAAGATAAGAAGTTAGCAATATCCTTTAACTCTACGTTCCGCTATATAGATGATGTTCTCTCACTAAATAATACAAAATTTGGTGACTTTGTTGAACGAATCTATCCCATCGAACTAGAGATAAAGGATACTACAGATACAGTTAAGTCTGCCTCATATCTTGACTTGCATCTAGAAATTGACAATGAGGGTCGTTTGAAAATAAAACTTTACGACAAAAGAGATGATTTCAGCTTCCCAATTGTGAACTTTCCATTTCTATGTAGCAACATTCCAGCAGCGCCTGCATACGGCGTATATATCTCCCAATTGATACGATATTCCCGGGCTTGTGTTTCCCATCATGATTTCCTTGATAAGAGGATTGCTGCTCACAAGAAAGCTATTAAACCAAGAGTTCCAAATGGTGAAGTTGAAGTCATCCCTTCGTAAATTTTACGGACCCCATCACGAGTTGGTTGACCGTTATGGAATAACCGTTTCACAGATGATATTGGATATGTTCCTTATATCGTAACTACAATACCCTCCCTTTTCACGAATGTGACTTACCGAATTAGACTATTTACCGGATTTGTATTACCATAAGCAACACGACGGGTGCCACATGTGGAGCAGGATCTGCTTACCCTTCCGGAGCACCTGAGATCGTCCCCAGTTTTTGGTGGGGTTCGTGTTGTTTAGTCTTTGGTTTTCTATGTTGTGTCATCTGTACTATTATTTGTCTGTTTGTCTTTTTATTTTTGGCCATGGCGTTGTCAGTTTGTTTTCGATCTATGAGTTTGTAATATGAAGTTTTCGAAAAATGTGTTTTCTTTCACTGCTTTGTGCAAGTTTTCTTTTAGTCACGACAAAAAGGGTGGACATCACCTGTATTCGGCACTCCCTAGCAGAGATACTATTTTGAAGTTAATGGTATTCATTTTGGATCCCGTATTGATTTAAAGACCAGTTGCGATGTTACACATGGGGGTTCGTGTTGCTCAGGCGTTAGTTGTCTGTTGTGTGTGTGTGTACTGTTGTTTGTCTGTTGATCTTTTCCCTTTAGTCATTGCGTTGTCAGTTTATGTTCGACTTATGAGTTTCAATATCCCTTGATAGTTGCGCCTCTCTTTTGGCAAAGTAAGGTTTGAAATGTTCTCTTTACAATTCATCCTAAAAATGTCAACTGTGTAGATTCAGAACTATCAGGTGTAGACGGTTATTACATTGAAGGGGAACGTTGTTGTCATGCGTCACTGACTAGAATTTGTTGACCATGCTGTTAAAGGTCATGCCCTTATAAGCCAGAGATGTTTTTAAATACCTCTTCCATGGGAATAGGTGTTTCTTGTTGTTTTTTTTAGGGGGGGGGGGGGGTCGTTATAGTTTCGACTGCGCGCGTTTACTTGTGGCATATTTTGTTTACTCTGGCTATTAAACAAGATTAAGATCAGTGTCCCACGATAAAACATCGGACATGTTTTGAGGTTAAAAAAAATGAAAAACGCAGATTTTCCTTCATCATGAAATGGACATGTATTTTTCTTAACATTAATTTTATAGTTAAATTCGGTCATTTTAAAGTAAACAAATAAATAATGTTTTTCGTTATACATAAATTAGGCCGTCAGTTTTCCCGTTTGAATTGTTTTACATTTGTCTGTTTTGGTCCTTTTATAGCTGACTATACGGTATTGGCTTTGCTCATTGTTGAAGGCCGTACGATGACCTTAAATTGTTTAATTCTGTGTCATTTGGTCTCTTGTGGAGAATTGTCTCATTGGCAATCATACCACATCTTCTTATTGTTATAATACGCAGCTACATTAAGGACGCAATTTTGTAAAAATGACGAAAAAAGGGGGGTAGAAAGAGAATTGTCCATTATGGCTTTACTGTGAATATTCCATGGTCGTACATGGGCAATAATGAAAGGTCGTCCCATTTCTCATCATTTAACATAAAAATATGACCCCGTGACCCTAGCTCTGTCACGTGACGTGCCGTTTTCGTGAGTTAAAACTGTCGTTTGTATTTGGCTCGAGCACAACCTTTTACGCTTCACCATTCTCTGTCAAATTTTAACAGTAGGTTACTTAAAAGTGCTGGGGGTTAGAATAGTTTTTTTAAATTGTTTATTTGGAATGAATTTTACATCTCTGTTGGTCAAATTCCGTGATTTTGTCAACTTTGCTTACTTCGTACGACTCTCAGAGATAAAATTGGAGAAACCCCCAGCAAGTTTTAAGCTCGTATTTAAATGCAAAAAATAATTTTCTTCAGTTGATGGGTCTTGTTTTAGAATAAAAGGTTGTGCTAGGCCAAAATATAGAAAATTTTACGAAAATCCTGTTGTCAGCGATGTTTTAAATCGCAACAAAGATCGCGATTAAGAACCGGTACCGGGGAAAGCGCGGATTGTTTCCGCTCGAAACGAGAGATATAATAATTCTTGTTTTTAACATAAAAAACGGTGTTTTAACATTTATAAGATTTTTTTCAACTTTGTGTGAGTGAATATCAGTACTTCCAGATATATACGATGTGTCCTTTTGTAATTTGCTAGGACCTTTACTGTTAGGGTTGTGAAAAGTCCAGTAGAGCTACCTTTTTTGTAGTTGGACAAAGTTACAGTATTTAAATCGATTTATGTCAATTATCTTATATATGTGCATGACACTTAAATAACGGGAAGTAAAACTAAAGAATTTATTTATTATTATTTACAGAACTTTTTAAAAAACTCTCAGTCTATATGCCATGATGTTAAATACTAGTGTGATCAAGTGTGTCAATATGTAACTTTTCATTGCAAAGGGACTTATAATCTTTAAACTTCACTCCAAAATTATGTTTACAAGTGTTAAGTCCTAAAAATGGCTAACTGAGTTTCAAGTCTAAGGAGAACATGTAAATAATTACTAAATTGAACCTAAACTGACATGGGACCAGTTTTTAGCCTGTGATTATACATCTCCAAACAATGAAAATTAAAAAAATATCCCAATGTTTTTCAATGCGTAAAATGCAGCTGGGTGCCAGTTTAGCAATTACAAAATCTCCAAAATTTCAGCAGTGATTTTCCTTCACCAAATATTTGCAATCCCATTTTTACCAGTAATCAATGATATGAAAGAATATTAAAAGAAACATTAATTTCTGAATTTTCAGTAATTCTATTTCTCAAATTGTTACAGCAAAAAATCATTATCTTAATTTTACATAATGATTTTAGCCCACATCAAATTTGTATGTTTGCATAAAATTATTCTTGTCTGAAGTTCTGATCGCATTCCAAGAATTCAACAATTCATTTATAAAATAATATATTACTACAAATTTATGACAAATAGATATAAGAAGATGTGGTATGAGTGCCTATGAGACAACTCTCCATCCAAGTCAAAATTTATAAAAGTAAACCATTATAGGTCACAGTACGGTCTTCAACACGGAGCCTTGGCTCACACCGAACAGTAAGCTATAAAGGGCCCCAAAAAATTACTAGTGTAAAACCATTCAAACGGGAAAACCAAAGGTCTAATCTTTATAAAAAACGAGAAACGAGAAACACTTATGAACCACATCAACAAACGACAACTACTGAACATCAGATTCCTGACTTAGGACAGGTGCAAACAAATGCAGCGGGTTTCAACGTTTTAATGGTACCAAACCTTCACCCTTTTCTGAAACAATAGTGTAACATCACAACATAGAAAGACACACTATAAAATATCAACTGAAATAGCTTAACTCAATCAAAGGACATATTAACACCATTGAACATACACTGAACAAATAAATTTGACCTATGACACAATGTCAATACAAAATAAATTAAAGAACCTTAGTGAGCGCGCTCACATACCCCACGTCCCCACATTGTCATTGGAGAAATAAAATATGTGTAAGAAAAAAAAATTGTATAAGAAAAAAAAAAATCATAATTTCCTGTCAATATGCACATCTACATAGTATGTCCTTATTATCTAAAAAGGTTTCATGAAATTCTGTTGTGTGGTATCAGAGGAGTTGCGATGACAAACTGTTGAAGTAGTACATTGAAGCAAATAAGTTCAAAGGGGTGTTACTCCTAGAAAAAAAATTGAACCGTAATTTCCTGTCGATATGCACATCTACATAGTATGTCCTTATTATCTAAAGAGGTTTCATGAAATTCTGTTGTGTGGTATCAGAGGAGTTGCGATGACAAACTGTTGTAGTAGTACATTGAAGCAAATAAGTTCAAAGGGGTGTAACTCCTAGAAAAAAAATTGAACCGTAATTTCCTGTCAATATGCACATCTACATAGTATGTCCTTATTATCTAAAAAGGTTTCATGAAATTCTGTTGTGTGGAATCAGAGGAGTTGCGATGACAAACTGTTGCAGAAGTACATTAAAGCAAATAAGTTCAAAGGGGCGTAACTCCTACAAAAAAAATTGAACCGTAATTTCCTGTCGATATGCACATCTACATAGTATGTCCTTATTATCTAAAAAGGTTTCATGGAATTATGTTGTGTGGTATCAGAGGAGTTGCGATGACAAACTGTTGCAGTAGTACATTGAAGCAAATAAGTTCAAAGGGGCGTTACTCCTAGAAAATAAATTGAACCGTAATTTCCTGTCGATATGCACATCTACATAGTATGTCCTTATTATCTAAAAAAGTTTCATGAAATTCTGTTGTGTTGTTTGAGAGGAGTTGCGATGACAAGAAACAGGACTGACAGACTGACGGACTGACGGACAGACGGGTCAAAAACATTATACCCTCCGCATCTCGTTGCTTGGGGTATAATAAACTAAGGGAAGAATAATAAAAGTAACATGTTATATCGGTAAGAAATGTTAAACAATTAAAGAAAAACAATATGCTCGAACAAAAATACCATCCATTTGCAATAACTTTAAACACAGGTAAATGAAAATAATTTTGTTGTTAGGTATACGTGTACAGTACCAATAGAGAAAGGAAATATTATTACAAAATAAAGCATGAATTAAACCCTCTTCTAAATCATTGTTTATCTTTAATATCAAATAATCATCATGCTTGATACTGCTGTATACTCAGCTTAGTATCATTGTGAGTAAAACATAGTGAATAGGATAATGCACTACTGTATACTTTGAAAAGTGTTTCAGGAAGTCTTTATCATGTTTATGTACATGATGTTTTTCATTTTATTTTCTTAATTGAGTTCTGTTTTTACATGTTAATTGAAACATAAATTTTGTTATAGGTGTTAATGATATATTTTTTCTTTAAGTTTTGAAATAAAAGATTACCTGTTCTTCGGCAAAAAATGTTGCATTTTTTCAATGAATTCAAGCAAGCATGGTCCTATAATTTTGTGTTTCAGCTATAAGTTAAGATATGAGCTAACAAGTATCTCAATAATGAAAGAACTTTATAATTTACATGTAAAAAATTATCATACAAATGAATAATTCCACCTGCTATTTCTTATTTTATTCTGCATATTATCTTTTGAGCATTTTCCACTATTCAAACAGCCATGATAGCATTTAAATAATAACATGAAGTCAACAATGAACATTAACAGTTATCTTAAAAATATAAACATTTCAAAATTAATGTCTAGCTGATGCCTTTTCTGTGCTTTACAGTTTATTTTAATGCATTCAGAGACTAAGGATACATCATGAACCCTTATATTTAAGTAATATAATTTAACATTGTATTCAATCACTGTTCATGATGTATCATTGACATCAAAGGTTGTCCTGAAAAAATTATTTCCCTCACACAACTTCTTTAATTTTAGATCCCAAAAATTGCACATTCTATCTACACTAGTCTGTTATTAAGGAATGATTTTCTAAGAATTATCAGTTTAATTGTCTTATTTAACTACAATGTACAATTTAAGGCTCAACAGTACCAGTTATTTTTGTTGTTGGGATTCTGTACCAGTTAAATATAAGGAGATTGTGGTATGATAGGCTATTTCTTGATTCATGCCCTTCACCGGAAAAGATCAATTACACATGCACTTATGACGTCATTTACCAGAAAGAAGGCGAGCATGTACCCCTGCACTATTAAAGTCTGAAGCAATTTCAGGATCATCATTCTGCAGGGTAGTTTAGAAATAATCAATGTTCTGTAAGTACATATCTCAGTTCCCTATGCGACTAAAGGGACTTGGCCATTTAATTATATTTTTATTTCCCAAATATTTTGTGAAGTATAGGATAAATGTTTTTCACCCGTTTGCTCAATATGTGTTTGAAGTGACGATGCCTATATTTTTTGTCAGGTGGTGATTGAAGTCACATGACGGATACAACTAACTAACTACTGTATCTTGGTACTGGCATATTGCCAGTGAGAGAACTAACCCCAGGCTTAAAATGAAGTGGTAATAAGCAATTAAAGGACTTCATACAGTCTGAAATAAGTGTTGACAGTATAAGTAAAACAGTCAATTCCAGATAGTAATACTTACAAGTACATGCTTATACATCAGCAACCTCCAGTGGAGCTCATCATTTCAGTTTCATTTTTTTCTTTTCATGAAAACTTCATTTACTTTCTGCCATGTTCTTAATGCCGAGATATTTTGACCTACCCAGCAACTGTGAAGTGCTACAATTTTAATGAATATAGCACATAAACAGTTACCAGCCAGGTAATGCCATGCGTTACTGCTGTCTGATTTTCTACGAAGCTATATAAAAATATAAATATCATATTCATGTTGAATTAAAATGCAAGTTTTCATCAATAAAGGCCATTATGTTCCAAAATAAATTACATAATGAATATATACTACAAAAGTGGACAAACTATAACATCTTGCTTAAATAATTAGTACCTTTTAATATGTTGGTAGTCACCCAGATCTGTCTTAAGATATATAATGTACATGCATACACATAATACATTATATGTTATTCAGGTCTAAGACAGGGTATATGATGTGATATTCACAGCTTAAGTTTATTTCCCCTGAGCCGAAGGTGAAGGGGATATAATACAAGAGGCTCTCAAGAGCCTGAATCGCTCACCTGTATTTCAGAGGAGAAGATTTTTAAATGTAAGCAAACTTGATGAACACATTGTGTAAAATTGTCTTTAAAGTGCAATAACTCCTTAAGGGGTCAATTGACAATTTTGGTCATATTAACTTTGCTGAACATTACTGCTGCTTACAGTTTACATATATCTATAGTAATATTCAAAATAATAACAAAAAACTGCAAAATTTTGTTAAAACTACCAATTCGGTGGCAGCAACCCAACAATGGGTTGTTTGATTCGTCTGATAAATTCAGGGCCGATAGATCTTGACCAATTAAACAATTTTACCCCGTGTCACATTTGCTCTAAAAGATTTAGTTTTTGAAATATAAGCCAAAAACTGCATTTGACCCATATGTTCTATTTTTAGCCATGGCGGCCATGTTTGTCGATTGATACAAACTGGATACAATTTATAAACAAGATACCCTAAGGAACATTTAGTTAAAGTTTGAAGGTAATTGGCCCAGTAGTTTCAGAGGAGAAGATTTTTGAAATAGTTTACGACGACCTCAGACGATGGACGCCAAGTGATGGCATAAGCTCACATGGGGCCCTTTGGGCCCCGGTGAGCTAATAAGCCCTAAGCCGGGAATGTCACAGTATATACCCTGTATGAGACCTGAATTACACATATATTTAATACAGATTACCCCTGTCTTAATGTTTTTTTCCTGTGCAGGTATTTGTTAAACATTCATAATGCAGCATGTATATTCATTACATGTTTATTGTTTTCTTAATATTTTGAGTAATCAATTTAAATGCACCTTTTAAACTCGACATATTTTTTTCCGCCAAGAAAATGTTTTCAATAAAGTTTTTATATTTCATGTTTTGTATTTGTATGCTGGTATGTGTGTGTGGCTTCTCATATAACACATACATTATAAAACCCAACCTAATATGTTACGCATATGTGAAGGATTTTATAATTTACTTGTATACCTTAAAAGAATTTCATCGTGTACATGTACATGATGTATGTAATAATTTATATTATTATACTTCACTTTAAAATGCCATATTTTGATTGGCTAATACGAGGGTGTTAATTTACTCTATTAATCTTCATGGAGACGCTTGATCAAGTGTGCGCTTTATTAAATACGACTCTATCCTATGGCAAAAACTCTATTACCCTTCACGGAGACGCTTGATCAAGTGTGGGCTTTATTAAATACGGATGGTTGTTATGTACAAGACGTCATAGTTTATTACTTTAAATTTGAAATTTAATCGACAATAATAACAGAACATTCAGTATAATAAATTAAATTACACATATCTGATAAGGTGATAGAGTAGATTATTACCCCTCGAAAAGACATTGTCAACCTTGGCTTCGCCTCAGTTGACAATGTTTTCTCAGGGTAACATTCTGCTCTATCACCCTCTCAGCTACATGTTATTTATATAATAACACTTTAAAACATTAAATTTTAGTAATTGAAGTGTAAATTACGTGATTTTGAATTGTATTTAAAATGTATAATTGACGGATGCACATCATTATTTTCCCTCTGTGAGCCTCTAACATTCCTTAGTGTTCTGTATAGCTTTTGACTACGTCACATAGTATAAACAGGTGTTATTGTGAAGTTTTTGAGGTTCCAATAGGGGATAAAAACGCCATACAGATGTACATGTATATACCCCAGCAGTTTCCTGAATATATACTGACATCTCTGTGTTGTTATCCAATCACATAACTAAATGACACATTTGAAATCCATAATATACATGTGTGTATAAAACTGAAAGCTGATGTGTCCACATCATGCAAGTAGTTATGTTAATTAAGCTAGCTTACATATGAATTGTAAGCATATATATTTACATATATATTTCTCACGTGCCTTCCTTTCTGGTATGCAACTTCTGGTCAGTGGACGTAGTAAAAATGTACACAGTTACACTTAAAGGAGTAGGACTGGAGCTCTTATTCAAATAGTGACACCATGACATGGATATCAGAAATATGTCCATCTAACTTAGATGACAGAATTGTTAAAGTATAAATTAGTATATATATACATGCCTTCTTTTCTGGTAAAAAAAAATGTTTTTTTTGTACAAAATTGACTCAAATTCAAATAGTTACAAGTATGAAAAGCAAATATGTCCATAGGGTATAAATGTTATTTAAGGTGACTACAGATCTAGAGGGTTCAGGAATCTATCAGCATGTATCTCAAATATCAATATTATTATTCGAACTATGGTACCTGTGTAACATATTAACAAAGCGGACTACAGTGTGTTTACAAATCTGTTGTGGGAAAGTGTAATGTCATTTAGCAAAAATGACATGTATCTCAAATATTATTCTTATTACTTTGACTACTGTACAGGTGCAACATGTTGACTAAGCTGACCATGTAGTGTTTACAAATCTGTTGTAGTAAAAAGTCCAAGTAAAAATTACATGCAACTCAAATATCATTATCATTCACGGCTACGGTACAGGTTTAACATGTTTACAAATCTATCAAGGAAAGCGTCTAAATTGGACTATGGTATAGGGTGATAACTAAGCTGATCACATAGTGTTTATAAATCTGTTGAAGAAAAGTAGTAAAGTTAAAAATACATGTATCTGAAATAGATCATTAATATTCAGGGCAATGACAGGTTTAACATGTTAACTAAACTGATCATGGAGTGTTTACAAATCTGTTGTAGGAAAGTGCCATGGTAAAAATACATGTATCTCAAATATTGTGATTTTAATAATTGGACTATGCCTGTATTTACGTAGGAAGGGATCATTTCCGTTCGCCATGATAACATGTTCGCCTTGGGCTTGGGTCTGTTCGCCCTTGGTTCGTTCTCACTACTTTTATCAAAAAATGTTAATATCAAGGGTATTAAAGTTTTATAAACTTATTCAGATATTTATTTGGTACAAAATCTCGAAATTCATGAAAACATATGGAAATATTAAAAAGTTGATGGCTTTTTTATATCATTAATTATTCATAATAGCAATTCTCACTGCTTAATGTTGTAATAATGGTCTTTAATGGATTAATGATTAAAACAAAATTTTGTTTTGATAAAGTAGTCAGCTTGGAATTTAAATAAGTAAAAACAATAATGTACCAATTGTAAAACATGAAAAGTATTTATAAGTTTATTTACTTATTGTGATTTAATCATTAATAACGAGACTGCATAAATTAAGAGACTAGAATTATTAAAGTTGTTAACAAATATCAATAAAGATAAATGCATTGTACTCTAGCATTCTACTATACAAATGAGGGAAAATTATTATTTGGTTGCATGCGCAGCAATACAAAAATTTTTGGCAATTTTTCGACAAACTTTATCATGTTTATAACATACTCTGTTCAAATAATAGAGATCAAGGCAAATGGTCCCTGGAGGAACAGGAACCAGGGCGACCAGACCTGGATTCGCCTTTGCCTTAGTACAGGTGCTTGTGTTATCTGATTTTTTGAGAAGCATTTGTGCTTTTGCATAACTATCAGTATCATAATATGAATGGCAGAATAGGCTTGGCCACACATGCAGCATGTTGGTCTGCATATCTGCACCAAATCTGATTTGAATATATCACTTTCTCTGCATGAAGCCATTGAAGGGGAATAATTTCCTTGTCTTGCAAATATATATGTGCTCCCCCCCCCCTTTTTGGGCTTTTCTTCATTTGACGATTTGTAAAGGAAATGCGACACAACTACAACATTCAATCGACTCAAATGAGAAAATAATAGCATACATATATCAAAATAACTTTTTCTTAACCGAAAGAATGCATAAATGAGAATAATAGATGCCCGACACTGGCGGTGGCACAATCTCACCAGGTGGAGGCCTGAGTTTGGCAGTTAACTCCATTTAAACGTACCGTGTGGATTTCTTGTGATGTTGTGAGGTAAATTCTTACTAAATATCTGGCTAAAATAACAAAAATTCCACATTTCTGTCCATATTTCCTCATTTTTCGTCACATTACAGGTGCTCGAGAAAAATGTTGATGCAAGCTTCTGAATGAAGCAGGTAGTTTTTGATTGGCTTAATATTCGTAGAAGGCGGGGCTTAATACTCGACAGAAAATCGCCTTAATCATATAATTTATCCATTACTTTATACAATTTTTCGATAATTACCCTGATTTTGATCATTTCGCATCCTAATGCAACGATCGCTGCAACGTTGTGTCATCAGAAGATGGTGTACTGGACATTTTTCTTCTCGATCATGGCGTCGCGGGTACAACGACGCATGAATATTTAATGAGATTGAACGGAGTTATCTGCCCTTGTCGAAAGTAGTGTAAAACGGCCTTAATGTAGCTGCGTATATATGATACAGCTTTTTTTCAATACCAAGCCTGTATCAACTCAAGTAATACTTACAATCCTGAGAGCTTTTCTATTCTCAATTCATTTAGGCACATATCAATTTGAAATATATATTTTTGAAACTTTAAAAAAATAAGCATTAGTTGGGTCCAGTTTTTTATTCCAGCAAAACTTTAAATTATTTGTTTTGATATATATAGAATGATAGGACATTTGCATTCCAAACACTATAAACATTTCAGCTTTGAATTTTTATACACCTGTATCAAATTGACTCCACATTTGCACTTTTAAACTGTAGTCGTCTACTTGTCATTTTAATGAGTTGTAATCACAGTACGTAAATAAATTTAACTTATATTTGTGGTTAGTTAGTTCACATTGACACAGTCTTAAATATAGAGTTCAAAGTTATAGACTAGTAAAGGAAAAAATGTATATGTATATGTCACGATGGATTTTTATCAATAAACAACAGTCGTTTAATTACATTAAAATTTGTTATACTGATGAACATTAGGACATGAGTCAAGAATTGAGAATGAAAATTAGAATATATATATTTAAAATATAAAATTTGGACGAAATGCCAGTTAGGACCGATTACAACAGCTAAAGGACATGGTTCACTTATAGCACAGTATGGCCTTAAATATCAACTATATCATAAAACACCAAAAAAGTCACAGTTTGGTTAGTGAATGGGTCTATTTCAAAAGCCTTGATGCTAAATAAATCATTTCTTTTCATATAAGTACATTATATTCTCCAAAGTACGGTAATACAATAAGCAAACAGTCATGACTACAACACATTAAATTTTTAATTTGTTCCTTCGTGTCTTTGTAACCATATTATTAAATAAGACATCACATTTTGTCCAGAGGTCAAGGATTCATAATAATAAATGCATGCATTAATGTCGGAATTTGACAGTAGTCTGACCAATTTGAACAAGTGTAGGTAGATGTAGCAATTTGTGTTCCTATTAGTATTACTATAGCTTACTATATGGCTTCTTTTTTTTAAATCATCTGGTTTACTAGTATTGTACAGATTTGTACATAGAAAGCAAACTGCTCAATTTTGAGTGGTTGCCAATCAACAATAAAGCTATATTCCCATTTTCCTTTATATACAACTGCAAATTATTGTAGTTTGTATGGGACGAGGAGCTGGAGAGACCAGGCCCTTCCGCTGAGGTAGGTGAGGAAGAGGGTCTATAGCGCCCTCAGGGGTTGCAGGAGGAAAGTTAGCCGGGTCCAAGAGGAAGGCCACCCTTGGAAGGCAGAGACTTGGAGAGAAACAGAGGATAAGAAGAAAACAAGCAGAAGGAGAAGAGCAAGAGGGATAAAGACCGTCGTCGGTGATAGGCCGAACGACAGAAGCTGGAAAGGGCAGAGGTTCCCCTCCCTCAGCAGCAGGCAGGTCTCTGTCTGTCCCGTTCATATCACATATCAGTGGTATTTGGTATGCAGTTGTATTAGCATTGGCACATCTCATTTCCATGGAGATTATTTAGCCCTGTACTTTTATTCATGGTTCATTGACTTTTAATATTTGCACAACTTATCCTGGTATCTATGATGAGTTTATTTACATATTGAAGTATTGCTATTTTTAATTTCAACATTTGCATTATCAAAATAACAAATAGACGAGACATATCTCTGTGTTAAAAGTTTATTTAATTTGGATTCGCTATTATTTGTAGAATATCTAATTTCATTGTTAACACATGTACAATTTAACAACATTTTTTTTTTAAATAAGAATAAATGCAGAAAATATAACTTGAAAACAACTGCTTATCGTAACTGTGGAATAGATGTAAGAAATACAAGTCTATCAAGAAGAACTTGTAAACCAATCAGAGAATTTTATGAACGAAATGATGTCTCAAGACTATCTACTGGGGTGAAACAAACTGTTACATTTAAGAAAATTAAGAAAATTAACAAGCAGCGACGGATTCTACTTGATGCATTGAAAAATATACATTTGAAATTCCTTGCTGAGTCAAACACGAAAGTGAGTTATTCAACAATCTGCAGACTGTGGCCATTTTGGGTGGTATTTCCAAATGAAAGTGACAGGAGCACTTGTCTTTGCAAGCTATGCGAGATAACTAAGTATATTGCTATTGCCTTGAAGAAATCAAATATTATAGAAACGGATGAACTGGAAAAAATTATTGATGGACTGACTTGTGACCAAGATAAATATTTGCTAAAAAGAAGATGCATGTTTGGTGAGTGTGGTGTCTGTAAAACATCCAAAGGATATGATGAAGTTGAATTTAGTCAGTGGACTTCAAAGATTGAAAAAAGACTGGAAAAAGAAGAAGAAAAGAACATCAACCTTACTGTCAAGGAAGCAATGGAAATGTCTGCTTCAGATCTGGTTTATAAATTTGAAGATGAGTTGGTCAGGTTAAAAAAACATGTATTTACAATAAGAGCACAGTATGGATTGATTGATTGATTGTTGGTTGCTTAACGTCCAGTGGCAAATATTTCATGCATATTCAGGACGAGAACAAATTAACAATAAATACAATAGGTAGGTTCTGTAACAGGGGCTTCCGGGATTAAGGTCGGAGAAATTTAGACTGCCACAGGAAATGAGGGTAAATTGGATAGGGACAGAAATTTGGCCTTGCAACAGGTCACCTACGGACCCCTCAAAGAGTTGTTGCAAGGGTTCTTAACGTGCAAAGAGCGTGGCACTCTCTTTACACGAGGCATCGCATTTAACGTCCCCATTCTGACCGGACGTGGCTGCAAATTTGTACGTCCCGCACAGCCAAACGGACGCCCCACTTTAGCACGGGTTTTACTGCCGGTCGGAGGAAGACCAATGGTGACCATACTTCTATTCCCCAGTCACCCTTGGGGGTGCACAGTATGGATACTTCAAGAACAGAAAACAATCTCTAAAAAAGGATGAGTGCTTGTTGCACATTGACTTTTAAGAATATTATGTTTGTAAAATGGGTGAAGAAATTCAAAGCATGTATTTTGGCGCAGAAGCAACTATCCCTACATACTGGTGTTTATTACGTTTCCAACTATCAAAAAACCTTTTGCACAGTTTCTGAGAATTTACAACATGGTCCTGCAGGGATTTGGGCACATTTAAAGCCAATTCTAGAAAGAATAAAACAGGAGAGTCCTGATGTTACCTCCCTTGAAATATTCAGTGATGGACCAACAACCCAGTATCGCCAGAAGGGAATTTTTTTTTTCTTGCTTGTACAAACCTTCCAAAATACGGCTTTCGAAGCTGGTCACGGAAAAGGGATACCAGATGCTATAGGTGGTGCTTTAAAGAGACATGCTGACACCCAAGTAAAATTTGTGAGAGTGTTGGTTATATAGTATCCGACAGAGATATTCAAAAAGAACAGAAGTTAATACAAGCAGCACAGTTAAAGCCAATTCAAGGTACAATGAAGTTACACCAACTGATCTTTCAGAAGGACTATGTGATTGCCTATAGAAACATAAGTTGTACTTGCCAGGAGCCAAGTGACTGCTCATTTTGTACAGGACAAGACATAAAATTTTCAAGGATACTGGCAGATAAAAAACAGCAAGAATTCAAAACACAATTAAAACCACAAACTTTAGAATCTCCTTATGCTATTGACTTAACAGAAGAAAATGGACCCAGTAAACCAAAGAAGCAAAAACAGAGGAACATACAAATACTGAATTGCCATTTGACATCAATGAAGCATTATATAGCCTTAAGTATGTGAAATCATACAGACAGTTAAAGAGTAGATGTAGTCAACTAATAAAAGACCTAGGGACCTCGGAAAGTAACCCATTGATGGTTAATATCATTGACCAAAGAATGGAAGTTGATGCAAAAGCAAAGGATAATTATCCAGATGATGTTCCAGATGCAAAGGCATTATATCCCTGTAAGTAAGCAAAGTAAGCATCTATGGGCACTTACTGCGCCCCTTTAATAGCATATTTATTCCTGTATTGCTATGAATCTTAGTTTATGACCAAACTCAGTAAAGACACATCATTGTTACATTTGGTTGATACATTCAACAATACCTACCGTTATCTGGATGATATTTTTTCGTTAAATAATCCAGAGTTCTCTGAATACACTACCGAAATTTACCCAAAAGAACTTACTTTAACTAAATCTAACATAAACAGCAGCAGTTGTCCTTTTCTAGATTTAGACATTTCAATTTCTAAAGGGAAACTCTTTACTAAAATTTACGACAAAAGAGACGATTTTTCATTCCCTATTGTTAATTTTTTCTTTTTTAGACGGCGATGTGCCTTTGGCTCCATTATACGGTGTTTATAAATCCCAACTCGTTCGGTATGACCGTGTGTGTAGTGATGTCATACATTTTACCGAACGTAATCAATGCATCACTGGTAAATTATTAAGTCAGGGATTTCGTTACCATAAATTACTTAAAACTTTTACTAAATTCTTTCATAGATACAAAGATTTAATCAGTAAATTTGGCTGTACCTGTAGAAAACTTATTAAAAATGCACATCCTAAATTTTACGGTAATATTGTACTTAATGCGCGGAAATCACTATGTGATCCGTGTTAACTCATCGAACCTTTAAACAAACTTATTAGTAAGGGTTATCTTACCAATGTTGTAATTAGATCTCTGAATATAGTTTACATTGGCATTAATATCGATTTTGTCATTAGCAAATTAAAACATAACTAAATTTGTATTTTCTTTTCAAACGGGATGTATAGAGACACACACACGTTCATTTTTATCTATGAATAAGTCACTCCTAACTATCCTACTACCTGTCGATACATTTATTTTTGGCATTGCACAAGTCATGTCTTCTTTGAATGTTCATGACGTTAAAATACTAAATCCCTGGGATGTGTTTTAGTTGATTTCAGTCTCTGATGCATGATTTTTTATTATTAATTGTTTTGGCTTTTAACTAGCTGTCAGTAACTGCGAGTACTCTCAAATCGTACTTTCTGGTTTTGACCTGTTGGTACTAGTTGTAATGCTCTTTTGTTATTTAATGTTAACATGGATCTTGGCTATAAACTAGCGTTGATCATTTGCAATTACTACAAATTTTCACTTCTTCGTACTATGAACATCAAAATTATTTCATTTCTCCTTAAATAATGTTCTTGCACCTGTACAGGAAATTTTATCTAGCACTAATTGTATAGTTTTATTGTTGATATTCACCCCATATGTACCAAGTGTTAGATTAGTTTTATTGATATTAAAGAAAATTCTCTGTATTCCTAAACGGAAGATTTTATACACACAGAAGAAGAAGTATACTTAACAACAAAATTATTTTCATTTACCTGTGTATAATATGACGCAGGTTTTTTCAAAAGTGATGATTTTCTAAATATTGTTTAACATTTCACAGTGGTATCATACTTTAAACTTTGTTTCAACATGTTTATTTACTTTTGACCTTATTTTTTTTCCCCTTATTATTTGCATTCAGGTATCACAGATCAAAGTTATTCGTTAATTGTGTGTTAATTTACGTTTTTTGATTGAGTTAAGCCTTCCAATTGATAATTTATAGTGTGTCTTTCTATGGTGTGATGTTATACTATTGTTTCAGAAAAAGGGAGAAGGTTTGGTACCATTCAAACGTTTAATCCCGCGGCAAATGTTTGCACCTGTCCTAAGTCAGGAATCTGATGTACAGTAGTTGTCGTCTGTTTATGTAGTTCATAAGTGTTTCTCGTTTCTCGTTTTTATATAGATTAGACCGTTGGTTTTCCCGTTTGAATGGTTTTACACTAGTAATTTTTGGGGCCCTTTATAGCTTGCTGTTCGGTGTGAGCCAATGCTCTGTGTTGAAGGCCGATGCTCTGTATTGACCTATAATGGTTTACTTTTATAAATTGTTATTTGGATGGAGAGTTGTCTCATTGGCACTCATACCACATCTTCCTATATCTATTGACTTGGCACAGTCATCAAATGTTAATAGCTTTTCATGGTTTTTGCAGTTGTATTTTTCTTTGGATTCAATCACATATAACCTAGTAATTTTCTGATCTGCGGGTAGGCTTGAGACGCATTTCAATTCTGTTAAACAAAGAAATCATGGAATCTGCAGGGAAAAAGAAAGACCACAATCGCAAAATGGTTCTCTATGGCAGAAAACACAGGGTATGCAATTATGAACTAAGGTCAAATTTACACGACATTTTATCCATCTAAAATACTTTGTATTGGTTATAAAAGTTTCATCCATCCCAATTAATGTACACTGGTTATAATATATTCATCCATATGTTTTAACTTACATTTACATTTATTACAAGACGGGAATTTGAAAAAAGATTGATCGCCAATGAGACAACTCTCCAATATAGAGTGGTTTGCACTTGACATGCTATTTGTTAAGATAGACACAAGCAGTCTTAAAAATTGCTGTTTAGTTAAACAACAGTACCAATAGTTAATTTATTATAATTTAATCAATGGCGAGTTTCCCCCAAGGGTGACTGGGGAATAGAAGTATGGTCACCATTGGTCTTCCTCCGACCGGCAGTAAAACCCTTGCTAAAGAGAGGCGTCCGTTTGGCTGTGCGGGATGTACAAATTTGCAGCCACGTCCGGTCAAAATTGGGACGTTAAATCCGATGCCTCGTTTAAAGAGAGTGCCACGCTCTTTGCACGTTAAGAACCCTTGCAACAACTCTTTGAGGGGTCCGTAGGTGACCTGTTGCAAGGCTAAACCTCTGTCCCTATCCAATATACCCTCATTTCCCGTGGCAGTCTAAATTTCTCCGACCTTGATCCCGGACGCCCCTATTAAAGAACCTACCTATTGTGTTTATTGTTAATTTGTTCTCGTCCTGAATATGCATGAAATATTTGCCACTGGACGTTAAGCAGCCAACAATCAATCAATCAATTTAACTTCAAAAAGGGCGGGGGCTATGTTTTTTTTTCTCAGTCAGAAATTTATTTAGTTTTTCAACACTATCGATGAAATTATTTTTTCAAAGTTTAACACTATATGGGGGAAATCTGCAATCAGAATTTTTTTTTTTTGGTCATCTGCTTGACCAGAATATTTATTTTCATCAAATTGGGGATCAGAATAATTTAGTTCGAGATTGCATGTTACAGGCATGAAAATACGGATTTTTTTTGTTATCAAATTTTGATGTTACAAAATGTTCGAAATTATTTTAAATTAAAGAATGTATCTCCCTCATGCAAAGCCCGGCTTTGGCTATACTTTTTGGATTATAGCTCATCATCTTTTAATAAGCTTTTTATTTTCAAATATTTTGGCCTCGAGCATCACTGAATTAACTCATCATAGATACCAGGATTGAAATTTTGTATTTGCGCCAGACCCGCGTTTCGTCTACAAAAGACTCATCAGTGACGCTCAAATAAAAAAAAAGTAAATTAAAAAGGCCAATTACAGTACGAAGTTAAAGAGCATAGAGGACCAAACATTCCTAAAAGTTTTGCCAAATACAGCTAAGGTAATCTATTCTTAGGGTAGAAATGCGCTTCTGGTGCAGAAAAATTGGTACCGTTAATGTAATAAGCGACGTAAGCGCGTCCCTTTTTTTTTATATCCTGTGGTGTTTGTCGTTCATGGAATATGTTCGTTGTTGATCTGCGGTTTGCATGTTGTTTCGACGATTGTATCATTTATTTCTACGTTTCTCTGTTATGAATATGCTACGTGTGTTTGAACTGTATTTCTGTAACGTAGTGTTTTAGCGATATTTTTTAACATTGTCCTAAAGCGGGAGGTTAGGCATGCCATTACCAGGTTCAACCCACTATTTTTTTCTTAAAATGTCCTTTACCCAGTCAGGAATATGGCAGATATTAGGTTTTTGTTGCACTTCGGTGTTCCTGTTGTTCTTTTGTTTTCTTCTTATAGTTGATGTGTTTTTCTCGGTTTTGGTTTGAAACGTGGATTTCGTAATTTCGTTTTAGATCAAATAAGTAAGGCTAGAAAATGGAGACCATTTTTAAAACAACCCATAGGCAGGAATAGTCATTTTATGATGAATGATGTGGAACTTTATAAAATTTCATGTACATGTAACTTTAGAAAGTTGATAGGACTACCATGCAAGCATATTGTTTATGCAAGGTTCCTCAACGATATCGATTTATATGGTGCAGAATTATGTGTAAGCAGATGGACTCGTTAATATTATATGGAAAACAGGAGAGTTATCAATTCAATTCAATTTAATCAGTCCAATGGTGTCTTCAAGCAAGACACTTTTAGCAACGTTCAGAACAAAGTTAGCAATGTTACACAGGTGATAGATCTATAAGAAAAAGCACTGTTTTATCAGAGAATCAACTATATATGAAGGTCTTTTTTTGCTGAGAAATTAGCAGCTGTTTGTTCCCTCCCTGTACTGGAATGGATGTTCATTAATTAAACGTTCTTCAATACCTGAATTACATGCATCGGCAGATATTTGTAAATTATTACAGTTTGTAGTTTGAGGTTATATCGTTTAATACTC
The DNA here is from genome assembly GCF_021869535.1 of Mytilus californianus. Classification (NCBI taxonomy): domain Eukaryota; kingdom Metazoa; phylum Mollusca; class Bivalvia; order Mytilida; family Mytilidae; genus Mytilus; species Mytilus californianus. Next base: position 674,523 of record NW_026262711.1, read on the forward strand.
TGACCAATGTAATTTAAAATGACATCGGAATGGCTTTCCTCCCGCATGTAAGTGCGGCCAGCACAATCAGATGACAGTGTGATCATCACTAAAGCTAACGTATATATTAGTATATTGGTATTCTTCTTAATCAATATAAACGTATAATAACAGCTTTTTTTCTATTTCTATAGGAATGTAATTTTATTAAGCTGAATATGTAATGAAGAATGTCAGGTTGAGATTTTCTGGAACAATGATGAGAAACTTTCAATCAGGTAAGTGTCAATCGGATATGACCGACAAAATTCACGAATCTTCTGTATAGTGGTTGTCATTTAAACCTGTTTAAAGTTTCGACATTAGTTTATATGGTGCTCTGTTGGTCTATTACAGATACTAAAGAGTGGTTTTTAAAGTCGGGCGAACGTGATGTAGAGTATAGCGATGAAGATTTAAATGATTCATTGATTGTTGTTTACTGAACGCCCAGTAGCAAATATTTAATGCATGATCAGGACGATAACAAATTTAGAAACACATATAGCTAGGTACTGTAATAGGGGTCGACTGGAATGAAGGGCGGTAAATTTGGACCACCGCGACTGGAAATTGAGGGTAATTGGGATAGAAATTAAGCCTTGCAACATGCAACCTACTCAAAGAGTTGTTGCAAGCGTTCGTTACTTGCAGAGGGCGTGGCACTCTCTCTACACGAGGCGTCCGATTTAATGTCTCAATCTGACCGCACGTTGCTGCGAATTTGCACAACCAAACGGACGCCCCACTTTGGCAATGGTTTTAGATGGTCGGAAGCAGACCAAGTTTGACCAAATTTCTATTCCCCAGTCACCCTTAGGTGTTACGAGGTGTCGGATTAAACGTCTAATCTGAAAGGACGTTTCTGCGAATTTGCACATGCCGCACAGTCAAACAGCCGCCCCACTTTGGCGAAGGTTTTACTGTCGGTCGGAAGTTTGGCCATATTTCTATTCCCCGTCAACCTTGGTGTGTCGAAGATTTCAAATCTAGCGGAGATGACAAGTCCACCTCTGAAGATGTAATTCAAGTGCTGGAGATGTAAACCTGGACTTAATATCTTTAGCGCTGGGCTTAAAATTTTCGGAACACCAAGGTTGACAACGCTGGGATCTATACTTTTAGCGTTAGACTGATTCTCCAGTGCTTGACTTCATTCTTATCTAAAAGATTGTACAGATGTTCCAGAACTGTTTACAGAAACAGAGAAAGAAATAGATTGTAATATCACCAAAAAAGTCCCGATGAATATGGACTCACAGCAGAAATGTTAAAAGTGAAACATCAGAGCTGTAAAAAAATGGATTGCTCAAACACTTGACCCCTCCTATATCTTTTGTTAGGCTATTGTTTACCAAAAAATTGTTTCGATTTTGTTCAACAGTCAAACATTTACTGTGCAAACATAAAAAACAGTCTGAATTCACAGTAAACATAGATATAAAAGTATAAAAGTGTCAATTATTTATCCAAACAATGGACTTATATTGTACATAGAATACCGATACCTGGCTCTGATTTATAAGTACAATTAAGAGAATTTATAACAATGAGGAAAGGAAAGTATCATTCAAAGTGTATTACGTGACATTACTTTTTGAAAAAATATAGTCTCCAGAAGTTCATTTGTGGTCCAGTAATCATGCATTACTTGTTGCTGGACTAAACCCTTAACAATACTGTACTGCTTTATTGTTATAGTGTTTATTTTTTTTTCTAGGTATAAAGGTACCACATTGGATACCTTTATGGATTAAATGTAAAAGTAATATCGGATAGAAATGTATCATTGTTTTCTTTGAGATTGTATCATGGTCAGATCAGAAAGAGCAGCACGATATTTCAGATCTATTTCAACTGTAATCATAGTTGCCAGATATCATTGAGGCTCTTGATAGTCGCCAGTCGGCATAATACAACTCCTCCGTCCATTATGGGATTTGAAGTGTACGCTTTTGTAGGAATCTTAAAAAAACGTGAGGAAAAAGAACACAATTATAATGCACCAGCTATTAAAAAACAGACAAGATGAAAAAGAAGGAGCAACAAGACCAGCTTCTTGATCATCTTTTGTTGATATTTAAGCTTACAGCATTGCACAAAAATTTGGATACAATAGTAGACATGGGTGATGGTTTCAGATCTGTACGTTCAGCAGAGTATGAGCTGCCAATTTTTTATAAGACTGACAGAGTCAAATACTCTATAGGCTGTACACATCTTATAACAATGACATATGGTACAATGCCTGCTGACATCACTAAAAGATTGGTTGTAAATAGGTGCATAAATTTACAAGAAGGAAGAAGCATCAACATGGCTCTTGGTGAATATGTTAAACTTCTAAATAGAAACAGTGAAGTTGCTGCAACCAGATGCCAAACTAAAGACAGCATTCTTTAAAGGTCAAAGGAATTTCCTCACTTGATCATTTGGTATAATATTATGATGCAATCGGTGAGAGGCGCACAAGAGAGGTTTTAATCATTCTCCTTCCTACCAAAAAGATGTAGAGAAGGTTGCAAAAGATTTATTCGAGATAAAGGTATTTTTCTATTCACCTGGGAGGACAATACAATTGGAAGAACTTGGTCTGGCCAGACATCCATTCAAAGACTCTGCAAAGGATTTGTCAACATTAATTTTCCGCCATAGGCCTAGAGTTCCTTTCAGACGACTGAGAGATCGTCACTATAAATAAATTTGCAAAAACTTTATCAAGCCTGGAATATTCATATTTAGAGGGGGTACGTGTTATTTTCCTTGGAAAAAGTCATAAAAATGAAACATACCTATGAACAAAATTGAAATAAATGAAATATGGTCAAATTTAATTTTTCTTGTACGTAGTATTTTTTAATTCCATAAGCCATAATACTAACATTTACCGAGTTTGCTTCTTTCAATAATAGAATCAGGACAATAAAGATTCAGTGACCCCCCAAGGGTGACTGGGGAATAGAAGTATGGTCACCATTGGTCTTCCTCCGACCGGCAGTAAAACCCGTGCTAAAGTGGGGCGTCCGTTTGGCTGTGCGGGATGTACAAATTTGCAGCCACGTCCGGTCAGAATGGGGACGTTAAATCCGAAGCCTCGTGTAAAGAAAGTGCCACGTTCTTTGCACGTTAAGAACCCTTGCAACAACTCTTTGAGGGGTCCGTAGGTGACCTGTTGCAAGGCTAAATTTCTGTCCCTATCCAATATACCCTCATTTCCCGTGGCAGTCTAAATTTCTCCGACCTTAATCCCTTAATCTATTACAGAACCTACCTATTGTATTTATTGTGAACTTGTTCTCGTCCTGAATATGCATGAAATATTTGCCACTGGACGTTAAGCAACCAACAATCAATCAATCAATTCAGTGAATTTAATACTTTATTAGTTTTTTTTAGGTAAATTAAGTCAAATTAACTCTTGTCTTTGGAGCTTGAAAAAAAGTATCCATAGCAACTGTCATTTCGCAACACAGTTATCGTTATGAAAATTTAAACAAAAATCAGACACACAAATTATTTCCTTAGAAACAAGATGTCGAATTGATTGTTTTTATAGACATCTACCTTTATACCTTATATAGATACCATTGCCAGTCAATACAACTAACAGTTAACAAATCATATTAATATTAAATAGTTTTACACTTACTGGAAATTTGAGGATATGATTGAAGCTTTAAATTTTCTCCTAGATAACATATATGTACGTTTCGGCGATAAAGTGTATCGTCAGGTAGTAGGTATTCCTATGGGCACTAACTGCGCCCTTTTAATAGCAGATTTATTCCTGTATTGCTATGAATCTCAGTTTATGACCAAACTCAGTAGAGACACATCATTGTTACATTTGGTTGATACATTCAACAATACCTACCGTTATCTGGATGATATTTTTTCGTTGAATAATCCAGAGTTCTCTAAATATACTACCGAAATTTACCCAAAAGAACTAACTTTAACTAAATCTAACATAAACAGCATCAGTTGTCCTTTTCTAGATTTAGACATTTCAATTTCTAAAGGGAAACTCCATACTAAAATTTACGACAAAAGAGACGATTTTTCATTCCCTATTGTTAATTTTCCTTTTTTAGACGGCGATGTGCCTTTGGCGCCATCATACGGTGTTTATATACCCCAACTCGTTCGGTATGCCCGTGTGTCTAGTGATGTCATAGACTTTAACGAACGTAATCAATGCATCACTGGTAAATTATCAAGTCAGGGATTTCGTTACCATAAATTACATAAAACTTTTACTAAATTCTTTCATAGATACAAAGATTTGATTAGTAAATTTGGCTGTACCTGTAAAAAACTTATTAAAAATGGTATTTCACATCCTAAATTTTATGGTAATATTGTACTTAAAGCGCGGAAATCATTATGTGATCCGTGTAAACTCATCGAACCTTTAAACAAACTTATTAGTAAGGGTTATCGTACCAATGTTGTAATTAGATCTCTGAATATAGTTTACATTGACACTAATATCGATTTTGTCATTAGCAAATTAAAACATAACTAAATTTGTGTATTTTCTTTTCAAACGGGATGTATAGAGACACACACACGTTCATTTTTATCTATAAAGAAGTCACTCCTAACTATCCTACTACCTGTCGATACATTTATTTTTGGCATTGCACAAGTCATGTCTTCTTTGAATGTTCATGACGTTAAAATACTAAATCCCTGGGATGTGTTTTAGTTGATTTCAGTCTCTGATGCATGATTTTTTATTATTAATTGTTTTGGCTTTTAACTAGCAGTCAGTAACTGCGAGTACTCTCAAAACGTACTTTCTTTTTAATTTGACCTGTTGATAATATTTGTAATGCTTTTTTGTTATTTAATGTTAACATGGATCTTGTCTATATACCAGCTTTGATTATTTGGTATTTAATTACTACAAATTTTCACTTCTTCGTACTATGAACATCAAAATTATTTCATTTTTCCTTAGATGCTGTTCTTGGGACCTGTACAGGAAGTTTTATATAGCACTAATTGTATATTTTTATTGTTGATATTCAACCCATATGAACCAAGTGTTAGATTAGTTTTATTGATATTAAAGAAATTTCTTGGTATTCCTAAACGGACGTTTTTATACACACAGAAGATTAATTGATTGTTGGTTGCTTAACGTCCAGTGGCAAATATTTCATGCACATTCAGGACGAGAACAAATTAACAATAAATACAATAGGTAGGTTCTGTAATAGGGGCGTCCGGGATTAAGGTCGAAGAAATTTAGACTACCACGGGAAATGATGGTATATTGGATAGGGACAGAAATTTAGCTTTGCCGGTCACCTACGGACCCCTCAAAGAGTTTTTGCAAGGGTTCTTAACGTCTCTTTACACGAGACATCGGATTTAACGTCCCCATTCTGACCGGACGTGGCTGCAAATTTGTATATTCTGCACAGCCAAACGGACGCCCCACTTTAGCAAGGGTTTTACTGCCGGTCGGAGGAAGACCAATGGTGACCATACTTTTATTCCTCCAGTCACCCTTGGGGGTACACACAGAAGAAGTATACTTAACAACAAAATTTTTTTCATTTACCTGTGTATAATATGACGCAAATTTCTTCAAATTTGATGATTTTCTATAAATTGTTTGAAATTTCACAGTGATATCATACTTTAACTCTGTTTAAACCTGTTTATTTACTTTTGACTTTAATTATTTATCCCTTGTAATTTTTTATTAACTGTGTATTTGCATTCAGGTGTCACAGGTCAAATTTATGCGTTAATTGTGTGTTAATTTACGTTTTTTGATTGAGTTAAGCCTTCCAATTGATATTTTATAGTGTGTTTTTCTATGTTATGATGTTATACTATTGTTTCAGAAAAGGGAGAAGGTTTGTTACTATTAAAACGTTTAATCCCGCTGCAAATGTTTGCACCTGTCCTAAGTCAGGAATCTGATTACAGTAGTTGTCGTCTGTTTATGTAGTTCATACGTGTTTCTCGTTTCTCGTTTTTATATAGATTAGACCGTTGGTTTTTCCGTTTGAATGGTTTTACACTAGTAATTTTTTGGGGCCCTTTATAGTTTGCTGTTCGGTGTGAGCCAATGCTCCGTGTTGAAGGCCGTACCTTGACCTATAATGGTTTACTTTTATAAATTGTAACTTGGATGGAGAGTTGTCTCATTGGCACTCATACCACATCTTCCTATATCTATTGTCGTTGGTAGCCCTCCACTTGTTTGTTTGTTTCTAATTCCGTGGTTTTTTTTTTAAATGATGAGAGCAAAAAAAACAGACACAATTGGAATCCAGCAGACAAAATTGCATAAACATGAACATACAACACAACTTTCTAAAAACTTCAAACTAACATGTTCAGAAATGATATTGCAGATGTAATTAAATTCACCGTCGACCTAAACGTTCATATTAAGTAAAACAGGGATACAAGGGTCAACATAATGTGTGTGCATACTTAATATCTTGCACATCTGTTGGATCATTTGACCAATCTGACTTTGAGATTTTGTACTGGTCCTTATTGTCAATTACTTAATTTTTCTCGATATCGTGCCCTCGTGACAACCTCCACACTGTGCTAATGTGTTACCTTTAGTATTTCTTTAGTCAGACTTAAATGCAGGCTGAATCAATACAGGAATGACACAGATTAACTTGTAAAGGGGGTCTCATTGGGGGGTTCTGATCCCGGATTTTAAAAATATTTTTTTGATTTTTTCTTGAACTATAATATATGAAGCAACTTTATAATTAAGATTTATTGCATAAATATCAATCATGATCAAATAATTGTTATGATAACAAAATGTCAAAGTGGTTTGGCACTTGAATGGCTTCATGGTGCCAAGAAATATATAATTTGCATGATTAAAATTTATAATTTTTCATTTATCAAGGCTTATGAACAATTTCCTAAACTTAAAAATGAATAAATGTAAAAAAAGAAATTATTTGAAGATCTTTCTCTTATATATATTCAAACAATTGTCAACAAATTATTTGTGACTTTTTGTCCTGTGACTTTTTGTCCTATCCAATCTGTGACTTTATGTCCTGTGACTTTTTGTCCTATGACTTTCTGTCCGTTAAACGCTTGGAATAGCTTAACCTACAAAATTATTTTAAGACGTTCTGTCCTGTCAACTTACTACCTACGACAAAATTATTTATTAATTACAAATATCACCATCAATATTCCCGCATCCGGCTCTCTCCAAACAGAATATCGGATACCGCCCAATTAGGACAGAAGACCATAATTACTTAGATTACATACTGTAACGGCACAATGCGTTAGTTACACTCCGAACATGATTTATAATCGGTCCCTGAATCATAATGGAGCGAGCATCTATTGAATGGGAAAACATCCTAAACCGATGAATCAAACACTGTGATATGGATTTTGAGAAAGTATTGAATGCTAATTGTTTAGAATAACCTTAATTCAAATATCTACTTGGTTTTGTATTTTAATTGTTGGATATTTTATGAACGTCATAACTCAGGTTTTGATGCGGATAAAACCTCGAATGGAAATAATTTTGTCGTTTGTGTTATCCAAGAATTTGGACGGTAAACCCGATGTCACGCGCTCTCACTCTATGAACCTTTTGCAGCAACTGATTGAGGGGTCCGCTGTTGGTCTTTTGCCAGGCAATATGTATGTCCGAAATGTATACTAAGCTGATAATAGACAACTTTCATTATAGAACATTCATTTTGTAGTTATTGTTGATTTTTCTCGTGATGATCATGCATGACATTGCCATTGTACGTTTAGCAGCTAACACTCAATCAATCGAACCCTTAAACCCTACAATCATGTTTCAAACAAATCAAATTAGTGGGTAGATTTCTAATTCTTAATTGATTTGCCACAGGTGGATTAAAAATATTGTTGTAATTCTTCCCATTGGCAGTTAAATCTTAATTCGTCCTGTCTATTTGATTGAAAAGATCGAAACATATTTGTATACGCCCTATTCTATTCAAAGGCATTCCTTTTTTTTAATCAGAATTCTCCTGAATGTTTCCAGACTACTGCTGTAATGTATGCGTCAACGTATGGATTGTGAAAACCATCGCTTGGTAGCCGAAACCCATCTGACGAATCACTTGCGCTGTCTGCATTAGTAGGATCTCGTTGTTCGGGTGGTGATAAAATGAAATAATACATTTTTAGCGAGTCGATTCCTGTATTTTCGTGACAACTTCCCCTTCCTGTTGAAATAGTGTGGCTCATTTGAACGTCACGGTCTACGTTAGCTCCGAGGTTATTTACATCTATATTTTGGTAGATTCCTACTTTTTGTTCGTCTCGTCTATTTGTTTGAAGAGATTGATACATATTTGTACAATCCCCAAGGGTGACTGGGGAATAGAAGTATAGTCACCATTGGTTTTCCTCCGACCGGCAGTAAAACCCTTGCTAAAGTGGGGCGTCCGTTTGGCTGTGCGGGATGTACAAATTTGCAGCCACGTCCGGTCAGAATGGGGACGTTAAATCCGATGTCTCGTGTAAAGAGAGTGCCACGCTCTTTGCACGTTAAGAACCCTTGCAACAACTCTTTGAGGGGTCCGTAGATGACCTGTTGCAAGGCTAAATTTATGTCCCTAGCCAATATACCCTCATTTCCTGTGGCAGTCTAAAGTTCTCCGACCTTGATCCCAGACGCCCCTATTACAGAACCTACCTATTGTGTTTATTGTTAATTTGTTCTCGTCCTGAATATGCATGAAATATTTGCCACTGGACGTTAAGGAACCAACAATCAATCAATCATATTTGTACATTTGCACATATACGCCCTTTTCTCTTCAGAGGTATTACTATTTTCATCAGAAATTAATGTTTATAGGCATCAGCGACTGGCATTGATTAAACAAATACATCGCATGGTGAAACCCATGGGACAAATCTCTTGCGCTGTCTCTATTGAAGAGATTGGTACAGATTTCTTTTATAAAGTCTTTAATTCGTCCTGTCTGTTTGATTGAAGGGATTGTTACATATTTGTATACGCCCTGTTCTCATTAGGGACATCAACTCTTTCATTAAAACCCTCCTATATGTTTCCAGACTGCTGTAACGTAGGCATCAGTGACTGAAATGGATTAAAAACCATCGCTTGGTAGCAGAAACTCAACTGACGAACCACTAGAGTTGTCGGCATTAGTAAGATCTTGTTGTTCGGGTGGTGATAAAATGAAATCTGTCATTTGTAGCTCGTCGATTTCTGCATTTTTCGGGACAACTTCTCCTTTCTGTTGGAAAATGTTGGCTCGATTCGACGTCTCGGTCTACTTTAGCTCCGAGGTCATTTACATTTATATTTTAGTTGATTACTACATTTTGTTTAATGTTTGCTTTTTGACATTGTTTGTGTACAATGTCGAGAAGCTGCACCTTAGATACAAGGATCCACATGTACTATCTCAACAATACTGGCATCTCAAGTTTAATCCTTGTATGACGTAGCCAAAGTTTGCTCAAAATACATAATACTACGTTGATTAATTTCAATAATTTATTATCTGATGAGAACAATGTCCGTTAATTTCCTTTCATGTACTTGGGAGATGAAGTAACCTTACTTTATTTACTACTAATTCATTTCTAGGATGTATGTGAATTCTCTAAATATTTTTGTTGTGTTTCGGTGAACTTTCTTTTCTCAATGGCTGTTGATTAGTGTGTGCAGTGATCTCTGAGGTTTTTCATATAGTTTCGATTTTGATAACTTTTTCATCATCATCATCTATAAAATTAAGAAAGGCAAAAGTTTTTTTCAAGGTGTTTGGCTATGCTACATTTAGACGTAAAGAGGGAATGACTGACGACTAAAATAAAAGTGTTTGCTTTCATATAATACATTGTGTGCATTGTATTTTAATTTAAGAATGATGATCAATCTTGCGAATATTTCATCTATACACGTTTTGATCGAGCCACTCAAACCTACATAACTTGATGCTAAAGATGTTACATTTAAGCTATTTAATACGATTTTGTTCATTGGAGTATACATGCATAGTTTTTCTGAAAAGAAAAAAAAAACGATTTATTAATTAATTCGACTGAACAGATAACACTAATTATTTTTGCATTTGCATGCAACGTTGTGTAGGAAAATTGTAGAATTTAAACACACATTTACTTGATTATTGTGAAGGAGCTTATGCAAATAGGTCTGTTAGATTAGAAGTGGAAACAAGCTTGTTTAAATAGCTAATCTTTGGACGAGTTTTCTTACTTTTTCATTTGGTCTGGTCTTAACGAATCTATTCATGATTACTGACAGATTAAACACATCAAATTTATATAAAAAGGTTTTTAGTGTGCAGAACATTCATTGTTCAGTTGTAAATGAAGCCTGTACAGGGTTTTGATTTCCTCATTTATAATTAAATGATGCAATTATTTATATAATCGTTCCGTTATTTGTCTTTATCAGTATGAGTACTGTTTAAATATCATTTAAGTTGAATATATTTAGACTCATCAAATTCAGGTCAATTGGTAAGTCCATTAGATGTCTTTTTCAAATATTTGATGTCCACTTGACCCGAGTGACTTCTGCATAGTCACTATGTGTACTTGAAATAGCAATACACACAACGTCTTTGATTCTAAAGGTGACACCATTTGGAGTTTAAAAACTTTCTCGCTCCTTTTTGATGAAACAGAAGACATACAAAATAAATATATATATAAACTTTTTTTCATATCGTCAAAATAAAACAGAAATTATTTGCTACCCACACAAATGGGTTTAGCCACGTCCGGTCAGAATGGGGACATTAAATCCGATGCCTCGTGTAAAGAGAGTGCCACGCTCTTTGCACGTTAAGAACCCTTGCAACAACCCTTTGAGGGGTCCGTAGGTGACCTGTTGCAAGGCTAAATTTCTGTCCCTATCCAATTTACCCTCATTTCCCGTGGCAGTCTAAATTTCTCCGACCTTAATCCTTTAATCTATTACAGAACCTACCTATTGTATTTATTGTGAACTTGTTCTCGTCCTGAATATGCATGAAATATTTGCCACTGGACGTTAAGCAACCAACAATCAATCAATCACAAATGGGTTTAAATGAAAGTGTCCTGGTTTACATAAGTTTATTAAAAGAATCAGGCAAACTTCCTTTAATTGTAAATTGAAAACAAGATCTTCCCTAAAACTGTAGAGTGATCTTTCTCCTCTTTGTGTTTACATAAACCGTCTGCCTGGAATATTGTATCATCCATATACTATGACTGATACTGACATATATAGATTTATTCACTACTGTATTCTTACTCTAAAGTTTATCAACACTCACTGCTTAACCCTATCCTTATCCTTGGACGTTACATTGTACTTAACCTAATTTTGATTATTACCCATATCCTTATCATTAGCATTTCACTTATACTCAGACCATTAGATAATATTAGGTTTTTTTTTTATATCTAAATAATTTCTTTTTATAAAACAAGAGATGTGGTATTACATACGTTATTTGTGTCTTTATCTTAGCCTTTTTCTGTTATTGCTCATAAACAAAAGAAATTAACGAAAATTTCCCAGAAAAACATTACGGATTGATAAATTTAACCGAATCTAATAAAGAAAATGAAACTAATTTGAAGATAAAAACATTAAAGTGGAAAATGTTGCAGAAAAAAAAATGAGTAAAAGGAAAATTTCTTCCAACTAAATAAGCATTCAAACTAAGGAAATCGTCAACAGAAAACACAAATAAAAATATCCAACCGAACAGCTGCAAATGATTAGCATCAAAATGATTCAGCAACCAAACCCGTAGACAGTAAAAAATCTTCTTCGGATTGAAAACATTGTATAGGAAAGGGAAAAACGAAAGCCATATCATGCTGAAAAAAATAATAAAATTTTGTTTGAAACAAAAGAATATTGCTCTTCTTGACAAAAAATTAACAAAGTATAATAATCCTCAACTGAAAAACACCTATATAATTAAGAGTATGTGCAACAAAGTCATGTATATCTAAATTTTGGTCTTGACAAAAAAATCAAAGCAAGCAGAAAAAAAATGATTGGATGCAAAACAAAACAAATCAAATGGCTGATGAGGATCCATAAAAAAACACCAGAAAAGTAACAAAGAGGTATAACTGTAGAGAAAATAAAATAAACAAAAAATAAAGAGCAATTTCAGAGTTTGTAAAATAAGGAAAAAAATCAAACAAATTCAAATTTGGCATAAAAAAATTAATTAAATTAGTTGGCTACATTCTTGCGTTATTGACTACAAGTTTTGCGTTAATGGCTACATTTTTGCAGTATTTGGGGACATAAAAGTATGAGAAACAAAGTCTACTTCTTCCTATCTTATCTGTCTTTTGTTACATTTTCAATGAAACTGCCAATGGGTTAATGGTCAGCGTGCTTTACATCGGGTGCTGAATATTTCCATAAAACGTTTGCTTCTAATGTTAGCACGTTAAAAAACAAGCTATACATGTCGGTATGGTACACATCCAAACAATCTAAATAGTATTTCAGTGTTTTTCTTCTTAATTATATGTTATCTTTTTTCTAGTTGATTGATCTCTTCCATGTCTACAAGGGGCCTCGGTGGCCGAGTGGTCTAAGTAGTTATTACTGTAATCACTAGCCAGTTAACACTGAGGTTGTGAGTTCGAACCCACTCGTGCGGATGAACTCGACTCCTATCTTAATTGACTTGTATTGTCAGTTTTCCTATCGAAGGACGGTGGTTTTCTCCGGGCACTCAGGCTTCATCCACCAATAAAAACTGGCCGACACGAAATAGCCCAAAAGTGGCGTTAAAACACCAAAAATCAAATCCATGTCTTCATAGATATGAATACGTATATATTTAAATAAGTAATACTTGCCACTATCTTCTCTGTGTTCTTTTCTTCTCTTGAAGTGTGAGAAACTAAACAATATAAAAGGCAAAGAATAAAACAGAATAAAGATAAACCTAAATAAAGTATTCAGCTTACAAAGTAGACATAACAAACTTTACAAAGTGAAACGCATTGTCATCGCAATAAAAAATTATTGCCTAAAGTCACGATCTGGGAATACTGCAATATAATTGAAACCATAAAACTGTAAATTCATTTCATTCATTTTATTTTTTGACAAACAGTTAAGGCATCAATAAATTCAAAATTTGACTTAAAAGCAACAAAATTATAGGGATAATCAAAAGGATGTGCAGAATATTGTGAAAATTCCATCTACACATTGTTCTGAAATTATGATTCGAAATAAAGGTTTTACTGAGTTCCTTGGGTTATTTATTTCCCTTTTTTCTGCTTCTGATAAAAAACTGGTTAAATGCTAAATTGTTTTTTGACAATGTTCCATTTAAAATCTTATTTCTTGACTTAAATAATCAATGTGTTTTGTTGCAATTTTATCATCCAGTATGAACACCTCAGAATCAAATTTTCCATGATTTTAGATTGTAGGGCATTTCACAAATTTTATCTCTGCTTCATTTGAATATTTTTTACAATGCCTATTGCTTTGTGATATTGTTCAGTGACTCCTCTAATTACTACATAAAAAATTGTAGATCGAATTTCAATATATCTTCCAAATTAAGCACGTATATCACATGTTCATGACCAAAAATACAAAATAATGTGATGTTGGCGTGTAATTGCCTTTTCAATACATTCCTCTCTTGTCTCGTACATCTTAAGGTGGGAGTAGAAGTGGACTCACTAACAGAACTGGAGCTAGCCACCAGGAAAATTGTTCTATGCGATACAGTGTACGTGTGATGGGAGTCGGTGGAGGTGCGGAAAAGGTGGGAAAAGCATCTCTATTACCATCACCAATGATCGAAAAAGTGGCCAAGCATCTCCTTCACCAAAGATAAAAAAGGTTGCTAGAGTATCACCATCACAAAGATGGAAAACGAGCTGTCGCACTTCACATACTACAGGGTGTCTGACAGGGACGACTGGGTGGCAGCTTACCCGAAGTAGACTTGTCAAATACAGAATTGTGTGTGGGGCTGTGTTTATATATTTGAACTGTGATTTCCCGTGTAAATGGGTCAAAAATTAGCTTGTGTGCGTGTTACTATGACACAGTTCTCCAGAATTATGGAATATAGTGTAAATTTATGGTTCGTGTGAATTGACTGTTGAGTTATCTGTACACTTATATATATATATATTGATATTCGGAACAGCCGTTTACGAACTGTTTCCTACAAGAATGCCTTTGATCAGCTGGAGGGACTACCTTAATTTGTATAACATCAATCCACAAAATCCCTGGAAGATGTTCTTTTGGTTGGGATGAATTCTTCTTGTTTTTTATAGAAAATTTGTCTCCATTGAGTAGTCGTCCCCATGTCTCTTCTGAAAGACCAAGGACTTTATGGAAATCAACATCTTACAGAACATCTTCAGCCAAATCGAATTCTCGTAGGACTTTATCCTCAGCCAGATCAAGATCTCTTAAAACTTCTTCTGCCAAATCAAAATTTCGATCTCCAATAGTCTTACGGGATTGCATTGTTGGGTAGATCGAGATCAAAATCTCCGGTGGAGTATGGCAGCCCACATTAAAATACAATGTATTAAGGGAGATGAAGAAATTACCACAGGGAGAGGTCTAGATCTCCATCTTACAGGGCAGTACCATCATCTTCTAGACGAGTACCATCTAGATCAATATCACCAATTATTTAAAAATATCATCGAAATAACACATATAGAAGGAGGTCATCTAAATCCAAATCTACAAGTGACCGACCTGTTAAGCAAAGTGAGACATTTCCTATGAAGAAGGGAAGTACAAAATAATGAATCTGTATAGATAAGATGATGTTGTAAATGCTAAAGTTATGCACTTGAATTAATAAATACTATAGGAATTGGATCTGCTGTGAAGAAAAAAGTCACATGTAGAAATTCCTATCGAAAGTCGGTGGTTTTCTCAATTTTGAATGGTATTGCTTTCATTTTTCTTACATTTGCCATATTTTGCCACTTGCAGAAAAGTTTAACATGTTTTTAAATTGCAGATGTAATAAACATAAAAACCAATGTTGGTATTGTTCATGATGTTCAATCATAGTGATGACAGACAACTATATAATCATATTTGCTTGTAAAATATTGGCGTGCTACAGAAAGGATATATGCAACCAGTCACACTATTCAGTTATCCCACCCTCCATATTGGTGTCAGCAGCCCAGCATAAGGGTACTTTAAATACTCTAAAACACAATAATTTCTCAAGCCAATATTTTTCTAAACGGTAAAAGAGACTAGAGTGTTACAGTATACTGTTCATATGAGCTTGTGCCTTTTTCCTCAAGTCTTTCAAGACAAGTTTCTGATCTGTACTTTCAGTTCCTACAAAAATTTTGTTTAAAATATTACAACTATCACAGAAAGGCCACTTTAAGTTCGACAATAATTAGTTACACATGAATTTGATTTCCATAAATGAAAGAGCTGATCTGAAAGGTCATCAAAACATTCCTTATTGTTTAAGTTCAGGAATAATCTTTTGTATGGTATGAAATTGAAGTTTAATATTATATGAATGAAACAAACATGTTAAGTATAATATACAAAATAATTATGCATGAATACAGTGTAAAAATGTTGAAGAGCATGTAGTATATTAAGATGTTTCAAAATGGTGTGTTATTTGTGAACATATTACATGTATGATGTGGATGTAAACATAATTTCTCCATTTCTTTGTCAATTTAACCCATCTTGAACCCAAACATTTTATCAAGGCGTGGCTCACATTGATCGCAGTTAATGATTGGTAAATGCAACAGGTTCTCCCTGACAAAACTTAGATAATACATATACATTGACATCTTCTGTTAATTCAAATTTAAACTTATCTATTTATAGTGGATTGGGAAATGTAACTTCAACTTATTCTTATCCCTCCCCACTTTGTGTATGTACGGCCTTGTAGTAGCATTAGCATTCTCTTTTTGAAATCTACAAGGGTGTATTTTACATGCTAAGGGTATTGCTCTCCCTTAAAATAGGCTAGCTATTTAACAGACTATTGTAAATGTTTGTTATTCAGAATATATATAGTTTGCGGATTCATTTGTATGATGTAGAAATCAGGAATATGGATAAATCTATTAGGAGAATGAGGTTTTATTAATTAAATATTCATTGCGAAACAAATTCTTACATACTTACTCCTGGATTATCGGATTAATATCAAGCTTGATAGTTTAATTATCAAATTTTAACCTCACTCAGACTCAGACTTTAAATTATTAATTTAACTTTCTCTATTGGATAAATTTGATAATCAACTTTTAAAGATGTTTAACTTACACCAAAAGTCAATTATGTAATAAAGTGTTTTGTCATGCTTTAAGAATATCGTTAAAGCAATGTCTAGTGTCATACTTAAATGTATGCCCAGACAAACTTAAATATGATTTTTTTTAACATAAAATTAGCACAACAATGAAACATCAACCTTTATATTGATATTGGTTAATACTCCTATGCATTCAAATTTTCTATTATACTGCAATTCTCTTCTATTCACAAATTAGGTGTAGCCATTTATTCACGAAATTATTGTACATGTGAATGATACTAAAAAAATAATGTATTGGAATTTTGGAAAGCAATTGTTAAATTTGCAAATTAAGTACAAGACTGCAGTAAAGAAACATGAAAGTTAGGCACTATTACAGTATATTTACCAAAAGAATGATTTGAGTACAACTCCTCCAATATTTTAGGACGGGCATTAAAGAATGCTGCAGTTTTTCTTTCTCCTAAAAAAAGCTGTTGCCCATCATTTTTATCAATTCCCATAATAACAACATCTACGTTGTACCCTCCAATTTCAACTATCTGAAATGTTCAAAAGTATACTAGTTATATCCAGCAAATATGTTAAACATCACTGCATATATACTATTGTACCTGTCCCAAGTCAGGAGACTGTAGTTTTAGTGGTTGGCACTTGTTGCTATGTGTTATACATTGTATATTTTAAACTATAAGTATGCCCAGTCATTAGATGAGAAAGATTTCCAAATGATTCCAAACTTATTAGTAAGATCGATATATCAATGGATCGATCGATAGATAATAATTACACATTTACATAACAGTTTCTTAACCTTATGCACCGACCGTGCAAGGGCTTTATAGCCAGTCAAGGTCGTTAAAAAACCCGTAGTAGTAGTAGCAATGTTATGTTAACTCTTCTGTAACTTAAATATTAGTGATGAATAAAACTTGGAAAATCAGTTCAGAATTCTTTCAATTGGCTTAACAAAAGTACAGTGAGTCTATATACCTGGCTAACAATTTTCTTAAACAGTTGTTTAGCTGCTTTTGGTTTGTTTGTTGTCTGGTTGGTAAGCACTCTAGCTTTTTCTTTATATTCAAGCTTTTCCTCTGCTGAAGGAAAATCACATCCTTACAGCATCACAGCTGATACACAATCTGCCAGTATCTTGACCAACTGACCTTTATCAGAAAGTTTAATTACTTTTACATCCTCAACAGATGCCAGGTAAGCCAACGCTTCTGTTATTTTTTAAATAGTGATCTGACATTACATCTTCTGTTTAAATTGAAGGTAGAGGAGAACATTCATCTCTTATATATTCTTGGAAAGATTACTCAAATGGGCAATTAATTTTTCCATGTACATTCCTTCTCTTATAAGAATGACGAACTCCCAAAACTATCAAGTTCACCCGACTATCGTCTTAATTTCTTAAGACCGTACCAATTCAATCTTGAAGACAATTTACATTTTAGGACGAAATTTGATGGGGAAAAATGAAACAACTACTTGTTTCAAAATACGTCTTTATTTGGAAATGCACACCTTTATGGATTTGGTTATGAAATCAGTCTGACTCACCAATATCCCTCTCTCTGTTAGGAATCCCATACTTTTGTCAGTAATGGCTAGCTCCGTGAATTTGTTTGACAACTCTGTGTTACTGTATTTTCTCCGTATTGTGTTAAAGTCCTGTCTGGGAATCTGGTGATTTACCATCAATCTGGAAGCTTGCAACCGTCGTGCCTATTCCAAAACCAAGTAAAGATCACACGGATCCTATTAATTATCGGCCAATTGCTCTTACCAGTTGTGTCTGTAAAACACTAGAACGGATGGTCAATGATCGCCTTGTTTGGTTCCTGGAATCCAATGGGCTTTTAGCCAATATCCAGTGTGGATTCCGCCAAGGTCGCAGTACTCTTGACCATCTTGTTCGATTCGAATCATTTGTCCGTAATGGTTTTGCGAAAAATGAACATGTAGTGTCGGTCTTTTTCGATCTAGAAAAAGCCTATGATACTGCATGGAAGTATGGTATTTTAAAAGATCTCTTTGATATGGGGTTGAAAGGCAATATGCCAAATTTTATTTCGAATTTTCTATCTAACAGACAATTTAATGTTAGAGTAAATTCAACCATGTCTGATCTGTATGATCAAGAGATGGGTGTCCCTCAGGGCAGTATTTTATCTGTTACATTATTTAGTCTTAAAATCAACAGCCTTGTTGAAGTTTTAAAAAGTAATATTGAAGGTTCATTGTATGTTGATGACTTTTTAATATGTTATAGAGGCACAAATATGAATAACATAGAAAGACAATTACAGTTATGTCTTGGAAGAATTGAAAAATGGGCCTCGGAAAATGGGTTTAAATTTTCCACTTCAAAAACGGTCGGGATGCATTTTTGTAACAAAAGGCAATTGCATCTTGATCCAGAACTCTCTTTGTACGGCAACCCAATTAAAATGGTTGATGAAACCAAATTTCTTGGGTTAATTTTCGATAAAAAGTTAACCTTTCTACCCCATATCAAAATGTTAAAATCGAAATGTTTAAAAGCATTAGATATTTTAAAAGTTGTCGGCAGCACCGACTGGGGTGCTGATCGCAACATTTTACTTAATTTATATAGATCTCTAGTTAGATCTAAACTAGATTATGGCTCTATAGTGTATGGCTCTGCAAGAAAGTCCTACATACAGATTCTCGATGCTGTGCATCATCAGGGTTTGCGTCTCTGTCTTGGCGCATTTAAAACCTCACCAGTTGAGAGTCTGTATGTAGAGGCTGATGAGCACTCACTCTCTAACAGACGTTTGAAGCTTGGACTTCAATATGCTGTCAAACTAAAAACCTACTCAGATAATCCTGCCTACAGCTGTGTTTTTAATCCAATTTATGAAGATATTTTTGCAAAACATGAAAATAAAATTCCTCCGTTAGGTATACGTTTAAAATCACATTTAGCTTCTTTTGATTTAAAATCTGTTGCTCAAGTTGAAACTTGCAAATGTCCTCCATGGGAACTTCCCAAACCAAAAATGATATTTGATCTCCGTGAACACAATAAAAATAAAACAAATCCTCTTTTAATTCAGCAACACTATGCTGAAATCAAAGCCAATTATTCAGATTTTTCAACTGTCTATACTGATGGATCAAAAGATGGTGACAGAGTTGCATCTGCTGCTGTCTTCAGGGACAGAGCTGCAACTCTCCGTTTGCCATCTGATGCATCGATCTTTTCTGCTGAAGCAGAAGCAATAATTTTGGCTTTGAAATTTATTGCTTCTTCAGATAAATCCAAATTTATTATATGTTCTGATTCACTTTCATGCTTACAAGCTATACAAAATACTAAAATTAAAAACCCAACAATTCTCAAAATTTTATATGTAATGAGGAATTTAAAAATTCTTCTTAAAGAAATATTATTTCTATGGGTGCCGAGTCATGTTGGAATCCTTGGAAACACAGCTGTAGACCTTGAGTCAAAGAATGCCCTGGGTGACCCTTTATCTAACTGTGATATACCATATACCGATTTTAAATCTAATATTAGAGAATATGTTTTTAATATATTGAAAAATGAATGGAGTAAAAAAGATGGTAATAAATTACATGAAATTAAACCTAATTTATGTAAACCTTTCAATAATTTTATGTGCAGAAAAGATCAGTGTGTTATTTCTAGATGTCGTATTGGTCATACTAGAATAACACACGAATATCTTTTAAAAAATGAAGTAGAACCACAATGTATACCTTGTAACTGCAAGTATACTATTAAACATGTTTTAATCAATTGTATTGACTTTGCTGATATTCGGAAGAAGCATTTCAATGTCAATAATATGTATGATTTATTTAATAATATTCCATTTACAAATATTGTTTCATTCTTAAAAGAAATTGGAATATATTATAAAATATAAAAATGTTGTTATATTTAAAACGATTTTAATTTTTATCACGTTATCTTAGTGTTGATTTAGTCTAGAATTTTAGTTTATTGAAAGACCTTTGGTCTGATTTTAAAAATATACCTTAAATTGTTATAATATTCGAATTAGCTCTCGCCGCGATATAGCCTTTCTGTGCTAATGCGGCGTAAAGCAAACAACAATCAATCAATCAATGTTAAAGTCCTGTAATTGAAATGACTGCAAGCAGCTGTCTTAAAAAAAAAATACTCGTTCTGTTAATAAAAATGTCTCATTTGCATACTGCAATTGCTAGTCGTTCAACCAACATCTTCCATTAAAGCAACTTCTCGTTTGTATTTTGATGCAACATGAGTTTGTTTCATTTACTAGTAATCTATTTCACAACGTTTATTTTAACTACACTTCAAAATGTCATAATCATTTCCAGTATTTCAACCAATCAATCAATAAATACAAGTAATTCCAAAGTCAGATTGATTTTTAATTCACCTTCTATACTTTTCGTATCATCATTACTGACGTTTTGACAACGTAGATGCCTTTAAGTATTCCAATACAGGATGGTGCAAGTTTCTTATTGATTCCACTGTTACAACAGTATGTATGGTACCGTGGCCTATAGGACTCTACGCATATGTCAATAGATTTATTGAGTGATTGTTGGTTGCTTAACGTCCAGAGGCAAAAATTTCATGCATATTCAGGACGAGAACAAGTTCACAATAAATACAATAGGTAGGTTCTGTGATAGATTAAGGGATTAAGGTCGGAGGAATTTAGACTGACACGGGAAATGAGGGTATATTGGATAGGGACAGAAATTTAGCCTTGCAACAGGTCACCGACGGACCCCTCAAAGAGTTGTTGCAAGGGTTCTTAACGTGCAAAGAGCGTGGCACTCTCTTTACACGAGGCATCGGATTTAACGTCCCCATTCTGACCGGACGTGGCTGCAAATTTGTACATCCCGCACAGCCAAACGGACGCCCCACTTTGGCACGGGTTTTCCTGCCGGTCGGAGGAAAACCAATGGTGACCATATTTCTATTCCCCAGTCACCCTTGGGGGATATGTCGATAGAGGATGGTGTTTAAAAAAATCTAATTGGGACCACTGTAAGAACAGTGTTTGTGCCACTACGGCCCATAGGAGTCCAGACATAAAGTGCTATATTTATCATTATCCTGGTCATTCGTTGAGAACTTCATCCCACTTTAGTTAATATAAGGTTAAAGGGTGACAAATAAATTAACTGTATTGGATTTAAAATCGCACATGTTTTTTTTTCAAAAACGAAAGTCTAATGTAGATTTATTTGAATTATTATTCTGTGTAAACGAGAAAAATGCAAAGTTTATTTACTAGATTGTAAAAATAGCAGAGTGTTATGTTCTGTCCATAAAACACTTATGAATTAGGAAAATTACACTTATCGTCTTTAAACTTTTTACTTGATCAGAAATTATAGAAACTAAAAACACATGGTATATATGATTAATTAAAAGTTCCATACAGGTTTTAACAAAATATCACTTTCCTAATTATGCTCTAGTGTATTTGGAGGACAACTAATTAAATATAACTGATCATCATACATGTTTTCGTCATACACACTGCTGGTATAAATCTAAAGTCTCCATAATGTTCAATTCTCTGTAGATGCCTGCAGAAACAAATATCTAGCTGATATTTTAAAGTTTTATTTTTGATGTCTCTTTATCTGAACATCCAGACTAAAGTTCACCGTTAACAATTCCGTCACTATAGCATAACGTTACCCAGCTTCTAAAACGATGACATGATTCATTTTCTTTCTCATTCCTATAAACATAGCTTGCAACATAATCGCTTCGAATTTTGGCATTTTGATAATCTTTTGAATAGTAAGTTCCCCAAGGGTGACTGGGGAATAGAAATATGTTCATTACAGGTCTTTCATGTCTTCTGCTAACAACTCATAGTTATTCTGGTTGTTTTTCAGTCGTACCTTTCTCCCCAAAGCAGTGCAACCTTTTTGCAGTGTTTTTTCTTCTCTAAATTATAATAAAAAAGATGCTAACCTTTAAATATATACATTAAAAGTAAGGTAATGTACTACAGTATACAAATCTCCAATATCAATCTCATTTATAAAAAATCAATCTTATTTAAATTAGATCTTTCAATTTGCTTATTTAAAACCCCATGTACAAATTGTTATTTTCAGATGTAAATTTTAATTCAGCAAATCATTTCAAGTGACCTTATGGCCCTTTGATTTCAAATTGTCCCTAAGAAAACTTTCATTTTTGAATTTATTTGTTTTTCTAATTTTCTCATTTGAAAAGAGGGTCGAAAGATACCAGAGGAACAGTCAAACTCATTAATCGAAAATAAACTGACAACGCCATGGCTAAAAATGAAAAAGACAAACAGACAAATAATAGTAGACAAGACACAACATAGAAAACTAAAGACTAAGCAAAACGAATTGTTTCACATGTGTTATTATAGCTGACTATATAGTATGGGCTTTGCTCATTGTTGAAGGCCGTACGGTGACCTATAGTTGTTAATTTCTGTGTAATTTGGTCTCTTGAGGAGAGTTGTCTCAGTGGCAATCATACCACATCTTATTTTTACTATCTGAAACATAATAATGACTATAATAGATATAAGAAGTAAGCCTGGTAAGCTTTACTAACTGAACAAGTTCTAAACCAATTTTGGTAAATAACTGTTTGTCTTCACATCATCAACATGTTCTTGAAAGTTTTTTTACGATGCCTGACAATGCCTTTGACATACTGGCAGCAACACTAACCTGGTGTAAAATCATTGACATGCAGTTTAAATTGTTTGTCTGACAAAACTGATTTTCAATTTTCCAATTACATGTACTCTTAACTCCTGAGTATTTTTTTCTATCCTACTAAGAATAATGTGACCATTTCGTATAAAACAAAACTGACTATTTTATGCAAAAATATATTATTTCCACATTTCGCATTGGCATCATACCACATCTTATTTTTATCTTGATTGACTTTTGCTGCTGTCATTTATATTTCAACAACAGATTCTAGTTTCCTGAAATCTGTTCAATTTAACAATAGAATAGATAGAAAAGAATCTTGTGGAAAAAGGATATTGTTAACTAGACTCCAATATTACAATTCCACAGATGCAATGATGGATAAATACTTAAGTCGTTTTCAAATAATAATAGCAATTAAGTCTATACCTTACCAGTGTGTATGATCTGCAATTGTTCTCTGTCTTCTAGACACAAAGTCAGAAATTTGTATCTTTAGAAATCTTTTTGTCAAGTACTAAGTAATGCAGTCTGAAAAATCAATTTAATCAGATTAAAACAACATTTCTCTAATACATCATTTCATTCCTCTAATTCTTTACCGATTTATCTTGATTTTTTTAATCCTTGTGTGGTTCATTGATATCATTGTTTCATGGGTTATATTCAATCATGACATCAACAGTTCTTACTTCCTAATTGTAACATTGATTGATTGATTGTTGGTTGCTTTACGTCCAGTGGCAAATATTTCATGCATATTCAGGACGAGAACAAGTTCACAATAAATACAATAGGTAGGTTCTGTAATAGATTAAGGGATTAAGGTCGGAGAAATTTAGACTGCCACGGGAAATGAGGGTATATTGGATAGGGACAGAAATTTAGCCTTGCAACAGGTCACCTACGGACCCCTCAAAGAGTTGTTGCAAGGGTTCTTAACGTACAAAGAGCGTGGCACTCTCTTTACACGAGGCATCGGATTTAACGTCCCCATTCTGACCGGACGTGGCTGCAAATTTGTACATCCCGCACAGCCAAACGGACGCCCCACTTTGACGAGGGTTTTACCGCCGGTCGGAGGAAGACCAATGGTGACCATACTTCTATTCCCCAGTCACCCTTCGGGATTCTAATTGTAACATGAAAAAAAAGGTGAGATGACATCATAAAAAAGAACACATCTTTTTCCATATTAATGAACAGAATTTATCGTAATTCCTGTTATCTCTTTCTATGTATTGAAGTAGAATCTTCTGATTGTTTAATGAAGTAGAATCTTCTGATTGTCAATGAAGTAGAATCTTCTGATTGTTAATGAAGTAGAATCTTCTGATTGTTTATGAAGTAGAATCTTCTGATTGTTAATGAAGTAGAATCTTCTGATTGTTTAATGAAGTAGAATCTTCTGATTGTTAATGAAGTAGAATCTTCTGATTGTTAATGAAGTAGAATCTTCTGACTGTTAATGAAGTAGAATCTTCTGATTGTTAATGAAGTAGAATCTTCTGATTGTTAATGAAGTAGAATCTTCTGATTGTTAATGAAGTAGAATCTTCTGATTGTTTAATGAAGTAGAATCTTCTGATTGTTTAATGAAGTAGAATCTTCTGATTGTTAATGAAGTAGAATCTTCTGATTGTTTAATGAAGTAGAATCTTCTGATTGTTAATGAAGTAGAATCTTCTGATTGTTAATGAAGTAGAATCTTCTGATTGTTAATGAAGTAGAATCTTCTGATTGTTAATGAAGTAGAATCTTCTGATTGTTTAATGAAGTAGAATCTTCTGATTGTTTAATGAAGTAGAATCTTCTGATTGTTAATGAAGTAGAATCTTCTGATTGTTAATGAAATAGAATCTTCTGATTGTTAATGAAGTAGAATCCTCTGATTGTTAATGAAGTAGAATCTTCTGATTGTTAATGAAGTAGAATCTTCTGATTGTTTAATGATGTAGAATCTTCTGATTGTTTAATGATGTAGAATCTTCTGATTGTTAATGATGTAGAATCTTCTGATTGTTTAATGGTATACCCTGTTTGATAGTAATATTGCCAGACATATATTTAACCATTTAAGCTCCTTGTCAAAAGCATTTATATTCTACTAGGCGATAATACTACTGCCGAAAAATAAGAAAAAGCAGGAAATCGGTTGGAGATAATCTATGCATCATTTCATGACCTTTATGTATTAGGCAATTGTGGGCTCAATGATCACAGCTTATGTGCTGTTAGATCATTATATAAAATAATGGAGACCTGGAGTTGTTTTGTGAATAGGACTAATGATGTTGGTTGGCATTGTACCTGGCACACACACAGAAGAGCCAAAAAAACCTAGATCCTTACTTGGACATACAAGTAAATGAATTGTTAGAACTATGCACAACGTTTAATGCCTACAGAGAAGATCTTTCTGTTATATATATCGCTGATAAGCTTCTGGCCATTGTTGATGACATCTGATTTAAGCTGTTTCCATAAATGAGATCACAGAAATCTTCCATTTGCAGATTGAAATCAGTAGTTGGACACCAGAGTGGTGATGAAGCAGGGCTTTGGTGATAGCGTTCATCGGCATTTTCTGTAATTATCCCTTCTATATCCTCTGCCACTTCTGGTGTTTTGCGTTTAGGCGATTATTTGAAAGACGGTGAAGCAATTTCTTCCTATTTTTTTCCATCAGTTTGGATCCAAACTTTGACGAGACTGAATTGTCTTGGACATTTGGCAACCTAGAATGTGTTTCTGCTATTGATGTTTTGACTGATTCACAAATGTTGAATCAGGCCTGCTGTTCAGTCCAGTTCGATTTTATTGAGTCGGAGAAGCTTTCTACACCTCTTCTTGTCGGCTTTTGTCTTCTCAACTGTGTAAGATTTATCTTTTTCATGAGTCCCCAAGGGTGACTTGGGAATAGAAATATGGTCACTACAGGTCTTTTTCGACCGGCAGTAAAACACTTGCCAAAGTTGGGCCTCCGTTTGGTTGTTCGGGATGTACAAGTTCGTAGCCACGTCCAGTAAGAATGGGGGCGTTAAATCCGATACCTCGTGTAACAAAAAGGGGCCCTTGCAACAACTCTTAGATGGGTTCGAAGGTGGCCTGGTGCAATGCATGTAGTACGATGAAACGGTTCGGAATGAATGTATGTGTTCCCCCGTTCCCATCACCTTCTCGATGTTGGTTTGTGGATAGGTTCTTTCCACGATTTTTACTGCCAACAAATACTCTATATACTTTCTTGTTCAAAGTATATTTTATTGTTGTATTGTTTTGCTTACATGAAGTGTTCCCAGAAAAAAAGCTTAACAAACTCGCTCTTTTTCCCCGTCTGTAGTTTTATCAGTAGGAATGATTTTTTTTTCTTTTTGTGGGTGGTACATCTTTTGGCTTTAATTTATAGTTAAACAGTAGGAATTTGAATTTTCTTTTCTTTTTGTGGTACATCTTTTGGCTTTAGTTCGCTCTACATTTTGGCAAATAAAGTATATCTGCTTCTCATAATGATCCCAACTCATAATAAGTAGTAAAAATCTCTCCTGCTTGATCTGTCGTTAACTTTACAGAGCATTTAAATATACATTTGAACAGTGGCGATATTTCATCTTTTTCTTTTCCTGTTAAACTGGTATACAATCCATGTACTCTGTTAAACTGTTTAGCATTTCATTTCCAAACGTTTCGATTCTTTGTTTTTCTTTCGACATAGTTCTTTCTTTACAGGAATTTTATAAAGAGGAATTTTATGAAGACATTAACAAAAGATCAACTTCAGATAATTATGGAAATATTATTCAATGTGATTAAAGGAGTATGTCCAATTTCGGATAAGAATAAAACAGTTCTCATGAAACGCAAACGATTCATTCGAGCAGTGTTATTGTCGAAGTTAACACTTAGTCAAAGAAAACAGGGTTTACGGAAACTTAAAAAAATCTTACCGATATTTTAAAGGCTTGCATGCAGTATGGCTCGTGAAATGATTTTAATACCAAAAGCGAAATACGAACAAATGCTCGACAAAAAGACACCCTTAAAACAGAGTCTCAAAAAGCGGCAGATGTAGTTACAGACGATGATACACATGGGGAAAACCCGTTAGAGGAATCATATGTGTAAATGAAACCGAAAGATTTCTTTAACAATCAACAAACCGCAGACTAAAAGATAAATTGAAGAAAAGTACGAAAGTCAGTTTAAAACCTATAAAAAAAAAAAAAAAAAACAGGCGTCAGCAAACAAAAATGGTTGACATTCCACGTATGACTGAAAACATTCTAGAATGTAAAACATTTTGAGTGAGAAAAACAGACACATGTGTTTTCCATTAATAGTTAATGACTGCTGAAAAACATCGCATGGGGTTCATATTTATGAGGCATGGGAAATAACAGAATCATAAACTCTCATGGATTATAAACATTCTTTATATACTATAGAAATGTTACTAGAGATGGTATTTAACCCAGCATATCCACCACACTCGAACACACCACGATGGATCCATCTGCAGATAGGTTCTTGGAATGGTTGCTCGAAAAATATCCAGAAAGTGACGAGAGGATGACATCTGAATTACAAACTTTAAAGGGGAAATTAAAAGAGTTTAACGAGTCTGATGATGATGATTTAGTACAAGAACTAGAGAGGGTAGAAAACAAGAAACCAAAATTTGAGTATTCTTGCGGTATTTGTGGTCAACAGTTTCACCAAAAATACAACAAAAACCAACACATGAAATCCCATTTTACAACTTTTCTTTGTGGAAAATGTGGAAAGTCATTTTCACGTGATAATACTCGAAAGACGCATGAAAAAAAATGTATGAACCATTCAGCATCGAATTACAACACCAAGTTTGTCTGTAAACATTGTGGGTTATCGTTTGAAACTTATGAGTTACTTTTTCAACACGTGGTCGACAATCATCCGTTGAATGGACAACAAGGGGGAGAAGCTAAAATTGTTAGAAAAAATGATGATGAACAAGGAAATGACCAAAACAGCACTAAAATCAAAGTAAACAAGTTTGCTCGTTACGTTAGGAAAGGTGCAATCAATGACAATGTTAATCAAACAATCATCTTTCCAGAAAGAGAAGAAAAATACGATCTATTAGGATTTTTTGCTGAAACAAAGATTGAAGTGCAACACGAGTTAAAGGTCAGACGAGAAAAGATTGGGATATCAAATGGTATTTGAATGTGAGAGTAGAAATGGAGAGGAACATGGACGACGGAAGAAAAGAAAAAGTTACACCTCATTTTCGAAGTAAAGCTTATACCTCTTTAGAAAACGATGACAACGATCATAACTTGAATGATGCTTTTCAGAAAATGAACGCCTCATTAGAAGAATTCATTCACAAAGGATCGAATTGGGTTGTGAAAAAAATTATAGGTTAAGAGGTCAATAGCCTGAAATACTCACCTATTGCTGGTTCCAGCTACGTGGAGCTGCCAAACAAATTTAGGCTTTCACATTCAGTCATCAACACCAAAAACATAGATCAAAAGTGTTTCCTGTGGAGTGTACTTGCAGCTCTTCATCCTGTACAAGACCATCATAATAATGTTTCAAATTACAAGAAATACGAACATTCTTTAAACTTGTCTGGAATCGACTTTCCCGTTTCGCTTTCTCACGTTGGAAAATTCGAAAAACAAAACGATTTATCCATCAACGTGTTTGGATGTGATGAGGGTAAAGTATTTCCACTATACCTCACAAAGATGAACAACGGTTTGACAGAAATTAATTTATTATACCTAGCCACTGAAAACGATTCTCATTATTGTTTGATAAAAAATTTAAATCGCTTCTTAGGACATACACATAAAGCAAAGAGGCAGTTCCCCTAAGGGTGACTGGGGAATAGAAGTATGGTCACCATTGGTCTTCCTCCGATCGGCAGTAAAACCCGTCCTATAGTGGGGCGTCCGTTTGGCTGTGCGGGATGTACAAATTTGCAGCCACGTCCGGTCAGAATGGGGACGTTAAATCCGATGCCTCGTATAAAGAGAGTGCCACGCTCTTTGCACGTTAAGAACCCTTGCAACAACTCTTTCTGTCCCTATCCATTATACATTCATTTCCCGTGGCAGTCTAAATTTCTCCGATCTTAATCCCTTAATCTTTTACAGAACTTACCTATTGTATTTATTGTGAACTTGTTCTCGTCCTGAATATGCATGAAATATTTGCCACTGGACGTTAAGCAACCAACAATCATTCAATCAAAGAGGCAGTATTTTTACTGCCATCGCTGCTTGCATGGATTTACAAGTCGAGTCTTGTTGGACAAACATCGACCATACTGCGATCGATTTGATTTCCAAAAAGTAGAATTTCCCAAAGAAGGAGAGAATATTTTAGAATTTAGGGATTTCCACAAAAGTATGCGAGTTGAATTTACAATCTATGCTGATTTCGAAGCTCTAGCTCGAAAAATTGATACCTCTTTACCCAATCCAAACACATCGTCTACAACTCATCAAACAAAATTCGACGCTTGTGGATATGCATATCAAGTTATATGTACGAACAACAATTACACAAAACCTCCTGTCGTTTTTAGAGGTAAAAATGCAGTAGAACACTTTTTCGAAAGCATGTTTAAGGAAGAAGAGTACATTCAGAGCATCTATGGTGATATTGAAGCACTAATTATAACTGATGAGACGGAAAATCTATTTAAAAAGGCCACCAATTGTTATATGTGTAACCGCATGTTTACTGATAAGTTAATCAAAGTGAGAGACCATTCACACATTGGTGTCTCTGGCGATAAAAATTCAACCAACTATAGCAACTACCGAGGAGCAGCCTGTCAGTCCTGCAATCGGAATTTACAGAATCCTACATTCATCCCAATATTGTTCCATAACTTTAAAGGATTTGACTCTCATTTATTGGTAAAGGCTGCGGGTAAATACAAAGACCGGAAAATCGTTTGTATTCCCAAACAACATGGAAAAGTACATTTCGTTTTCTGTAGGGAAGTTGAGATTTCTTGTTTCATATCAATTTATGTCTGAAAGTCTGGAGAGATTGTTTGGAAATTTAGCCGTAGATGGACTGACACATTTTCATCAGTTCCGAAAAGTATTCCCATCGGAGGGTGTGGCAAAACTACTTCTAAGGAAAAATGTCTACTGCTACGACTACGTTGACAGTCATGACAAATTTGAGGAGGTTACTTTACCATCAAAAGAGGCCTTTTATAATTCCATCAAACTACAACACATCTCTGATGAGGACTACTTGCATGCCCAAACTGTGTGGACAACCTTAAATATGAAAACGTTGGGTGAATATCATGATCTTAACCTGTTAACAGACGTTTTCTTGTTAATCGATGTTTTTGAAAGATTCAGAACTATGACTCTGGAATATTATGGACTTGACGCCTGTCATTTTTACACGGCACCTAGACTCGCTTGGCAAGCAGCCTTGAAAATGAGTAAGATAAGTTTGGAACTTTTAACATCGCCAGACATGTACAATTTCTTCGAACTTGGGTGTCGAGGGGGAATTACCATGATTACCCAAAAACATGCTAGGGCTAATAAAAAGTATGTCGAAGGATACGATCCCACTAGTCCTAACTCTTATCTAATGTATTATGATGCAAATAATTTATATGGTTGGGCTATGTCCCAACCGCTTCCTTCTGGATTGATGAGGTGGCTAGACGAGGATGAAATCAAATACTTCGACTTACACAAGCTGTCAGTCGATAGTGATAAGGGATATATGTTGGGGGTTGACTTGGAATATCCTAAAGAACTACATGAAAGTCACAATTCCTATCCACTAGCTCCCCCATATAAAACTGTTGATGATGATGAACTTTCTCCATACAGTAAAGGGTTATATAACGATTTATATGATGGACAAAGAAAACGACCTAAAACCAAAAAAACTGAAACCAACACTCGAAAATAAGATCAACTATATAGTTCATTACAGAAATCTTCAACTGTATACCGAATTGGGAATGAAAATCACTAAAGTACATCGTATAATGGAATTCCATCAGTCTCCTTGGCTAGCCAAATACATTTCGTTCAACACCAGGAAAAGACAGCAATCCAAGAGCGATTTCGAGAAGAATTTCTTTAAACTGATGTGCAACTCTGTATTTGGTAAAACCATGGAAAATTTAAGAAATAGGGTTGACATTAAACTAATTCACAACGAGTTTTCTCGCTAAGGACATATACTTGCAGACCATCATTTGAACGATTTCAAATTTTTAACGAGGATTTGGTTGGTGTGGAAAATAAAAAGACAAGCTTACTCCTGAATAAACCAGTTTATGTTGGGGCAGCTATTTTAGAATTATCTAAAATCATCATGTATGACTTTCACTACAAGGTCATGAAACCAAAATATGGTGACAATCTCCATCTTTTATTTACTGATACAGACTCTTTGATGCATGAAATTTTCACAAAGGACATCTATGAAGACATGACGGAATGTCAAAACTATTTCGATACCTCGGGATACGATTCAAAGCATCCACTCTACTCATCTGTCAACAAAAAAGTCGTCGGGAAAATGA
Source organism: Mytilus californianus (assembly GCF_021869535.1). NCBI lineage: Eukaryota > Metazoa > Mollusca > Bivalvia > Mytilida > Mytilidae > Mytilus > Mytilus californianus. The sequence continues at coordinate 706,197 of NW_026262711.1, forward strand.
AAGACGAATTATCGGGTAAGTTATTTTTTCCCATTTATAATACTTCTGCTCTAGAAATGTATGAATTTTATAAACATTTTATCGATTTTTTGTTGTTTTGAATTAATCAATTTCAATTTGTTTTTCAGGTGTTCCAATCAAAGAGTTTATTGGTTTGAGACCCAAGATGTATTCTTTGGTTTATGACATAGGAGATGACTGTAGAGAAAAGAGAACGGCTAAATGTGCTGTCGAGAAGCAAATTCGTCACTTACATTATAAGCAGTGCTTGTTTCACAACCGAATGACTTTAAATGATATGAATTTGATTCGTAGTGACAATCATATTTTGTTTATAACCAAAGTTCGAAAAACTGGACTGTGTAATTTCGATGACAAACGTTTTTGGAAAAATTTAGTACAAAGTTTTGCTTATGGACATTATAAAATTCCATTTGTACAAAAGTGTTGTAATGTGTACTGTTGATATGTATGAAAATAATAAATTAAATATATTGAATTTGGTTTATTTCTACTATAATGAAATACTGTGAAACGAACTATCAAATAGTCAATAAAATGTCACATTAATTGGTTGAAAAATTCCATGGGATCGAAGTTTTCTTCCCCTTTTGGTTTTTTGCTAGGTAGTCCACAACGTGGTAACGTGCTGGGTCTCTTGTTGTTAGACGATCCAAGGACTCGAATGGGTTGTGCAGCATAAGGAGGTGGTAGTGGCATAAGCTCTTGTAGGGTTGGTTGTTGGGGTTGTTGAATTTGAGGTTGCTGTGGCTGCCGAGTTTGAAGTTGTTGCGGCTGTCCTTAAAAAAAATTTGTTTGCAATTACTCAAAATGTGAGGGTGTTTGAATGGTTGTATAAATGCAAAAACAAATAAAAAGTAACATAAACTGACAACAATTAACCTAAAAAAAAAACACCGATCGATTTAATAAATAAAAAAACTTACCTCAAATTGTTTGAAAAGCTGCTCCAAACCTTCCTTCATATTGGTCAACTCCAAAAACTCATCCCAGCCAAGAGAACATCTTTCTGGATTCCTCGGATTATTATTGTACAAGTTAATATGATGGAAGTCATTCACTTTTGTCAACACTACCGCCATGTGACGTCCAAAAGAGGTACGCATCTCCATATTTCCCCTGATACTTTGTTTTTTGGTAAAAGCGTAACTTTCCATAATTATAAAACGTTTATTTTATGAAAACTGTATGAGAAATTATATCAGAATGATGTTGGAATAGGAGATCCACTTATTTATAATACCAAGTGAGTGCTATAATGAGTGGGTGTTAGACACTCCCCTGGTCTGAAATAGACATCCATTGGGTGGAAAGTCTATAACTGCAGTAAAGCGGTCGAGAAAAACACTCCTCTCATTATTCAACCAATGAAAACAACTCTCTATTGAATGTTTAGTCTCTTTCAAGTTTGTTGACTCAACTTTCTCACGTTTGTTTTTTAAATACCCACAGATGGTTAAGTATGTTTTTTCAATGTGGCAGATGTTTGGTTAATTACCACACTTCAACTTTAAAACCATAATTTACTAAAAGGAAGTCGTGCTGATGGGAAAAACTGCATTAGCAAACTCTCATGTGGTTGATCAAATGTTCTCACACCATGCTATTAAGCCGAATACAGTACATGAAAGGAAGTCATGGTGATCAGAAAATAAACGATTGAAAAAAGAACGAGTTAAACATGTGGTGTTTTGATTTGCTCGTGCATTTTGAACTAATCTACGCTTCAATCCGATTGAACTGTAGAATTTGAATTGTGTAAAATTCTGCTTGCTTATGTCTAGGATCAAGGTAGTCTAAAAATGAATTTCTAAGTGTTTAGTCTTAAGCATATATCTTCTTTCTCTCCAAAGTAAAACAAATACGGTGGGGGACATTCCCATTGCAAAAATTCTCAATTAAGACTTACTCATAAAACTTATAAACCTCCATTTTAAAATACCTGCTTATATGTAATTTTTTAGTCTGTATTATTGATTAACTTTGTTTGTTGGTTATCTAAAATCTATGTATAAAAATTATAAATAATTCAATGACTGTATACTATCGGTACTATCAGTGATTTGATTTTATAAATATCTATTTCCATTCTCTCCCCCCGGTGGATCGCTATCCTTGCCGTGGTCGGGGGGCTTGCGTGTCTCAGTGACCCCAAGAGCTATGCCAGTTGGAGCTTCGTCTCCTGGTAGGGTTACCCATGCTGGACAGGTCGAAGGGTAGAGACCAGACTAAAGTGATCCGAACATCGTACGAGTTGCCCGATGTTTTGAAAAAAATAGGCTCTCCAACCCGTTGGCCGTGGGTTGCTACCCGTGTCGGTGGTTGACGAGATCCATGCGGATGAGGGCTGTAGCCAGACTCCTTACGGTCAGAAAATACCCGGACGGACAAGACTATAGTTCAATAAGCTGCTTTGGCTCCAATATCATCTAAACGGGAGGTCGGATGGACCCGGTTCGATCAATCGGCTGGTCATGTCGAGCCCTTCAGTTAATCCCCAACAATAAGCTTTCTTGTAACAATTTTCATGATATACACATGTGTTTTAAATAAAGCTATTTATATTTCGGATAACTGAAGAAGGCGATGGCTCATGGGTCAATCAAGTGGTACGCTTTCTATTTCGCTTGATGGATACGCTCTGCTTGAGTATACCATTCTTGGAACATCTGGTGCTTTCCGCAGTGGATCTTGGGTGCTAATTTTGGGGACCAGCTACGTTATACATGTTATACTTGGAGCTCGTTTTCAGCATTAGCACTTGACCCCGGCTCGCCACGGAAACACAGCATCGCCCTTGTAGGCACTCCGAGGTGGGTGGATGACAAGAATGGTGAATCTTTCTCATTTCCTATGGCACAACAAAACCAACCCTCTAAATCAGCTTTAATACATAAAAAAAGAAAATGTGATGATTCAGTGCCCTGTCAGGAAGATGATAGTTGGCCCAGATTTATTGTAATAAAAGGAACAGATGAAAAACCAATTTCCAAAATATCTCCCTTTGTGATTCACAAACAAATTCAAAGCGTTGCTGGTACTGTAAAAAAAGTTTCAAAAATGAGATCAGGCAATTTGTTGGTTGAATGTTCCAACAAAAGTCAATCAACAAATTTGCTTACACTGACAACAATTACAAACTTTCCTGTTTCTGCCTCTCCTCACAACAGTTTGAACAGCTGTAAGGGGATCATTCGAGACAGAAGTCAATACCTTGGTGACCTTACCGTGGAAGAAATCTGTGAGGAACTTTCAAGCCAAGGTGTAACTGATGTTGTTAGATTTCAAATAAAAAAGAATGGAAATATAATCAAATTAAATACATATCTTTTGACATTTAGAACTCCAACTCCTCCTCCATCTATTACTTTAGGTTGCTTCGGAATCAGAGTTGACAGGTTTATCCCTAACCCAATTCGATGCTTCACTTGTCAAAAGTTTGGTCATGGAAGCAAACAATGTCGTGGTACGCAGAGATGCTTCAAGTGTTCTGACGAAGGACACGAGGGAACAACCTGTAGCTCTGAATCTTCTAAATGCGTAAACTGTGGTGAATCCCATTTTTCATCATCTAGGGACTGCCCTGTTTACCTTAAAGAAAAAAATATTATCAAAATTAAAACAGAAAGAAACATCAGTTACCCAGAAGCTAAACAGATAGCTTCTGTTTCGAATGATCTCATTGTTTCGAACAGACCATCGTACGCCAGCAAAGTTGTCCGCTCATTCAGTCACGAGCATACACAAACTCGCATGACCTGGCCAATTGATGCTGAGACATTTACAATGCTGCCTGTTGAAACAGAACCTAACGATAAAATATTAATTCCAAGAAAACCAACACCTTCTAAAACCAGTACTCAGTCAACTCAATCTTCCTTACAGAGCTCAATGTCATCATCTAAAAAAAATGAAAAAAAGAAATCAAATAAAAAAGATACAGTTAAATCAGACAGTTGGGGCGGTGAATCTGTCTGGGATCTTCCCAGTGACATTGATGATTCTTCCATCTCCAATAGTCCTCCTTCATCTGCATCTAATAAAACTAGTTTATCTTCTGCATCTAGTACAAAGTCTTCTAAAGCCCCGTCTCCTCTTCGTTCTCCAGAACAGAAGGATGTCCCAAAGAAGCCAGCAAATACATCCTCTCAGAAGTCTTCTGATTCGAGGTCGCGGGGTAGGGGTCGAGGCGGAGTAAAACCAGCTGCGCATGGTCCTGGAGATCGACGACTCTCCTCACACAACAGATTTTCAACACTTAATGACGAATCAGAAATGGAAATCGAAAGTGTTCCGCCACCCGAAAGATTACAATCTCAGGGTGAGCGAAATAAGAATGCTGGCAAACTCGATAGCATTCGCCCGTCTATTAACAAAACATGACTAATATCATCCAATGGAATTGCCGAGGTCTTAAAATAAATCTTCTCGAGTTCAAGCTATACAAAATACTAAAATTAAAAACCCAACAATTCTCAAAATTTTATATGTAATGAGGAATTTAAAAATTCTTCTTAAAGAATTATTATTTCTATGGGTGCCGAGTCATGTTGGAATCCTTGGAAACACAGCTGTAGACCTTGAGGCAAAGAATGCCCTGGGTGACCCTTTATCTAACTGTGATATACCATATACCGATTTTAAATCTAATATTAGAGAATATGTTTTTAATATATTGAAAAATGAATGGAGTAAAAAAGATGGTAATAAATTACATGAAATTAAACCTAATTTATGTAAACCTTTCAATAATTTTATGTGCAGAAAAGATCAGTGTGTTATTTCTAGATGTCGTATCGGTCATACTAGAATAACACACGAATATCTTTTTAAAAAATGAAGTAGAACCACAATGTATACCTTGTAACTGCAAGTATACTATTAAACATGTTTTAATCAATTGTATTGACTTTGCTGATATTCGTAAGAAGCATTTCAATGTCAATAATATGTATGATTTATTTAATAATGTTTCATTTACAAATATTGTTTCATTTTTAAAAGAAGTTGGAATATATTCTAAAATATAAAAATGTTATTATATTTAAAACGATTTTAAATTTTATCACGTTATCTTAATGTTCATTTTTATTTGTAAATAATCAATTTGCTTTAATCTAGAATTTTAGTTTATTGAAGGACCTTTTGTCTGATTTTAAGAATATGCTTTAAATTGTAAAAAATATTCGAATTAGCTCTCGCCGCGATATAGCCTTGTTGTGCTTATGCGGCGTAAAGCAACCAACAATCAATCAATCAATATTTCCATTCTCAATTTTATTTTTATAGTGAGTTCATTATCTAGAACAATACTGTCAAAGAACAAATCGATAGATTTTGTGAGTTTTATGTATGTTTTTATTATATTTTATACGATTCTATTCGTTTGTATTAATTTCTATAATTTGTACAAGGGAAATAACTAAGTCAATCATAAATACAATTTGATGCATGAATAACAATAGTTATCGCTCTCTAAACAGATAAAATTATCAAACGTTGAAAATAATGTAGTGTGATAAAAACAAGCCCTGAAAGTGGGTTTAAATAGGTTGAACTTTAATCATGCTTTATCAAAATAATTTAAAGCTTGCATGAAACGTTTAAACTACTGAAATAGATAGAAGCTGCTTATTGAAATATTTAATTCGCTATTACATGGGAGGTAACTCTACACGACAAAACACATTCGGAATCTCGAAATTAGAAGATCCTCATTAAACTGATAGAAAACCACGAAAGTTTCCCGCCAGAAAACTAACCAAGCGAAAAAAGAAAAAGACAAACTGAAACTATCACAATAATGGAGAGATTACGTTGTTTAATTTTTTTGTTATGTTTAACATGTTGTTGGAGCGATGTGATTGATGTGAAGAATGTTTGTAGAATGAAACAGGACTTAGATTTTAAGCCAATTGGATACTCGTGTACATTTTTAGGAAACAACAATGTGTATGTATACCAAGGATCTTCAATAGTAACAATTGATTTTGATACATTCAATCTAGAATCAACATTAATCATCACTGGATCTGTAAGAAGAATATTAATCGCACGTGGTGGAATGGATTTGTGTAATCGAATAGTGTTCAGTAATTCCGCAGCTGGTAAAGTCTCCATAGATGGTCAGAATTGTAAACCTGTAAGTCTGACAATACAGTATAACAGTAAACACGAACAGATAAAACACTATATGTATTATGGGAAAGGTTGTTTCATTAATAGCCAAAGACGTAATTTGTAACACATATTAAAGATGGTTGGGATGTTTGTGATTAACTATTATACTGTGAGATTTTATGAAAAAAATAGACAATGAAACCAAAATACCAAATAGTTAAATTAAAAACCAGAGAAAAATACTAATGCCAAAACCATTAGGAAATAATTTAGTCTAACAACTCTATATATTTTTGCTTAAATTTGAGGGTGTGATATAGTCTACAGGGGTTCATAATTATTGCCTGGGGTGAACAATAATGATAATATCGATTGCTGTTGTTGTCTGTGGTATATGCATATTGTTTGATGTGAAAAATAATGTTCAAATCATTATTGTTCGCCCCAGGTAATAGTTATGAGTCCTTGTTGGCGGAGGTAGGTCTTCCTTTTTCCTAGAAAAGTAGGGTACGGGCTAACAATAATGATTACTTAAACTTATTATATACATATACACCTGTCCTAAGTGAGGAACCTGTTGTTCAGTGAGGTCCTTTATAGCTTACTGTGTTGATTTTTAACTTTTTATATTTTGCGTCTTGCGTTTTCTCAATGGCACTCAGACTCATACCACATCTTATTTATAACTAATGTTTACCTTCTCAAAAATTCTGGAGAGGTTTTTTTTATGTTTTTTACTTTCTTTTGTCTCTGTGAAAGGTCAATAGACAATATTGTTCATTTTTAAAAATAAAATACAAGAATATAACCTTCTGAATGTATTTTCATTAAATGTTGACACATATATGTATCAATCGTGACATTTTGCTGCATCTATATATTATTTTTTTCTGTTGTATTCATAAACAATTAGGAATAAGATAAGTTAAATATATATTTTATTTATATTTTGCAGATGTTCAGTTCATCACAGGACTCCTCATCAATTGTATTGACAGGTACGCTCTCATCTATGGATATATCAGCTTTGACTGCATCACCTATATATACAACACCTATGACAACATCAGCTTTGGCTACATCAGCATCTTTTATATTTACATCTACAGCTACATCTACATCTTCATCAACATACACACCAACATGTGTTCCTTCCTATATTGAGGACAGACAGGTAAGCACTCACTTAATAAACATCTGAAAACATAAATTTTATTTGATACAATTCAACATTCACATATAATGTTGCGAGAATAGCATTTTTAAATGAAACAGAGACTTTGTCCTTGTTTTAAATTGTCATTTCATTATTTTTTTTCATGTTTTTATTTCATTTTTTTTTTTATTTGTTTTTAGTACAACTGTAGATATGTATGTGATGATACAAGTGCTTTCTTCATGTACTTTAACCCCGCTTGAAACTTATCTCAACCATTTAGGTATAAAATGGACAATACAGACACATTCTAACTGATAAACCAACAGTTGCTTGTTTGGTTTCCATCCAAATTCCAATATTCTTGAAGGAAAAAAAAAAAGAAAAAGATTATGCTTAAATGTAAATAGGTGTTGAAAAAAGATATATATGTACCTTTGTTACTGATATGTTGAAGAAGTATCAGGTATGATGGGTTCTGGAAGAAGCTCCTCTTCACTGCTATCATCACCATATACAATCATCGCTGATACATTGATTATAGCCCGGTGTTGCCACAGTGGCTGCTGAATATAGATGTTCAGTTGATCACAGGACTCCTCATCAATTGTATTGACAGGTACGCTCTCATCTATGGATATATCAGCTTTGACTGCATCACCTATATATACAACACCTATGACAACATCAGCTTTGGCTACATCAGCATCTTTTATATTTACATATACAGCTACATCTACATCTTCATCAACATACACACCAACATGTGTTCCTTCCTATATTGAGGACAGACAGGTAAGTACTCACTTAATAAACATCTAAAAACATAAATTTTATTTGATACAATTCAACATTCACATATAATGTTGCGAGAATGGCATTTTTAAATGAAACAGAGACTTTGTCCTTGTTTTAAATTGTCAATTCATTATTTTTTTTTCATGTTTTTATTTCATTTTTTTTTATTTGTTTTTAGTACAACTGTAGATATGTATGTGATGATACAAGTGCTTTCTTCATGTACTTTAACTCCGCTTGAAACTTATCTCAACCATTTAGGTATAAAATGGACAATACAGACACATTCTAACTGATAAACCAACAGTTGCTTGTTTGGTTTCCATCCAAATTCCAATATTCTTGAAGGAAAAAAAAAAAAGAAAAAGATTATGCTTAAATGTAAATAGGTGTTGAAAAAAGATATATATGTACCTTTGTTACTGATATGTTGAAGAAGTATCAGGTATGATGGGTTCTGGAAGAAGCTCCTCTTCACTGCTATCATCACCATATACAATCATCTCTGATACATTGATTATAGCCCTGTGTTGCCACAGTGACTGCTGAATATATGCTGTAGCCATTTCATTTCTGAAATATTTTTTAGGATAAAGATCAGATTTTATGGATTTTGGGATTAACAGCATCTCTCTTAGGTTAGTATACTATTTATCATGTTTATTATTCATTTCCATATTTGTTTTTAAGTATGGGAATATTGTAATTAACCTCAATTCTTAACATGCTTTTTTACTGTTGGTAATATTAAAAAATGTCCTACTCGATCAACATGTTTAACCGATTAGGTATTTCAATGGAGAATGAAAAGATTTTGTTGTTATTATTATTTACATGAATTATATATTATGTAAAATATTTTTTTTTCTTCCCATATATACTTATCAAAGCTTATTATTTTTTCTACCTCAGAAGAGTGTTTCCTCTATACAAAACTGATCAGTGATGCTCAAATCTAAATAATTTAAAAGATTGAATAAAGTAGAAAGTTGAAGAGCATTATTATAATTGCTGTAGTTTTTTTATTTGATAGCAACAGTAGCTTTTACAACATGGGAAATTGTAAAATGCATCAAGAAAAGAAAAAAGAAACCATATAGGGGTCAAACAAGACAATTAGCATTCTCAGAGAGAATGGGACAGTTGAGAGAAAAGAAAATGAAAATGAAAAGCTCCATAGAAATGAAAGCAAATGTTGGTGATGATGAGGATTCCTTTGACTCATGCCAGGATGGTGATAGTGTCTAAAAGTTATGAACATTTGCATTAAAATACAAACACAACTTTTAGCAACCCTATAACTTAGATTTTTTTTTCATTATAGAAAGAACAGAAATCCTCATCATTATGATGTTATCTCTGTTGGTTGGTATTCTGAAAGGCTGTAGGTGGGTCGAAAGGATTTTTAATGTACTGAATGAAGACCCTCAGGGACAACTAATTCAACCTCAAGGACAACCCATGCAACCTCAGGGGCAACCCATGCAACCTCCATGACAACCAATTCAACCTCAGGCTCAACCCATACAACCTCAGGGACAACCCATGCAACCTCAGGGGCAACCAATTCAACCTCAGGCACAACCCATACAACCTCAGGGACAACCCATGCAACCTCAAGGGCAACCAATTCAACCACAGGGACAACTCATACAACGCCCAGAGCAACAAATTCAGCCTCAACAACAACTAAGAAAGTCATAAAGAGTACGCAACCGTGTAAATAGACTAAATATTTAAACTTACCTGTGCGTCAGTATACCATCTGCTATGGCCATGATCCTTAATCCATGTTGTTCTTTTTCTACATTGAGATTTTCACATAGCAAATAGCACGACAAAACAGTTCTTGCGTCCTTAAAGTGCAACATCAACCTACTTGAAAACACATCACTACCTCTTTTTTACTGAGTCCTGCTCGCACAACCCACAGGGAACATAGAGCATATCTAGCGATTCTATGTACTGCATGGCAATCAGTACTTCATCGATAAGTTCGGTAAATTCCATTTTTAAGTTTATTTCTGATGTGTAGGTATCAGGTTTATATATCCTTTCCCTAATTAAAAGGTTAAGATGTCAACCTTTTCTTAACTAAATTTGAATGATTTATTTTGCATTTGGGGTGTGGTAAATGCAAATGAAGCAAGGCAATATGAAAAAAAAAATTGTTTTCTAATTTTAATCAACTTTCACATTGTTTGACTAGCAATGTTTAAAAATCCTATATCCTCTTCAATCGTATATAAATCTAAGTTAAAGGGTTGCTGACTGTTGTGTCTCAACTTTGATTTACAAATTATTTTGATGCTATGTGTATCTTTACATTGACACATGTATTTTCTTGTTTATGATCTTATTAATTATTTGTATATCTGTGATTTTTAGTAGCTAGTTGATTATTACATTTGTTTTTAACAACATTCAACTTTTAGTTAACATTGTTAGTGTTGAAATTTTACATGATAATAGCAGTATTTTCTTTTTTGTGAGACTGAGATAAACTTTATAACGGGTCATTTCTATTCAGAATTTCATACTCATACATTCAATATTATTCCAGGCATATTTTTCTCGTTTAATAATTTTTGAGTTTTACCTTTATCATATTTACATTTCAAAACTTTTTAATGGTGCTGATTTTATACAAACATACACTTTTAAATGTTTAATAATTTATTTTAATATTGTACATTGGTTTTTGTTGAATGCTTTTGCATTATAGTATTAATTATGTGTATATCTGTGATTTTTGTTCTTGTAGTGGTAGTTTACATTCAACTTACATCTCCACAATTTCAAACTTTTTATACTAAAAATGCTTCATAATTTTTATACTCATTACTCATTGCATTGATAAAGTTAATAACTAGTCATTCATTGTTTGAATATTTGATTTCCTTTACATTATTTTTCTAAAATTAAATCTTAGTAAGTATGGTTTCCTACACTGGTCAAATACTGGTTTTTGTTGAATGATTTTGTATTTTGAATCACTGTAAATTTTTGATTTTTTAAAAAGTTTTCATTCAAATTTTTTCCTGTTCAAAAATCTTTAATATTTTGAAAACAATAGTGTTCACTGAAAATGACTTTCCAAAGTTTCTTTATTCGAGTTATCATTCAGGTCAATTTTTGTCATTAAATTTTAAATTTTCACACCCCTTTTCTTTTTTCCATCTTCAAAATTTTTTATTGAAATTTATAGCTCATTTTATATGAAAATATACCTTTACATGTTTTAGATATCAAAATACTGTTTGTTAAAAATTTACATTATTTTTATTGAATGAAAATAAAATTTGTTATGAAAATGTCTTCATTTATTTCACAAGCTGTCTTTGAGGTTAATCACCTCATAATGGATATTTCACATCTGTTGATGTTTGGTATGTTGTAAGAGGTTTATGCTTATGTACCTGCTGAGTCAATTACCTACTTTTAATAACACAGATTTTCTAACCTGTTGTTTTGTTTTAAGTGACATATGGTGCAACATGTATATGTTCTTTGAAAAGAGAAGTCATCAAAAATATAATTTCATTTCCCCCCGGTGGATCGCTATCCTTGCCGTGGTCGGGGGGCTTGCGTGTCTCAGTGACCCCAAGAGCTATGCCAGTTGGAGCTTCGTCTCCTGGTAGGGTTACCCATGCTGGACAGGTCGAAGGGTAGAGACCAGACTAAAGTGATCCGAACATCGTACGAGTTGCCCGATGTTTTGAATAAAATAGGCTCTCCAACCCGTTGGCCGTGGGTTGCTACCCGTGTCGGTGGTTGACGAGATCCTTGCGGATGAGGGCTGTAGCCAGACTCCTTACGGTCAGAAAATACCCGGACGGACAAGACTATAGTTCAATAAGCTGCTTTGGCTCCAATATCATCTAAACGGGAGGTCGGATGGACCCGGTTCGATCAATCGGCTGGTCATGTCGAGCCCTTCAGTTAATCCTCAACAATAAGCTTTCTTGTAACAATTTTCATGATATACACATGTGTTTTAAATAAAGCTATTTATATTTCGGATAACTGAAGAAGGCGATGGCTCATGGGTCAATCAAGTGGTACGCTTTCTATTTCGCTTGATGGATACGCTCTGCTTGAGTATACCATTCTTGGAACATCTGGTGCTTTCCGCAGTGGATCTTGGGTGCTAATTTTGGGGACCAGCTACGTTATACATGTTATACTTGGAGCTCGTTTTCAGCATTAGCACTTGACCCCGGCTCGCCACGGAAACACAGCATCGCCCTTGTAGGCACTCCGAGGTGGGTGGATGACAAGAATGGTGAATCTTTCTCATTTCCTATGGCACAACAAAACCAACCCTCTAAATCAGCTTTAATACATAAAAAAAGAAAATGTGATGATTCAGTGCCCTGTCAGGAAGATGACAGTTGGCCCAGATTTATTGTAATAAAAGGAACAGATGAAAAACCAATTTCCAAAATATCTCCCTTTGTGATTCACAAACAAATTCAAAGCGTTGCTGGTACTGTAAAAAAAAGTTTCAAAAATGAGATCAGGCAATTTGTTGGTTGAATGTTCCAACAAAAGTCAATCAACAAATTTGCTTACACTGACAACAATTACAAACTTTCCTGTTTCTGCCTCTCCTCACAACAGTTTGAACAGCTGTAAGGGGATCATTCGAGACAGAAGTCAATACCTTGGTGACCTTACCGTGGAAGAAATCTGTGAGGAACTTTCAAGCCAAGGTGTAACTGATGTTGTTAGATTTCAAATAAAAAAGAATGGAAATATAATCAAATTAAATACATATCTTTTGACATTTAGAACTCCAACTCCTCCTCCATCTATTACTTTAGGTTGCTTCGGAATCAGAGTTGACAGGTTTATCCATAACCCAATTCGATGCTTCACTTGTCAAAAGTTTGGTCATGGAAGCAAACAATGTCGTGGTACGCAGAGATGCTTCAAGTGTTCTGACGAAGGACACGAGGGAACAACCTGTAGCTCTGAATCTTCTAAATGCGTAAACTGTGGTGAATCCCATTTTTCATCATCTAGGGACTGCCCTGTTTACCTTAAAGAAAAAAATATTATCAAAATTAAAACAGAAAGAAACATCAGTTACCCAGAAGCTAAACAGATAGCTTCTGTTTCGAATGATCTCCTTGTTTCGAACAGACCATCGTACGCCAGCAAAGTTGTCCGCTCATTCAGTCACGAGCATACACAAACTCGCATGACCTGGCCAATTGATGCTGAGACATTTACAATGCTGCCTGTTGAAACAGAACCTAACGATAAAATATTAATTCCAAGAAAACCAACACCTTCTAAAACCAGTACTCAGTCAACTCAATCTTCCTTACAGAGCTCAATGTCATCATCTAAAAAAAATGAAAAAAAGAAATCAAATAAAAAAGATACAGTTAAATCAGACAGTTGGGGCGGTGAATCTGTCTGGGATCTTCCCAGTGACATTGATGATTCTTCCATCTCCAATAGTCCTCCTTCATCTGCATCTAATAAAACTAGTTTATCTTCTGCATCTAGTACAAAGTCTTCTAAAGCCCCGTCTCCTCTTCGTTCTCCAGAACAGAAGGATGTCCCAAAGAAGCCAGCAAATACATCCTCTCAGAAGTCTTCTGATTCGAGGTCGCGCGGTAGGGGTCGAGGCGGAGTAAAACCAGCTGCGCATGGTCCTGGAGATCGACGACTCTCCTCACACAACAGATTTTCAACACTTAACGACGAATCAGAAATGGAAATCGAAAGTGTTCCGCCACCCGAAAGATTACAATCTCAGGGTGAGCGAAATAAGAATGCTGGCAAACTCGATAGCATTCGCCCGTCTATTAACAAAACATGACTAATATCATCCAATGGAATTGCCGAGGTCTTAAAATAAATCTTCTCGAGTTAACGCTTCTAGTTCAGTCTTTTTTACCTACTGCATTTTGTCTTCAAGAAACTCATTTAAAAGAAAGTGACAATGTATCTTTAAAAGGATACAACATGTATAGCACATTTTCTAAGGTAGATGAACGTGCTGCAGGCGGATCATCCATTTTTGTGAAGGACAACGTCATTCATAGCACAGTCCAACTCACCACGGATCTGCAGGCAGTTGCAATTCGTTTATCATTAGATAAAACAATTACATTATGTTCTATATATATTCCACCCAATTCAATTATAGATAAAGCTAAACTCAAAAACCTCACTGATCAATTACCCTCACCATTTATACTTATGGGCGACTTCAATGCACACAACCCCTTGTGGGGAAGCAAGTCTCATAATATCAAAGGTAAGATCATTGAGGACTTTGTCTCTCAAGAAGGATTATGCATTTTTAATAATGGATCTAATACTTATCTTCATCCTGGAAACGGGTCTTATTCTGCTATTGATATCACTATTTGCGATCCCTCTCTTCTTCTGGATTATTCATGGCGTGTTCATGATGATCTATGTGGAAGTGATCACTTTCCAATAGTACTTGAACATCTTTTTACTTCTGCCCAACAGAGAGTACCACGTTGGAAACTTGACAAGGCGGACTGGTCCTTGTTTGAGAATCTCTGTCAAGCGGAACTTCAGTCAAAGATGTTTGAGACTGTACAAGATCCAATTTTAACTTTTAATACAGTTTTAACGTCAATTGCTGACAGAACTATTCCTAAGACCTCGGCAAATCCGAAACATCCCAGCAAACCATGGTTTGATGATGCTTGTGATCAAGCAATAGGTGACCGTAAAAAATCTGAAAGACGGTTCAATCAACAACCAACGACAGAAAACTTGAGTAATTTCCGTGTTTTTCGCGCTAAGGCACGGCGGACTTGCAGGCAAGCACGACGAACGTCTTGGAAGAAATTTGTCTCGGAGATAACATCTCGCACTCCGATGACAAAAGTATGGAACATGATACAAAAGATAAAAGGTAAAAATTCTAAAGCCACAGTTAAACATTTAAAAAATGGCAATGATTTATTAACATCTGAAAAGGATATTGCCAACAAGCTTGGTGAAACTTTTGCGATATCTTCTTCTTCTAACAACTACAGGGAAGATTTTAAAAAAGTTAAAAAACAAAAAGAAAAAATTAAATTAAATTTTAAATCAACTAGAGGCTCTAAAGAGCCTGTGTCGCTCACCTTGGTCTATGTGAATATTAAACAAAGGACGCAGATGGATTCATGACAAAATTGTGTTTTGGTGATGGTGATGTGTTTGTACATCTTAATTTACTGAACATTTTTCCTGCTTACAATTATCTCTATCTATAATTAACTTGGCCCAGTAGTTTCAGAGGAGAAGATTTTTGTAAAAGATTACTAAGATTTACGAAAAAATGGTTAAAAATTGACTATAAAGGGCAATAACTCCTAAAGGGGTCAACTGACAATTTCGGTCATGTTGACTTATTTGTAGATCTTACTTTGCCGACATTTATTGTTTTTTACAGTTTATCTCTATCTATAATAATATTCAAGATAATAACCAAAAACAGCAAAATTTCCTTAAAATTACCAATTCAGGGGCAGCAACCCAATAACGGGTTGTCCGATTCATCTGAAAATTTCAGGGCAGATAGATCTTGACCTGATAAACAATTTTACCCCCATGTCAGATTTGCTTTAAATGCTTTGGTTTTTGAGTTAAAAGCCAAAAACTGAATTTTACCCCTATGTTCTATTTTTAGCCGTGGCGGCCATCTTGGTTGGTTGACCAGGTCACGCCACACATTTTCAAAACTAGATAACCAAATGATGATTGTGGCCAAGTTTGGTTTAATTTGGCCACGGAGTTTCAGAGGAGAAGATTTTTGTAAAAGATTACTAAGATTTACGAAAAATTGTTAAAAATTGACTATAAAGGGCAATAACTCATAAAGGGGTCAACTGACCATTTCAGTCATGTTGACTTATTTGTTAATCTTACTTTGCTGAACATTATTGCTGTTTACAGTTTATCTCTATCTATAATAATATTCAAGATAATAACCAAAAACAGCAAAATTTCCTTAAAATTACCAATTCAGGGGCAGCAACCCAACAACAGGTTGTTCGATTCATCTGAAAATTTCAGGGCAGATAGATCTTGACCTGATAAACAATTTTACTTCATGTCAGATTTGCTCTAAATGCTTTGGTTTTTGAGTTATAAGCCAAAAACTGCATTTTACCCCTATGTTTTATTTTTAGCTGTGGCGGCCATCTTGGTTGGTTGGCCGGGTCACGCCACACATTTTTTAAACTAGATACCCCAATGATGATTGTGGCCAAGTTTGGTTTAATTTGGCCCAGTTGTTTCAGAGGAGAAGATTTTTGTAAAAGATTACTAAGATTTACGAAAAATGGTTAAAAATTGACTATAAAGGGCAATTACTCCTAAAGGGGTCAACTGAACATTTCGGTTATATTGACTTATTTGTAAATCTTACTTTGCTGAACATTATTGCTGTTTACAGTTTATCTCTATCTATAATAATATTCAAGATAATAACCAAAAACAGCAAAATTTCCTTAAAATTACCAATTCAGGGGCAGCAACCCAATAACGGGTTGTCCGATTCATCTGAAAATTTCAGGGCAGATAGATCTTGACCTGATGAACAATTTCACCCCATGTCAGATTTGCTCTTAATGCTTTGGTTTTTGAGTTATAAGCTAAAAACTGCATTTTACCCCTATGTTCTATTTTTAGCCGTGGCGGCCATCTTGGTTGGTTGACCGGGTCACGCCACACATTTTTAAAACTAGATACCCCAATGATGATTGTGGCCAAGTTTGGTTAAATTTGGCCCAGTAGTTTCAGAGGAGAAGATTTTTGTAAAAGTTTACGGACGACGGACGACGGACGCAGGACGACGGACGACGGACGCAAAGTGATGAGAAAAGCTCACTTGACCTTTCAGGTCAGGTGAGCTAAAAAATGGTGAAAATTATAATAAACTCTTTTCCCTTGAAGAACTTAAAACATCTCTGTCAAAAGCCCATGATACAGCTTGTGGGCCTGATAATATTCACTACCAACTGTTAAAACACTTGCCAGATTCCTCGCTGGAAGCTCTTTTGCAGCTTATGAATAACATCTGGGAATCTGGTGATTTACCATCAATCTGGAAGCTTGCAACCGTCGTGCCTATTCCAAAACCAAGTAAAGATCACACGGATGCTATTAATTATCGGCCAATTGCTCTTACCAGTTGTGTCTGTAAAACACTAGAACGGATGGTTAATGATCGCCTTGTTTGGTTCCTGGAATCCAATTGGCTTTTAGCCAATATCCAGTGTGGATTCCGCCAAGGTCGCAGTACTCTTGACCATCTTGTTCGATTCGAATCATTTGTCCGTAATGGTTTTGCGAAAAATGAACATGTAGTGTCGGTCTTTTTCGATCTAGAAAAAGCCTATGATACTACATGGAAGTATGGTATTTTAAAAGATCTGTTTGATATGGGGTTGAAAGGCAATATGCCAAATTTTATTTCGAATTTTCTATCTAACAGACAATTTAATGTTAGAGTAAATTCAACCATGTCTGATCTGTATGATCAAGAGATGGGTGTCCCTCAGGGCAGTATTTTATCTGTTACATTATTTAGTCTTAAAATCAACAGCCTTGTTGAAGTTTTAAAAAGTAATATTGAAGGTTCATTGTATGTTGATGACTTTTTAATATGTTATAGAGCCAAAAATATGAATAACATAGAAAGACAATTACAGTTATGTCTTGGAAGAATTGAAAAATGGGCCTCGGAAAATGGGTTTAAATTTTCCACTTCAAAAACGGTCGGGATGCATTTTTGTAACAAAAGGAAATTGCATCTTGATCCAGAACTCACTTTGTACGGCAACCCAATTAAAATGGTTGATGAAACCAAATTTCTTGGGTTAATTTTCGATAAAAAGTTAACCTTTCTACCCCATATCAAAATGTTAAAATCGAAATGTTTAAAAGCACTAGATATTTTAAAAGTTGTCGGTAGCACCGACTGGGGTGCTGATCGCAACATTTTACTTAATTTATATAGATCTCTAGTTAGATCTAAACTAGATTATGGCTCTATAGTGTATGGCTCTGCAAGGAAGTCCTACATACAGATTCTCGATGCTGTGCATCATCAGGGTTTGCGTCTCTGTCTTGGCGCATTTAAAACCTCACCAGTTGAGAGTCTGTATGTAGAGGCTGATGAGCACTCACTCTCTAACAGACGTTTGAAGCTTGGACTTCAATATGCTGTCAAACTAAAAACCTACTCAGATAATCCTGCCTACAGCTGTGTTTTTAATCCAATTTATGAAGATATTTTTGCAAAACATGAAAATAAAATTCCTCCGTTAGGTATACGTTTAAAACCACATTTAGCTTCTTTTGATTTAAAATCTGTTGCTCAAGTTGAAACTTGCAAATGTCCTCCATGGGAACTTCCCAAACCAAAAATGATATTTGATCTCCGTGAACACAATAAAAATAAAACAAATCCTCTTTTAATTCAGCAACACTATGCTGAAATCAAAGCCAATTATTCAGATTTTTCAACTGTCTATACTGATGGATCAAAAGATGGTGACAGAGTTGCATCTGCTGCTGTCTTCAGGGACAGAGCTGCATCTCTCCGTTTGCCATCTGATGCATCGATCTTTACTGCTGAAGCAGAAGCAATAGTTTTGGCTTTGAAATTTATTGCTTCTTCAGATAAATCCAAATTTATTATATGTTCTGATTCACTTTCATGCTTACAAGCTATACAAAATACTAAAATTAAAAACCCAACAATTCTCAAAATTTTATATGTAATGAGGAATTTAAAAATTCTTCTTAAAGAAATATTATTTCTATGGGTGCCGAGTCATGTTGGAATCCTTGGAAACACAGCTGTAGACCTTGAGGCAAAGAATGCCCTGGGTGACCCTTTATCTAACTGTGATATACCATATACCGATTTTAAATCTAATATTAGAGAATATGTTTTTAATATATTGAAAAATGAATGGAGTAAAAAAGATGGTAATAAATTACATGAAATTAAACCTAATTTATGTAAACCTTTCAATAATTTTATGTGCAGAAAAGATCAGTGTGTTATTTCTAGATGTCGTATTGGTCATACTAGAATAACACACGAATATCTTTTAAAAAATGAAGTAGAACCACAATGTATACCTTGTAACTGCAAGTATACTATTAAACATGTTTTAATCAATTGTATTGACTTTGCTGATATTCGTAAGAAGCATTTCAATGTCAATAATATGTATGAGTTATTTAATAATGTTTCATTTACAAACATTGTTTCATTTTTAAAAGAAGTTGGAATATATTCTAAAATATAAAAATGTTATTATATTTAAAACGATTTTAAATTTTATCACGTTATCTTAATGTTCATTTTTATTTGTAAATAATCAATTTGCTTTAATCTAGAATTTTAGTTTATTGAAGGACCTTTTGTCTGATTTTAAGAATATGCTTTAAATTGTAAAAAATATTCGAATTAGCTCTCGCCGCGATATAGCCTTGTTGTGCTAATGCGGCGTAAAGCAACCAACAATCAATCAATCAATATAATTTCATTTACATCCGTTTCAAAATGAACTTTTATTACTACAGGTGCCATCAGAACTGAAAATCCTGGGAAAACTTGTATGTTTCTTTGTCCTCGCAAACATTTGGAAAGATAATTATTCTAAATCAAAGTGTTTTCGGCAAACATGACAAAAAAAAAAAAAAAGATAAAATTCCTGAGAAAAAGGTTGAAATTTAGGTATTAGGTAACTGTTATCAGACATCTTGTATATTTGACCTTAACAAAATAGTCAGCCTCAGTCAAGGATCTAAAAGAAATCTATGGAAAGTAATGAATCACAGACAAAACTTTTACTTTTATTCAATATTTTCATGAAGTGTCACATTTAATGCATTATCTATTGACTTGTCTATAGCATTCTGAAGTCTCCAGATAGTTCCATTGGTTTAAGTTCAAATACAGTCCAATTGAAGTAGCTTGTCCGCTGTGAAACCTTCTTATGTCCAGTATAACGGATTCTTGATACCTGCACACCCTCACATATAGTTCGTTGTCTGGTAACTCAAATAACTGAATGCAATGAGTGTCATTCCAGAGAAAGTCTGACTTACCTAATAGCTGTATACATCCTGTTTTGTTATATCCTTTATCAATTTTATATAAAGAACTGGTCAAAACCAGTGTCGTACATATCAGAGATAACATGATGCAGATTCCAGTAATTTTTATTACGCCTAGATGGAAATCGTAGTTGCGATCTATTGAACTCAGACTGGATCTAATGCTTGCATACTGGCTTGATGAGTTATCAGAAAGCATGTTAACTGATGTGTGGTTGTTGAAATATATGACATAGTCAGACACAGTTACCCTTTTTTAAGCAATTCTATCAGAACGTCTCCATGACAGGGGGCTGGGTGACACCAACAACCTAGATTTTTACCTCTAAATTCACTCAATGATTCAGACAATGTCTTGCCATTATAGACCGTGGTATCAGTTAATATGTACATTGTATTTCCTATATAACTGGATACATTTGTTGCGTCTATATGTCTTTACCTGGAAAAGATTCTGCCATTTACTGCCTTCAACACAAGATGTGATACCTCTACCTATATAAACATTATTTGAATTGGACATCCAATGCTTCAAGTCTCTATACCCTAACTGGTTCAATATTGACTTCTTTACACACACCAATGTTGCCATTTAAAATATATGGAAACTGCGCTTAATGATATTACACTCGTAATTTGGCTAGCCAGATAAATAGCCACTGCCTTTTACTGACTATTTGTCCGTGTTTTGCATTGTAACGGGTTCTGAATCTGATGGAACAGGGAGATATTTGCATTTTTTGGTTTCGAGGACTGGTAATGATGCTTCATCTTGAGGAATCCAACTCTATTGCTGCCAAAGCAGAATCAGAATCATCTTTATACATTTTATAAGGGGTTGGCTTCTGATCCTCTGACTGTTGTGTTGTTGGATTTAATTTATTTGCCCCCCCCCCCAAGGGTGACTGGGGAATAGAAGTATGGTCACCATTGGTCTTCCTCCGACCGGCAGTAAAACCCTTGCTAAAGTGGGGCGTCCGTTTGGCTGTGCGGGATGTACAAATTTGCAGCCACGTCCGGTCAGAATGGGGACGTTAAATCCGATGCCTCGTGTAAAGAGAGTGCCACGCTCTTTGCACGTTAAGAACCCTTGCAACAACTCTTGGAGGGGTCCGTAGGTGACCTGCTGCAAGGCTAAATTTCTGTCCCTATCCAATATACCCTAATTTCCAGTGGTAGTCTAAATTTCTCCGACCTTAATCCCGGACGCCCCTATTACAGAACCTACCTATTGTATTTTGTTATTTTGTTCTCGTCCTGAATATGCATGAAATATTTGCCACTGGACGTTAAGCAACCAACAATCAATCAATCAATTAATTTATTTGCAATGATACCTTGATTGCTGTTTGTTGGAACAGAAACATATTCTATTCCTAATCGACCAGGAAGATCAGACGATTCTATTTCTAATGGACCAGGAAGATCAGAGAGAGGTTTGCTTGTTTTAGATACTTTAATTTGAGAAATTGTCAGTATATTATTGGACTTTTTGAGAAGTGCATCTTTTAGAGATTTTTCTCGTTGGTTCAGGGGTATCTATTCTCTCTGTAGTTTTGTAATTTACTGTTTAACATTTAGTTGTTCTTCTACAACCTCTCTGTAGCGCTGCAAAATCTGTACTAGGTTTCACATCTGTAATTTCCAGATATATATAAAAGGTATGGTTATGTTTAGAAGAGAAAGGTTACAAAATGAATGCAATGTGAAATTTTAAATGTCATACCAAATACCAAAAGTTATAAATGCATTCGACTAAATTGTCAGGTAGAAGACAATGATTATAAAAACTTGATTCGTCCAGTGGGAATAATAAAATAAAGCATTTTTCTATAAGTATAATACCTGATCAGATTCATGTAATGAAGAATTACTTCAATATATTTGGAGCTCAGGTAAAATACTGTGTTGTTCATAATGTATATACAGTCACTGGTAAATGAAGCAATACTATAAATTTGGTGAAATGCTGCAGTAATTAAGGTTTCCAGATCTTTTAAATTTTGTAGTGTATTTATGACAACGCACATTTATGACATAAATTAGTGTCTGGGTCTGTTGCAAATATGTAGAATTTATTAGTATGTGGCGGATTGTAAATGGCACAAATTCAATGAGCATCATAATGAACATTCTGTGTTGGTGGCTCAAAAGGATTGTCAAGGTGGCAATGAAAGCGATAGGCAGTTTTAGAATTATTTTGATTGATTGATTGTTGGTTGCTTAACGTCCAGTGGCAAATGTTTCATGCATATTCAGGACGAGAACAAGTTCACAATAAATACAATAGGTAGGTTCTGTAATAGATTATGGGATTAAGGTCGGAGAAATTTAGACTGCCACGGGAAATGAGGGTATATTGGATAGGGACAGAGATTTAGCCTTGCAACAGGTCACCTACGAACCCCTCAAAGAGTTGTTGCAAGGGTTCTTAACGTGCAAAGAGCGTGGCACTCTCTTTACACGAGGCATCGGATTTAACGTCCCCATTCTGAACGGACGTGGCTGCAAATTTGTACATCCCGAACAGCGAAACGGACGCCCCACTTTAGCACGGGTTCTACTGCCGGTCGGAGGAAGACCAATAGTGACCATACTTCTATTCCCCAGTCACCCTTGGGGGTAGAATTATTTTGTATAAGGGAGCTACCATTTGATTTTTATGGGGGGGGGGGGGGGGGGGGTAGGATGAAAAATTGTGTCCTGTATTTATTTTTTGTTGTAATCTCGGTCCTGCCTTTTTATTTTTCACTTTATTCGGTCCTGCCTTTTTTTTTATTAGTTTATCCTGACTTTTTATACATAATTTGTCATCCTGCCTTTTTTTTGCCAAGTTGCTCATCCTGCCTTTTTTTTTTACTCAAAACTTCTGTCCTGCCTTTTTTTTCCAAATTTCATCCTAGCCCCCTTCTCGTTTTAATGAACTGAATGCTAAACACTAGATTTATTTGTCTTCTTCAAATGTGAGGGCAGTTTTCAAACATTATAGGCGAAATGGCTGTTTACAATCATTTGTCGTATGATTGTTAGATCTTATCACCAAAAATATGTTTGCACCTATTCCCCAAGTTGACCCAATGGTCTCGGAAAAGGCAGAAAAGTAGCAGCATCAATGTTATCATTCACTGCGATAACTCGATCATGTTTTGTGGTCATGGCTTTGGCACCAATGTCGTGTTTCTTTTTAACTCTTTAACGTGATTATGGATAGTCTAGATTATAAAGTGTTGATTCACAATATGACCCGATTTGAAAGTTTTTGCTCACTGAAAAAGCTGATAAAATCCCTCTGAATGATTAATAAGTAAATATTCAACTTCAGTTTCAAGTTAATGTAGACACTTGTATCATGGTGCTAGGAAGTTTCTTTTGTTGTGAGGCGGATATGAATCCTGATACATAGAAAGGAGCGGGACTTAGTTCGTATATCGGATGTTGTAACCCCACCTTTCTGTGCTTACAATTTGTCAATGAAAAATAAATGCAAATGTTTGGTGGTTTTTTTTTTGGTACTCGGTATATAAACTGCAGAAGATTGTACATGAAACTATTAAGTCTTTATTTTGCCACAATCGTAGAGATACAATACTTTTCACGAAGCTCATCTGTTTGTGCTGTGCTATTGCAATATTCAATTCGGTAGTCTTTTGTTCATCAAACAAGGGTGTTTCATCTTGATATTCTGTGAAAAGACCAATATTTACTTGAAATGCTGACAAGGCTTCACCTAATGAAACTTCTTAAGTGCTAACATCACAATTTGATATGGAGCAGAAAGAAAAATGTAAATTGTCTAACCTCTTCTTAACTTGACATCCTTTTAAGTTCGGACTCAATCTTTGTTGTGTGCTTTCATCAACTTTCGTTTATGGGACGTATTATGGTAGACCGTTGTCCGTCCATCGTCAACATGTCGGACAATAACTCAAAAACGCTTGACCCAATTTGCATGAAACATTGGGGAATTGTTTATATCAATTGACGTGAGCTCCCTTTCGTTTTTAATAAATTTTAGATTTTAAGTTTCCGAGTTTTGGTTTTTTTTTTTTATTAAAAAAGGGGGATTTTCCAGTTTTAGGATAATAACTTAAAAACACTTATACCGATTTGAAAGAAACTTTGGTGAATTCTTTATATCTATTGACATGAGCTACCTTTCGATTTTTATAAGTTTTTGATTTTACGTTTCTGAGTTATGGGGTTTTATTCATTAAAAAAGGGAGATTTTCCAGTTTTTCATGAATTTCTGATATGACATTGAGAAGTTATTGCACTTTATTCTTTGAAAAAGCGACGGGCGTATCATGCGCCCAAGCCGCAGCTGTTTATTTATGTTATAGTTGAGTAAAGGTACAAACACAAATCTTAAAGCAGTGAGATGCACTTCTAACTCGATATAAATAAAACCATTATCCTCCATGGAATAAACAAAATATAAAATAATCTATTTCTTGTTTATATATGTCTTTCAACAAACGTTCTATTATATGGTTGTGAATGTAACTGCCAGCCATGATGTTATTGGGTTTGTCCTTGTTTACTACATTCATAAATAATCCAACCATCAATTTTGTACCACCCATATCTGATTTTCCGAGCCACCAAGGGTGATTGTCTTAACAATATTTGTATCAATTATATATATATTTTTTTAACATTGTCTTTAGCTTGACAACATAATTATATATATATTTTTTTAACATTGTCTTTAGCTTGACAACATAATGAAGACCAATCTACGAGCGTCTTTGGGAGAGCGAAGACTCATCGGCCTCTGCATAAAAACTCTAAACTGGTGAGGTTTTAAAGGCACCAAGACACAGGCAAAGACCTTGGTGATGCACAGCATCGAGAATTTCTATATATGACTTCAGTGCGGAGTCATAATAAAGTTTAGATCGAACAAATGATTTATGTAATTCCAGTATAATGTTGCGATCAGCACCCCAGTCGGTGTTAGCCACAACTTTTTAAATATCCAAAACTTTCAGACACTTTGATTTTAACATTTTGATACGGGGGCAGAAAGCTAATCATCATCTGGATACATGTTTTTTGAAGGTTCATCAACAGGCAAGTGTGGTATTAAAAGCACAATACCCTGGACGGGAAGCTCTAATTCCTGCTTTTCACTGATAATTTTTACAACTGTTTCCAAGAAATTTACATATGTTGTGTTTTTTTGAAGTTCGACCTGTGCATCTTTAAAAAAAACTCTTCTAACAAATGAAGTACCTGTACTGCTTAGCTTTTTTGGACAAATTTCAATAATATCCGCATGAATAGAAGATTGTCTTTTATAAGTCAAATCAATAACTTTTACAAAATCGTTTTCTTTTTCTGTCGTTGAACCCGGTCCGATCAATCGGCTGGTCATGTCGAGCCCTTCAGTTAATCCTCAACAATAAGCTTTCATATAACAATGTACATAATATACACAAGTATTTGAATTAAGCTATTTATATTTAGGATGACTGAAGAAGGCGATGGCTTATTGGTCAATGAAGTGGTACGTCCGGAACTACGAGAATTATTAATAAAACGGAGATAAAATAAAAGGAAAGAAATGTTAACCAAACCCCTGAAATATTAAAGGACTAACAGCAAAATGACTACCGTCACACTCCCTCCTTCTTTAGACATAATGTGCAAAAACACATTAGTCCAAAGTGGCAAGAATATAACCTAAAATATAAAATTTAAAGGCAATTGTAAGTAATGTTCAATGTTCACTATCTGAAATAAAGTTATGGTTAACACAATATGCAATTAAAATTTTAGCCTACCATAGATTCAATATCATATATAGATCAACAAGTAATAAAATATTCATTAATATCAATAAATAAATATATTTCTATAACAATGTTCAACCTGAATTAAATTAAGTTATTTTAAATATAATTATGCAACAATAAATATAATCAAAAAGTTCTCATCACATTAATTATCCCGTTCGTGAAAGTTTGTCTATTGCTTGGCAATGTCCTGAAACAGTTAATTCCTCCACTTGTTTTCGGCGATTTGTCTTCTTAACTCTCGGTTTTAGGCCTCAAAATTTCGTCCGGTTTCCCTTTCATGCTGTCTGCTGCCGGACTCTCTTATTTCTTCTAGTTTCTGTTTTTGCTGATTCTCGTAACCGTCCGATCATGTCCATAGAATTACATAGCCACTGGAGAAGTGATTCTACTTCTGGGCTGGTCTCTGGGAAAAGTGGTAACACTAATGGAGGCAGATCTGTTGACGATGTCTGGGTCTCACTGCTGCTTACCGTTGACTTACAACCAGAGTGGTTGTTGGGCTCTGTTGCTGAAGTCTGGATCTCACTGCTGGTTACTGTTGACGTAAACCCATAGTGTTTGTTTGGCTCTACTACCCTAGCAGGATGCCCAGAATAGGCATTTTCTGTTGTAGTTCCTTGCTGGCTTCTCGGTGTGTACTCTTGTAAAGAAATTCTAGAAGTAACTGAGAAAGGGGTAACATCTGGAATGATTGGAAGGTCTGGAAGTGGTAGTACTGGTGGTCTTCTTTGAGTCTCAGGAAATTTTGGAGGTACATTAACAGTGAAAGAGGGTGTAGTAGAGTTACCCGTAGTGGTAACAGTACTGGTCAATAAGGTAGGGGTAGAGGATGAAGTGGTGGTTAGTTTTGTCCTACCACGAAAAATGAATACACCGGGATCGACAAACCCCTTGTTCTCTCTAACCTCCTTTTTACAGTTTGTCAGTTGTGTTTCAAGTTTCAGTGGATTTTGGATTTCATGATTTTTTTTAAAAAGTTGTTTCATGTCGGCTTTTCTCATGCACACTGTTGTACATAATTGCTTAGGGCAACTGTAGTTAATGGTTAAGAACAAATGATTGACTGATTGTTGGTTGCTTAACGTCCAGTGGCAAATATTTCATTCATGTTCAGGACGAGAACAAATTAACAATAAATACAATAGGTAGGTTCTGTAATAGAGGCCGTCCGGGATGAAGGTCGGGGAAGTTTGGACTGCCTCGGGGAAATGAGGGTAAATTGGATAAGGACAGAAATTTAGCCTTGCAACAGGCCACCTACGGGCCCCTAAAAGAGTTGTTGCAAGGGTTCTTAACGTGCAAAGAACGTGGCACTCTCTTTATACGAGGCATCGGATTTACCGTCCCCATTCTGACCGGACGTGACTGCGAACTTGTACATCCCGCACAGCCAAACGGACGCCCCACTTTAGCGAGGGTTTTACCGCCGGTCGGGAGAAGACCAATGGTGACCATATTTCTATTCCCCAGTCACCCTTGGGGATAAGAACAAATGTATTTCATCCCAATGTCTTTGGTATTTTGCTTTGGAACCAAATCGACTTGCATTACAGCCATCAATTGGACATTTCATTGACATAGGCGTATAAAAAAATTCAATTCTGTTTTCCAAGTTTTCCTCATCGAAATCCCCATCGGCAAATATCTGAATCTCCATCCTGAAATAGGAACCAAAAGTTTTTAGATGACATTATATAAATGCATTTGTTTTTACTGATCAAATTATTCAGTCAATCGACTAGCACATCTCCCCCTTTAGAATAAAAATAAACTATAGAAAATATTATGTCAAATATTACTCTTGACAATTCTGACATGGCCCACATTACCAGTCATTTGAAAACAAAACTGTGTTTATTCAGTATTAGAGTACACGTTTCTATCAACGTAACCGAAAACTAAGAGTCTATGGCCAACAAATTGCCGTATAATAGAACATGCCCACCCCTACTATTCATAAGCCGTGTTACATTGGTACACATTGACTAATTCAACGTTTTCAAAATCGATCCAAATTAATCAATATACCCACAGCATCCGGTTACCCACAGTACCGAAAGTACATAAATACCCATGGCAAAAAAATTGTTCATGCGCGTATACCGGGAATACTGTACATCCATAATTAACTCATAACAACAAAAAAAAACATATAAATTATGTGTTAATAAATTATCTGAACACTTGCTCAGAATCACAAAAACATGTATTCATGCGACGTTAAGTTTATGTTCTTGTTAAAAACATATCAACGAGTATATATAAAGTATATTTAGAGTATAAGACATGTTAATTGAATATGTTAAGTAATATAAAAAAAAATGTATAGTTTGTACTTGTATATATATTTTGAAAGTATATCTTGTATTATGGTTAATTGGTACTCTAACGTGCACAATATGCATCATAAGTAAACTACACTGTACATCATTCAAATAAGTAACTACCCTCCCTTCCTTAAAAAAAAATTGGCATTCTTTTGACTGTATTTTGTTATTATGTTGTCTGCTATGGCGAAAACTTTATTGGAGGTTTTATCTGTCTACCACGACTACTATACTTTGGAGAAGCTGGTTCCGTTTCAACCTTGTGAACATATTTATCTTGTATAACAGTGATATTGTCTTTGATAACTTAATACCCCAAGGATGACTGGGGAATAGAAGTATGGTCACCATTGGTTTTCCTCCGACCGGCAGTAAAACCCGTGCTAAAGTGGGGCGTCCGTTTGGCTGTGCGGGATGTACAAATTTGCAGCCACGTCCGGTCAGAATGGGGACGTTAAATCCGATGCCTCGTGTAAAGAGAGTGCCACGCTCTTTGCACGTTAAGAACCCTTGCAACAACTCTTTGAGGGGTCCGTAGGTGACCTGTTGCAAGGCTAAAAATGTCTGTCCCTATCCAATATACCCTCATTTCCCGTGGCAGTCTAAATTTCTCCGACCTTAATCCCGGAAGCCCCTATTACAGAACCTACCTATTGTATTTATTGTTAACTTGTTCTCGTCCTGAATATGCATGAAATATTTGCCACTGGACGTTAAGCAACCAACAATCAATCAATTGATAACTTAATTTAATTCACGGAACTTCTTATCGCAAACTTGCCTTCGTCATGTTTCCGTTAATTTTATGAGAAACGCTTTTTTTATAATTTTATTTAAGTATCTGATTGAAAACAAATTCGAGTATTTTTTTATCGATAAATTATACTGTTCCATTACTCTACATTATTTTACTTACATATTTGAGATACTAATAAAGATAATATTTATTTTACTGTAATATAAAATAGTTTCAGCAAAAATATATTAAGGTCTTCGTATTCGCCAAAATGTTGAATGTTTTAGTACGTGGTTATAGCTATGTCGATGGAGTATTATCGATAAATTGTTCTACTACGAGTGTCTTGTAAAAGAGCTAAGATTAAATCAACACTCGGGTAATCTCACATTCTAAAACATATCATTTGACAAGGATGAGATTTTGGCGAATGACTTCAATGAACATTACGTTGAACAGCAAATCTGAGGACTTGGTCTTGTATTTATAGGATACCTAAGCTTCACAAAATTCCCTACAAGAGGGTCTTCAGAAATAATGTCAAACTAATTTCTGTCTCTATCAAATATACCCTAATTTCCAGTGGCAGTCCAAATTTCCCTTACCTTCATCCCGGATGGCCTCTGTTAAAAGACCTACCTATTGTTTTTATTGTTCACTTGTTATCGTTCTTAACATGTATGTAATATTTGCCACTGGACGTTTAGCAACCAACCAACAATCAACCGATCATACCTCCAAGCTAACTTAAATTGCCTTTAAAACATCAATACAATGTATTAACACTTACCCTTTTCTCTTGCAAATCTTGGACCACATGCATTAGCAGAGCAGCAACTATGGCATTGTGATTTTATAAATAGTCGTGTCCATGAAGCAATCCCAGCAAAACTTACTAATACCATTGTCTATAGGAGATTTTATTTCTTGTCTGTATCGAGTTTCTAAAATGATTTTCCATGTATCGCTGTGTATACTTTATATGCAATTTTATATGCATTCAAATGCTTGTCTTCAATTACAGTTTTATTCTGTTATTGTTCTGTTTATGCATGATTTGGTGATTCATATATATAGCATGTTTCGCTTATATATATTTACTTTAATTATATATATTATCTTTAACTGTTAAAACCTGATTTGACCTTTTCTCGGTAGATTGTTCTGTGGTTAATTATAAACTTTTACACATCTATTTACTTGAAAGGATTTTCCCAACGTAAATGATCTGTGGTAATCAACTGGTCGTCTATGAATTTCTTTAATTTGATGATATTACACCTGGTGTTTCGGATATCATTTAGGTCAAGTTCGACCAAGGCCGTTCATCCTCGTCAGGTGCCCTGGCCTAATTTATTTTTATTTACTATAACATTTGATTTAATTACTTTTTTAATTGTTATCAATATGTTTCTATCGTGTAACGTATCAAATGCAGTTACATTTTGGGGCACGATTACATATATCGATTATTTTATTAAACCAGTTGTCAACCAATTTTGGACATACACACAAGATACAACTTCTTTTATAAACAAATTGGAAAAAATAAGAGCCTCTCCTGATATATTAATGAGTTCATTTGACATTTCTAGTATGTATACCAATCTACATCATACGGAAATTATAAACGCAATCGACAGAGCATGGCCGCTAATAATGCAATGTAAATTTGACATCCCGGTGCCTCCCAAAAAGGATATGTTAGAATTACTGAAAATTGCCCTTGGAAACAATGAATTTGAATTCAACGGGCAGATTTTTAAACAGAAAGTTGGAGTACCGATGGGGTCACCAATGTCTCCTAGTTTAACTGATATTAGAATATATGAAATCGTTTCTGAAATATTAAAACGGTTCTCACAATCGTCCGAAATTTCTCTTCTATCTGTCTACAGAGATGACGGTTTTTTATTATTCAAAGGAAGTGAACAAGCGCTTATTGAATTTTACCAGATTGCAAATAGTATTCATCCACTGGTGACTCCATTGTAATGTGTGTTTGCCTGTATTATTGTCCATTTATGTATTTAAACTAAAATTTGCTGATTAAAATGTCGAATAGGTGAGAAGGAATTGTATTATGAATTGTTGTAGGCTGCAGTTGCCAGAGGCAAAAGTGGTTGCAGCCTTTGAATTGCAACGTACGTTCTAATTTGCATTCGTTATAGGCATGCATCAACATTTCAAGCTCTATTTGACTTTTTATTGCTCATTAACTTTATCATATCAGTTTAAATGTTTTAAATTAGGTGATAATTTATTGATAATAAAATAATATGCGGCTTAAAAATTACAACTACTATGTACAACCTTAAAATATGTTGAACACAATGATTTATTTCTTCCCAATTCATACGTTAAACGACTCATTTTTCCCAATAACCTAGGGTCAAGATCCCATTTGAAAAATGGGTAGGTAAATCACTGTAGAGTTAGAAGTTATTTTTACTTTAGATAAAAATGCAAATTTTAGTACGGTGTTTGAGGAGGTAAGGAACACTCGGATGAGTAACATGGCCCTTTTTTCAGTTTTTTTTTCTGTACTATTACTAAAAGAGAGGCCAAAGATACCAGAGGGACTTTCAAACTCATAAATCGAAAATAAACTGACAACGCCATGACTGAAAAAAAAAGGACAAACAATAGTACACAAAAAAGACCATGCAACACGAATCCCCACAAAAAACTGGGAATGATCTCAGGTGCTCCGGATGGGTAAGCAATTCCTGCTCCACATGTGGCACCTGTCGTGTTGTTCATGTTAGTACAAACCCGGTAATAAGTCTAATTCGATAGGTCACATTCATGACAAGGCAAATAACTTTTATCAAGGAATGAAAGTTATTTCTTATCGTAACACACTTTAAAAAACAATCCTTAGTTAAACCAGTAGAATTGTTGACTTTGCAGATCGAAATTGTCTTTTTGTATAAAAGACCAGATTATCACATGTTTTGGCTCTAATCTGACTGAGGCTTATATTTATATAATGATATATATTTCATATTGTAATGTCTTATTGTTTACTTAATTACTTCAATCATTGTACTTGATTTATATGCTCTTTATGGGCCCTGTAATTTGGAAAATACAATATTCTTATTCTTATTTCAAGTGTTCAGTCACAGAAACAAATTTGAGTTATCTCCCATTGTATGTAATACAACTTTATGTGTTAGAGTACATGTTGCAAGTTAACATTATATTACTTTTGTGCTTTTTTAGTTTAATAAATATGAACAGGGTATGGTTTTACCTTTGAATTTAGCCTTTATATTGATCACATTATGTCATGCAAAAGAAGTTTACACTTAGCTTGTTGGAATATTAATGGTTTTAAACACAAGGAATACAACAAATACAGTGATCATAGGTTCATCAAAGAATTGAGTAATAAAGAATTACTTTGTTTATAGGAAACACACTGCTCCTTTGAGGATTCACTATGGTTACCAGGATTTAAATCTGTTAATTTTATACGACTAAAATCATAGCGCACTAACAAAAGATCAGAAGGTGTATCCATTTTAGATAAAAATGAAATTAAATCAGGGGTAACATTTCTCGACCATTCAAATTATGACTACATATGGTTAAAGTTGAGTAGCTCCTTTTTTAATCTCACAGAAGATATATATTTGTGTTTCATTTATGACCCCCATCATACACCCATTATTGAAATGATGATATATTTGACCTTATAGAAAAAGATATTGCAGGGTACTCAACATTAGGAACGATTGTATTATATTTCAGCCAATACTTACATCTCATATATCCCAGTGAACTTGGAATTAAGGATACTACTGATACTAGAAGGACTGCTTCATACCTTGATCTTTTCCTCAATATTGACACAGATGGACGACTTCACACGAAAATCTATGATAAACGGGACGATTTCAACTTCCCAATTATCAATTTCCTATTTCTCAGCAGTAACATACCCTCTGCCCCTTCGTATGGTGTTTACATATCTCAATTGATACGTTATTCTCGTGCTTGTTCACACTATACGGACTTCATATACAGGAGTGTGCTCCTTACGCAGAAACTGCTCCAACAAAGTTATGAGGAGGACAGATTAAAAATGACACTCCGTAAATTTTACGGACACCATCACCAATTGGTTGATCCATACGATGTGTCTTTGTCCAAACTAACTAAGGACATTTTAACCTCGTGTTAGATTGTGGTTTGTCATTACGTCGTCTGATCTTTTAATTACCGAACGTGACTTATTCCCGATTGTGACTGTTTTGCTGAATGTGAAACCGCATTGCTATAAGACGTGTCACGGTACCTTTCTATCCCAAATTCATGTATTAAATGTTGATGTTATATTTGTTGTTCTCGTCTGATTTTGTCAAATGTCTTAACGTCTTTCCGTTATATTCGTGTGTTATGGAAAAGATAAATAATCACCCCCTTCATTTATTAGATTTTAAAATCAAAATTGAGAATGGAAATGGGGAATGTGTCAAAGAGGCAACAACCCGACCATAGAACAGACAACAGCAGGTCACCAACAGGTCTTCAATGCAGCGAGAAATTCCCGCACCCGGAGGCGTCCTTCAGCTGGCCTCTAAACAAATATATATACTAGTTCAGTGATAATGAACGCCATACTAAACTCCAAATTGTACACAAGAAACTAAAATTAAAAATAAAACAAGACTAACAAAGGCTAGAGGCTCCTGACTTGGGACAGGCGCAAAAATGCGGCGGGGTTAAACATGTTTATGATAACTGCAAGTATACTATAAAACATGTTTTAATCAATTGTATTGACTTTGCTGATATTCGTAAGAAGCATTTCAATGTTAATAATATGTATAATTTATTTAATAATGTTCCATTTACAAATATTGTTTCATTCTTAAAAGAAGTTGGAATATATTCTAAAATATAAAAATGTTATTATATTTAAAACGATTTTAAATTTTATCACGTTATCTTAATGTTCATTTTTATTTGTAAATAATCAATTTGCTTTAATCTAGAATTTTAGTTTATTGAAGGGCCTTTTGTCTGATTTTAAGAATATGCTTTAAATTGTAAAAAATATTCGAATTAGCTCTCGCCGCGATATAGCCTTGTTGTGCTAATGCGGCGTAAAGCAACCAACAATCAATCAATCAATCTTAATAAGTCTATTTAAAGGTTTTGTTAGCTTCAGAGGTGAATACTGACATTTTTGTGCTTTATAAAGAATATTTTCATAAAAAATTGGATGTGAAATACCTGAACGTATAAGAAGTCTGCATGTTGAGCTATATTTACGAATGATGTCCTTATACCGATGATGAAATTTAGTAAATGTTTTGACTAGTTTGTGATATCGAAAACCCTGGTGTAATAATTTTTCAGTAATACATAAATTTCTCTCGTTAAAATCTAAAACATTGTTACATACACGAGCGAATCGTACAAGTTGAGATATATAAACACCGTAAGATGGTGACAAGGGAACGTCACCATCTAAAAATAGTTTGATTCAACGAAATTTATACGATATATTTGGTTTACGGTTTGATACAGAAGAAACACCGACATAGCTAGATAATACAATTTATTATCTAATTACTACCATTTGATATTAATAAGTATTGTAATTTTCATTGTTATTAATAAATGTAATGTCAGTATTACAAATCTGATCTTTAATCAATCCTAATCCTATCTTATTTTTGAGAAATATTTTTACAAATTCAAATGTGACGTCACTTTGTGTGTTTTTTTAGAATTTCAAATATGACGTCACTTTGTGCGTTGAGGCTTTGACTAACTCGGCTGTGTATTTTTTTATGTGTTGGATTAAGTTGTTTTATGTAATGTATCCGTTTTTATTCTGTAGTTAGTCCCCACTTTGGTTTTATCATGTATATCTATTATATAGTCATTTTATAAAATTTACTGTTTGCAAATTATAAATTATTCTAAATAATAAGGATGTTCTTGTCCCAGGCAGAAAACCCTGGCCGTGTTAGGCGCAACTTTTTGGACGTTTTGGTCCTCGGTGCTCTTCAGCTTTGTACTTGTTTTGGCTTTCAAACTTTTTTCATCTGAGCGTCACTGGTTGGTCTTATGTGGACGAGACGCACGTCTGGCGTATTGAATTTTAAGCCTAGTACCTTTTGTTAGCTATTATTCGTGTGTTTCTTTGTCCTATATGTTCTCCCATTTATTTGTTTTGTGGTCCTGTCATGTGATGTTGTCGTTTGGTGTTGTGTTTGTCGTTACCATAAAAGCGGGAGGTTTGGCATGCCACAAAACCAGGTTCAACCCACCATTTTTTTTCTTAAAATGTCCTGTACCAAGTCAGGAAAATGGCCATTGTTATATTATAGTTCGTTTCTGTGTGTGTTACATTTTAATGTTGTGTTTTTGTTGTGTCGTTGTTCTCTTATATTTGATGCGTTTCCCTCAGTTTTAGTTTGTAACCCGGATTTGTTTTTATCTCTATCGATTTATGAGTTTTCGAACAGCGGTATACTACTGTTGCCTTTATTTAGAAGGAGACATGCATGCCAGAAATGGGACTAGTGAACTTGACTTTAAATATAATGATTCCCAAGATAATCTTCTCCCTTTCTATGATAATTACAACCCTGATTATGAAATATCAGTCTGTCCTAGTAAAGACGTGCACATATCTACCCGTGAGAAATAATTAAATGACATGTGTGTGCAGATGTGTCTTCAAATCCTTAATGGCAGAACCATAGGTGATTTCATTGGACAATTAACTTGGCATAATCCTCGAGGGAGCAGTGTAGTTGACTACTTAATAATATCAGAGGAACTATTAGATAAAGTTCCTTTTTTTAAGGTTCATGACTTTTTAGCTGATCTTTCTGATCACAGTCAGGTCTCTGTTAAAAATTAATATTAAAGTTCCTGTACTAGATACTCAGAGTGAACACTCTCAGGTAACTCCTCCAGGATATATTTGGAATGAGGAGTCTGCATTAAAATTGATATACAAAAAAAATATTAAACTTTTTGTCAGATGACTCTGATTCCCAAAATGTGACATCAAAACTAAATGATATAATCTATGAGGCAGCTGATAAATCTTTAAAGCAAATATTCCCTAAAATGAACTCCTTTAATTCAAACACTAAAAATAAAAAGAAAACAACCAAAGTGGTTTGACTTTTCTTAAATTAAAATGCGTAAACAATTAGATGACAAGGAAAAACTATTCAAAAAATATAATAACGACCCTATAGTGAGAGGAAATTTCTTCACTTTTATAAAACTAGAAAAACTAGAAAAAATAAATATGAAGAGTTCCGTAAAGATCTTATTGTAAAACTGCACTTTAATCAGCCTGATCATTTCATCGTTTCTATGACAGTTCGTATAATCGTAAAATATACCCGAGACTAACAATCCTCAACTTGCAACGCCTCTCCGTAGACAAAAATAGGACTACTGGATTCGACAATTGGGAACTGCGACACCATATGGTTGCAATGACAAAATTGATGGTATAGGTATTCTATCTAGTCCTTCCTGTAGCTTGGTGAATGTAATGAATATTTTCAACTCTACTCCTCGACGTAGACGCAGTCATGGTCATTATACATCACCTACTTTGCATGATGTCTCTATTAATGACTTGCTGCCATTTATACAAAAGCCGTTAGACATTCATCACATTCGCATGAAACTGTATTCATTACCCCTTTCAAAACTTCATTCTCTGTTTAATTTATGTTTAGAAACCACTGTTACAAACCCTCATTCAAACCAATACAAACTTACAGCTATTATTTTGGATATTGCAAGTCACAGACTTTTCAAACCACGCATTGGAAAAGATGAAAAAGAAAAAAAATCTTTTCTTAAACTTTCCTTTGCCAACAAAGGTCTAAATGGCGTCAACTAAGACAATATCCTTCATCATAAATTAGTTCAGTCGAAAATACCACCTTATTTTAAAGATCAGTCTGTACCAATAATTTCTTATACCTATACCAAACCAATTGCAACTAAAATTTTCAATTACAAACACGTTTTGCAGGATCTCAACATTGACGACTTCAAGTCTAAACCTCCTGATTGCACCTGTGCTAGTTCCCAATTCACATATAATCCGGCTGGTCACGTTATTACCGGATACGTCAACATTGTCAATAACACTTCCCTGCGAAATCGGTTATCCAAAGGTCCGAAATATCGCGAGCCTAAATCCATCAATTGGAAATACAACTTCAAAATACTGATGGATTCAGTCGGGGATTATGCCAGGCAATGGGCTAAATGCGAGAAAGAAGACGTAGAATGGATTAAGGCTGTGAGGTCGTTTATACAAATCAGAATTAAGAAACTAAATGGGCATATCAATACCCACGCTACGTCAATTTTTAAAGACCCAAATGTTGCAAAACACTTGTCCTACCTCCATGACAAATATGTTTTGTCCCCGCAGATAAAGCCCCAAACAACATCGTTTTTGTGTGTAAATATCATTACATAGACATATTTGACAACTCGAAAGTTTACTTACTTTTTTCTTAAGTAGAAATTCAATACTTTTTTAAAGAGCTTGGATGTAGTACACACAAGTACAATACTGACACATTATTGATACATGGAAATCATACCTTTGTCCTTAAGCTCTTCAACTATATGATCCATAGCCATTTTCTTTACTTTTTCTCATGGGGTCCAATACTCTAAACACTGTCAATAATTGCTGTAAATATTTAACTATTACTAATGGGGATAATTCGTTTGAAGGATTCTTATCTTCAAGAATCAAAATAACATGTGGTCAAGCCAAATAATAGAATTTCTTACTTTGACTCAAATTAAAAAAAGTGAATTTTTTTCTGTTTACCGTAATCACACAGGTGAATGACAAAATAAGGTTGTTATTGGTAATACAATAAGTAGTTTTGTGCATGATAATTATGCGCTCATCTCACTGTAGACCTACAACTCAAAAAGGCAACAGTTGACTTGTCATTTAAGATAAAATGGCAAAGAAAACAGAGCTAATTTCCTCATCAACTCACCATTAGATTCCCAACTGTGTCATTCTGCTTTCTGTCAGTGTCACCTTCAGTTTTTGTTTTAAATTAGTGTTAATTTTAGAGCAAACAAAGCTCTCGAACTCCTTCGAACATATCAATTAACGTGTTTAATATCCATGGCTGAATCTCCTCAACAGCCCATTGCCTCCCTCTGTCAAGAATCAATGATAGTTTTATGTCCCCGCAACTGAAATGTTTTGGGCATTTTTTTTTAACCTGTCCGTCCGTCAGCAACCGAGATCTTGAAGCGCAAGAATGCAAACATTTTATGACTCTTAAGGAATAAGAATGGAAGAACAAGGTCACTGTCTTTGCATATTCAGTACTAAATCGAAGAAAGAATAAACTTCTAAAAGAAATTCCAAGCCCTTCAAACATCCAAATTATAACTTAACTACTTAACAAAAATAAAAACTGCAGACAACTCTTCTCAGAACTGAAAAGTATTAGAAGATTATTGAATTTGCCCAAGCATGATTAATGATTTACAACAAGAGGAGGTCTGGAGAATTAGAAGTGATGAAGTAAGTAAATTTTGACACACACATGTGGGAACACTTAAGAGCTCTCGACCACCTACAATACCATCGAAGACTTCAAGAGAGGTTCTTCTATAACCTCACCATCAAAAGGTGTTTCAGATGCAACTAGCATGATTCAACTGCTGCCAAGTTCGCAACAAGACCTCTTGGCAGCTGATGTGTTCAACCCGAATGGGAGGTCTAGACCTTGAGGAGCTACACGCCAGGAACAGGAGGTTCTACCAGGCCCTTGGCCTAATTTTGGACACCCTAATGCCTGCTTGAGCAGAACGGCTTAGCTGTGCACATCTCCAGAGGACACGGGGTAAAGAACTGTCCTGTCAAGACAACCCCACCTTACAAAAGAAAGACAAATGCCTGCCACAGGAGGAGCTGAACAGCTCGATGTCCTCGTGTTAAGAAGTGCCAACTGAAGAAATGCATATTGTCATCCTTCGAACAGTTGCCGAACGCCTGATGGTCAAACTACACACTCTGCAGGAGCTCAGCATTGTAGCCAGATAAGGCTTCACAGGCAGATTGGAGGCCACATTATATTATAAGGGTATGATACTGGATCATCTTGTAACGTAAAGGGTCGTAGTTGAACTAGAACCTTACCGACAGTGAGAATTGGAACCATCCTGCATGAGAAAGATAATATGCCCAGGACGGGTGTTGCTGTATGAATATAGCCCAGACAGAAAATCGATCTACAACCACCAAATAATTTTGTGATTACTAGTATACGCTTATACTATGACTTTATTTTTTAATTAAGATGTAAAATAACATAATGTATGGCCGATTGCATTTAAAACACTTAACTTACCTACACTAGATATAGAAATATTTGGTATGAGTGCCGATGGGACAAATCCAAGTCACAATTTGTAAAATTCGTTAAAGGTCAAAGTACAGCCATCAACACGGAGCCTTGGCTCACACAAAAAAGCAAAATCTGAAGGGCTCCAAAAATAACTAGTGTAAAACTATTTGAAAACCAACGGTCTGATCTATATAAAAAAAGGAGAAACACTTATGAGGCACATTAACAAAAGTAGCTCAACTGCCCACTTTGCACCAGCCGATATAAATGAATGCCTAGGGTTCAAATCGAACCCACATACACCAACTCCATTGTCCTACATTTTAAAATGAACACAAATTCGCTCTCATAACAAACAAACAAATAAAGTTTAAAAAATATATAAATCTGTTAAGAAGCAACAACATGGCTCTTGTTGTATATGTTGCACTTCTAAATAGAAACAGTAAATGTGCTGCAACCGGATGCCAAACTAAAAACAGTTAAGCAACCAACAATCAATCTTTTTTTTTTCACTCATTTAATTTGTAAGTGATCAATAGAATTTCAGAATAATCACTTACGAAAAAGACAAATATAAATATGTGAAAATATCATATGCAGAAACAGTACATCTATATAACTGAATGAATAGAGTTGAAATTGGGTGTCGCGTTTTCTTTTTCACATAAAATCCACGAATACTGTTTTATACCACAAAGGGGTAATGACCAGCATAGTTTATTATGTATTCATTTCAAGATCTTTAGGGGGGTATTTGGGGGTTAAAATTGGGAAAAAGCCAGTTCGGATCGACCGTCCTTCACGACGTTCGGCTCTGAAATTTACGTGCCGTCATCATTTCCGTCATTGCACATCTGCCCGGCAAAATTAAATATTATTTCGTAGCAGATACGTTAAATATTGACCTTACACTGAAACACTTTGTGATACACATTCCCTTGACGCTCTCAGCAATTTTACAACAGAGTTTTACACGCCAAGAGTTTTCCTTCTGGAGAACCGTATCAATTCAACATGAAAAAGGTGGGGGATTACTTCAGTTTTCGGTTAAAAATGGGTAACGAAGTGCGGCTGGAATGTGACTCAACCCCATTCATATATTAATGCATAAAATTTTCAGCCCACTCATATATGGGGGTGATTCTGAGCACGGAAACACCAGAAATCAGGTGCGGATTCAGAACTTAAAGTTAGGGGGGTGAAAAAAATATTTTTCTGCGAAACGGAGCATGTTGCGAAATATTTTTGGGTTAATTTGCAAAAAAATACGTGCCGTCATCATTTCCGCTTTGTCTGCAAGTATTATGGTCTATTCAGCAAAAAGTATACCATAAAAGGTGGGGGGATTACTTCGGTTAAAATGGGTAAAGAAGTGGCAACACTGCTAGACAGATTATTTTTTTTTACCAAATCAGGGTTCGGATATTTTTTGTAAAAAATCCTAGTCAGTTTTCACTCTATATGTCACCAATTAAGAGTATTTATCAACACATATTATTTTGATCAGTGCAATGCATCCAGGGTATAACAATGACATATCCTATGATTAGATCACAAACGCCAATAGTTTCTGTCGGGAAGACTATTCTTTTGGGTGTCATATTGAGTGGTGGTATTTCGTCTGTGACACACTTCAAAAAGATTGAAGATCTTAATATCGCCTTACACATCTTCAAATTATGAATCAAAGTATATTTCGCGGGTATTTTCTAGTGTTGCATTAAATAATAACATGTAACCAGTTAGCACTGAAAATTTTTACCGCGGATTATTTTTACCGCGGATTTCTACCTAACTGTGGTAATGAATTTCCGTTTTGTGGTAAAAGAAAACTGTTACCGCTGTTAGGCAGAAAACTGCGGTAAAAAGTTTTTAACTCTTAAGTGTAAAAATGAAATGCGGTTGAAGTATTATTCCATTCAATTACAGAGCAACTTATTTCATTGTACATTCTGCTTGCAGAAACAATGGTATATAAAGATGACATAGTGAAGTTTTTTAACTCTGAAACTGCTATAGAGACAGTACGAACGTAAGCGAAAGACAATTAGGAAGAGGGTGGTTTAACGTCCACACACTTTGCTAATGCCAGAGATTTTGTGGTACTTAAAATACTTTAAAGGTACGGACAAAGACCTGGAGTCATTCTTGGCATAACCCACAGTGCATTAGGAACTGCTCTCAGGACCCCAGATCGTCCTGAATATGCATGAAATATTTGCCAAAAAGGACAAGCTCATTGACATTTAACTTAACAAAAGGTAGAAATTTAAATTGGTCCTAGTAATGAATTGAACCATGTGACTGATACAAACGTATACTTTCAACAATGCTTTTCATTCTTGCACTTCAAATGAAGTTATGTGATATTTTAAATCGGTTCGTCAAAACGTCCGTCCGTTCTGTCAGTAAGACCGTCAATGTGAAATTTAAACACTGTATTTTTCATCTCGGACTTTCTTTTACAAAATTAGGCGATATTCATCGAGTTCCATCCGCCTATCTGTTTGTCCGTCCTTCCTCCTGTCTCTATCGCTTCTCCAACCAATTTTTTTGAGGATGATATTTAATTCTAGTTTGGTATTGCCATAAAGCTGCCAATGAGACAACTACCCGTCAATGTACAAGGAATTGAACAACTTCATATCGCCGTTCGGTCTTCAACAATTGGAAAATCTATTTCATGTGACAACTGTTAAGATTGATTGATTGATTGTTGTTTGCTTTACGCCGCATTAGCACAGAAAGGCTATATCGCGGCGAGAGCTAATTCGAATATTATAACAATTTAAGGTATATTTTTAAAATCAGACAAAAGGTCTTTCAATAAACTAAAATTCTAGACTAAAGCAAATTGATTATTTACAAATAAAAATCAACACTAAGATAACGTGATAAAAATTAAAATCGTTTTAAATATAACAACATTTTTATATATTATAATATATTCCAATTTCTTTTAAGAATGAAACAATATTTGTAAATGGAATATTATTAAATAAATCATACATATTATTAACATTGAAATGCTTCTTCCGAATATCAGCAAAGTCAATACAATTGATTAAAACATGTTTAATAGTATACTTGCAGTTACAAGGTATACATTGTGGTTCTACTTCATTTTTTAAAAGATATTCGTGTGTTATTCTAGTATGACCAATACGACATCTAGAAATAACACACTGATCTTTTCTGCACATAAAATTATTGAAAGGTTTACATAAATTAGGTTTAATTTCATGTAATTTATTACCATCTTTTTTACTCCATTCATTTTTCAATATATTAAAAACATATTCTCTAATATTAGATTTAAAATCGGTATATGGTATATCACAGTTAGATAAAGGGTCACCCAGGGCATTCTTTGCCTCAAGGTCTACAGCTGTGTTTCCAAGGATTCCAACATGACTCGGCACCCATAGAAATAATATTTCTTTAAGAAGAATTTTTAAATTCCTCATTACATATAAAATTTTGAGAATTGTTGGGTTTTTAATTTTAGTATTTTGTATAGCTTGTAAGCATGAAAGTGAATCAGAACATATAATAAATTTGGATTTATCTGAAGAAGCAATAAATTTCAAAGCCAAAAGTATTGCTTCTGCTTCAGCAGTAAAGATGGAAGCAGCAGATGGCAAACGGAGAGTTGCAGCTCTGTCCCTGAAGACAGCAGCAGATGCAACTCTGTCACCATCTTTTGATCCATCAGTATAGA
This sequence comes from Mytilus californianus, assembly GCF_021869535.1. Classification (NCBI taxonomy): domain Eukaryota; kingdom Metazoa; phylum Mollusca; class Bivalvia; order Mytilida; family Mytilidae; genus Mytilus; species Mytilus californianus. The sequence continues at coordinate 749,406 of NW_026262711.1, forward strand.
CAGTTGAAAAATCTGAATAATTGGCTTTAATTTCAGCATAGTGTTGCTGAATTAAAAGAGGATCTGTTTCATTTTTATTGTGTTTACGTAGATCAAATATCATTTTTGGTTTGGGAAGTTCCCATGGAGGACATTTGCAAGTTTCAACTCGAGCAACAGATTTTAAATCAAAAGTAGCTAAATGTGGTTTTAAACGTATACCTAACGGAGGAATTTTGTTTTCATGTTTTGCAAAAATATCTTCATAAATTGGATTAAAAACACAGCTGTAGGCAGGATTATCTGAATAGGCTTTTAGTTTGACAGCATATTGAAGTCCAAGCTTCAAACGTCTTTCAAAAAGTGAATGCTCATCAGCCTCTACATACAGACTCTCAACTGGTGAGGTTTTAAAGGCGCCAAGACAGAGACGCAAACCCTGGTGATGCACAGCATCGAGAATCTGTATGTAGGATTTCCTTGCAGAGCCATACACTATAGAGCCATAATCTAGTTTGGATCTAACTAGAGATCTATATAAATTAAGTAAAATGTTGCGATCAGCACCCCAGTCGGTGCTGCCGACAACTTTTAAAATATCTAATGCTTTTAAACATCTTGATTTTAACATTTTGATATGGGGGAGAAAGGTTAATTTTTTTTATCAAAAACTAACCCTAGAAATTTATTTTCATCAACCATTTTAATTGGGTTTCCATATAAAGTGAGTTCTGGATCAAGATGCAGCAATTTCCTTTTGTTACAAAAATGCATCCCGACCGTTTTTGAAGTAGAAAATTTAAAACAATTTTCCGAGGCCTATTTTTCAATTCTTCCAAGACATAATTTTAATTGTCTTTCTATGTTATTCATATATTCATATATTATTTAATCATATAAGTCACAGAATTATTTGATTTAGGATTTTTTTTAAATGTTTATGAATTGATATAATTGATCATTTAAGTTAAAATCTACATGATTTGAATTGTTTTACATTGGAATTTCGAGGCTCTTTATAGTTCACTATGTGGTATGGGTTTTGCTTGTTGTTGAAGGCTGTACAGTGACCTATTGTTGTTAATTTTTGTGTCATTTGGTCTCTTGTGGAGGGTTGGCAATCATACCAAGTCCTTTTTTTTATATTAACTTGAAGGAATGTTTTATTGAAAGGTGTAAGGAATGAAAACTAATGTCCAAAATTGGATCCATAGCTAACCAACTTTATTCAAAGACACATATCATTTAATGAGACAATGCATGTCCAGTTTAAGAAAATTATACCTCATACCCAACAACAGACTTTTAAACACAACAGATGATTTTTTTTCCATATTAGGTAAAAATATGAATGAAACAACAACTTCAATTGTAAAATGTCATTATTTTATTATTGTTCAGAGTAGTTGCATGGCACTTTTCTAAGCATATCAATAAATATCAACAGTTGAATTACATTGAAGTAACATTTTATAGGTAAAATTCAATTATATTGTTAAAGTTATTTTCAAACAGTTAAATTTTTGAATTTGTTTTGAGATAAAATGTTTACTCTAGGAATTATTTGAAAGAATACAAATAATCATAAAGTACACATTCTAAGTATAAAGCAACTAATAAAACTTTTAAATCATTTGTATAGCTGAATCTATGAAAAAAACGAACACAGTATTATACAATAAACAGAATTAACATTTCATTTAACAAAAATTAGAAATATCAAAAAAAGATTTATTGAATTTATAAAAGCTTCAGATTGTTTCCCAAAATTAAGACAATCCATTTATTGTCTTCACTAATACACTAATTCATGTTTTATTTTTACACAACATTTTATAGTACACAAAAAATACGTTAAAAAGAAAAATATAAAATATAATGACTACTGTATTAAAATTCAAGTTCTTAATTCATATTATATTTAGAAACAGTACATTAATACTAAAAAAAATTAAAGAACTGTAACTAAATTAACAAAAATATTGTAGTTATTTCCCTTTTGTTGTAAATGTGTGTATTGGTTATTTCCAAGTAAAGAAATATTGTTATTATTGTATTAAGAGAGTTTATATGAGTTGTCAGAAGTTATTTCTAGTATTTCTAGTATATTGAATGAGTAATTAACGTACGTTTTACTTTATGTTATTAGATGTATCGATAACGTCATATATGGCGCAAATTTGTCACGTATTATTCAGAACGTTACCGTTGGGTAAATATTGTAATCGTGAACCCAAAAGTGTTCATTTGTGAGCTCTCAACTGGAAGAAATAATATGTCTTGATTGTTTTAGTAACAAAAGTGTATTATTATAAGCATTTTGAGTCGAGGACTTGTATATTTTATGTCAGCGTTTGACGTTATGTTTTTGTTCCTGCTTAGAATATTTACATCCGGGAATTTCAAATAAATACCTGTGCAACGTCACGTTCGTCAGTCTTTGCTGTGTTTACATTTTGCTTGCAGCAAGGCTCAGCCCGGGGATCCTAGAGGTGAGAAGCAGCGCATTTAGCTGTATGCCTCGCAGTTTATATTACAAGTAAGGGTCGTACTTTAGAGGTAAGAAGCAGCGCAGATAGCTGTATGTCTTGCATTTATTTACGTTGTCATTGTAGAACTTATTAAGATAATCCCGTTTGGTCCGTACAAAAATACAAGAGAAAGAATGCTATTTTAGTAGCTCCGCCCCGTATGTAAATTATATAATTGTTGCTGGAATATTGTACATGTTATGTATGGAAATATATCGGCTGTTCTAGAAGTTTAATAAAAGTATCATTTTCTACTATTGATTATTTATTCACTCTACCAATGATGAGAGAGAACAGACAACAGATTTGACGGCCGTATTTATTTATCCCTTAGTTTATTCACAAGTTTTGTTAGTTTATTCGTATTTGCTGGCTTTAAAACTATAGACAAAACATAACAAGAAGCAGAAATCAAGCTACCAGACCACCTTAATGATCTATATGAGAAGAGTTGTGAGAATGTTAAAGATGAGGTTTTTAAACAAAAATTGCCCCCAAGGGTGACTGGGGAATAGAAGTATGGTCACCATTGGTCTTCCTCCGACCGGCAGTAAAACCCGTGCTAAAGTGGGGCGTCCGTTTGGCTGTGCGGGATGTACAAATTTGCAGCCACGTCCGGTCAGAATGGGGACGTTAAATCCGATGCCTCGTGTAAAGAGTGTGCCACGCTCTTTGCACGTTAAGAACCCTTGCAACAACTCTTTGAGGGGTCCGTAGGTGACCTGCTGCAAGGCTAAATTTCTGTCCCTATCCAATATACCCTCATTTCCCGTGGTAGTCTAAATTTCTCCGACCTTAATCTCGGACGCCCCTATTACAGAACCTACCTATTGTATTTATTGTTAATTTGTTCTCGTCCTGAATATGCATGAAATATTTGCCACTGGACGTTAAGCAACCAACAATCAATCAATTTAAACAAAAATTAGCTGAAGTTCTTATAAAAAATCAACAAGCTTTTGCTAAAAAAAAGCTTGAACTGGGCACATGCTCAATCGTGAAACATCGCATTAATACGGGAAATGCAATCCCAGTTCGACAACCGCTTAAGAGAACTCCAAAGGCTTTTGAGGGGGAGGAAGAGAAATACCTTAAGAACCAACTTGAGGCAGGCGTAATAACTCCTAAGTCCAGTTGGGCTAGCCCAGTGGTGTTAGTCCGGAAGAAAGACAAAACAGTACGCTGGTGCATAGATTTTAGACGAGTCAATGACGTAAGTGTCAAAGATGCATACCCGTTGCCCCGCATTGATATGTGTCTTGACTGTTTGGCGTCGGCGTCAATATTTTCTGTCATGGACCTATAAAGTGGTAATTGGCAAGTTGAAATTGAGGAGGCTGATAGAGAAAAAACTGCATTTACAACTACATATGGATTATTTGAATATGTTAAAATGCCCTTTGGGTTATGTAACGCCCCTATTACTTTTCAACGATGCGTAGAGTTGATATTTAGAGGTCTCCAATGGAAAAGCCTTCTTATTTATATTGATGATATTATCATCTACTCGTCAGATATGGTAGACCATATAGAAAAGCTAGATGAAGTTTTGGGTACACTGTCAAAAGCAGGGTTAAAATTAAAACCATCAAAGTGTGATCTCTTTAAAAAAGAGGTTTTATACCTAGGACATATATTTTGCGATCAGGGAATAAAACCAAACCCGGCCGTGATAGAATCCGTAAAAAATGGGAAAGTACCAAGTTCAGTTAAACAAGTCCAACAATTTTTAGGGCTCTGTAACTACTACCGACAATTTGAATACAAATTTAGTGAGATAGCAGCCCCCCTCACCAGGAAAGAGGTAAAGTTTAAATGGGACTCAGACTGTCAGTCTTCTTTTGATACTCTAAGGTCAGCATTATGTACTGCGCCAATACTGGCTTACCCCCACGACACGAGTACTTATATACTGGACACTGATGCTTCCAATGTCGGTGTTGGGGCTGTTCTTTCGCAAATTCAGAATGGTGTAGAAAAGGTAATTGCATACGGGTCGAAAAAACTAGATCAACACCAACAAAGATACTCTGTCATACGTAGGGAGCTTTTAGCTGTTATCACCTTTATAAATCAGTATAGGCATTATCTATTGGGGGCTAGATTTGTCCTAAGAACAGACCATGGCCCTTTGCAATGGTTATTCAATTTCAATGATCCACAAGGTCAATCAGCTCGTTGGCTAGAGGTTTTATCCTAATATAACTTTGAAATCCAACATAGGGAAGGTAAAATCACCAGAACGCAGATGCTCTTTCTCGGAAAAACGTTGAAGATGACAGATGTAGCCACTTAAGGGAAGGTAAAACTGACGCAACTTGTCAAGAATGCCTAGAAACAGGGCATGACTGGGATAATTTTAGGACCGAGGTAGACGATATAGGTAACCTTAGTAAAGGTGAGGTAATTATTCATGGGCTTTTTGACTCAATACTTACAGTTACAAGGAGTCAGACCAAAGATACTCCCTCCTCAAAGGTAAATGTGTCAAACTGGTTCACTGGGTACACCTCTAAAGAAATTGAAGAGAGGATACAGATTTAGGTAGGCTGCATGAATGGAAAGACACCGGTTCCTGCCCTACTCGGGATCAAGTTGTACAATATAGCCCAGCTATACGTAAATACTGGTTAAGCTTCAATAACATAGTACCTGTAGAAAGGGTACTTTATCAAAAAAGAGTACATTCTACAGGAACATCCAGTCTCCAAATTTTGGTACCTAAAGTCCTAAGACAAGAAGTTATAACAATGTGTCATGATCATATTTTTGGAGCTCACATGGGGGTGAGTGAAACTATTGAAAAGCTGAAATCCCAATTTCACTGGTACTGTATGGGAATTGATGTAAAAAGCCATATAAAACATTGTCCTGTATGCAATAGGTTTAAGAAAAGTAAAAAACCTAGGGCCTCTCTGCAAAATTATATAGTGGATCACCCAATGGACAGAATAGCTTTAGATGTGATCGGCCCATTACCAAAAACAAAAAGTAGCAATCAATACATTTTAGTAATCGGTGACCATTTCACACGCTGGATGGAGGCCTATCCACTTCCCAACCAACAAGCAGAACAGGTCGCAGAGAAACTTGTACATGAATTCATTGGTAGATTTGGTATTCCTTTAGAAATACACACTGATAAAGGTAGAAACTTTTCAAAGAAATATGCACTTTACTAGAGATAAAGAAAACTCGCTCCACACCTTATCGACCATCATCAAATGGACTTATAGAAAAATTCAATCAGACCCTGGAAAAAATGTTGAGAAGTTTTATAAATAACAACATGACGAATTGGGACCAATTTGTAGGGTTATTACTAGCTGCTTATCGCAGCACTCCACATCCAGCAACAGGTTTCACTCCAAACTTTTTGATGTTCGGAAGGGAGGTAAATTTGGCAAATCATATTATATTCCCCTCACCAAAACATGAATCTTTAAGTGTTGGTGAGTATGCTTCAAAACTACATAATAGGATGGAGGAAGTATTTAAAACAGCTAGAGAAAGTTTACAGCTGACAGCAGAACGTCAGAAAAAAAGACTACGATACTCGGGTGGTCGAAAATAAATTTACAGTGGGGTCTTTGGTATACAAAAGCAATACATTTTATAGAAAGTTAGATGCCCCATGGTCAGGTCCATATGTGGTGACGGAAATACTAAGCCCTGTTGTATACAAAATTCGGAACTAGAAGAAAACAGAAATGATACATCATGATCGATTAAAACCATACTCTACACAACAACCTCCAATTTGGGTACACAAAATCCAGAGCTCCATTAAGCCAAAAGTAATATAAAGCTTATTCCTCTAAAAAAAAAAAGCCCCCAAGGGTGACTGGGGATTAGAAGTATGGTCACCATTGGTCTTCCTCCGACCGGCAGTAAAACCCTTGCTAAAGTGGGGCGTCCGTTTGGCTGTGCGGGATGTACAAATTTGCAGCCACGTCCGGTCAGAATGGGGACGTTTAATCCGATGCCTCGTGTAAAGAGAGTGCCACGCTCTTTGCACGTTAAGAACCCTTGCAACAACTCTTTGAGGGGTCCGTAGGTGACCTGTTGCAAGGCTAAATTTCTGTCCCTATCCAGTATACCCTCATTTCCCGTGGCAGTCTAAATTTCTCCGACCTTAATCCCGGAAGCCCTATTACAGAACCTACCTATTGTATTCATTGTGAATTTGTTCTCGTCCTAAATATGCATGAAATATTTGCCACTGGACGTTAAGCAACCAACAATCAATCAATCAATCTAAAAAAAAAAAAAAATTAAAAAAAAGTTTTTGTTACACAATCTTTTAGACTCATATATATATATATATATATATAAAAGATATATTTTATTGCAGATTAAATCATGTTTGCCTGTAATGGGAATCTGTGTTCTTTTAAAACTTCTTCAAAGAAAATAATTAAATGGCATGTTATTAGACATCATACGTCACTAGAATCTGTTCCGTTCCACTGCACCCGCTGTCAGTATAGAGCCAAAAACAATATTCAACTCAAGCATTTCGATCAACAAAAACATAAATTGATGAATTTACAGAAGAACCTAAGTCAGCAACAATGTATTGGAACCAGTAAACCTTACGATGTGACCTTCACCCATGATAAAAGAGGAGACGTTCAAATATTGCAGGCAGAGTCGATACCGAGACAAGGAATGGTCGTACAAACTGAGGAATCAGTTTCTTTGTCAGATGTGGTTGGCATGGAAGACCCAACCAACATTACAGAGGAAGATATTTTACAAAAAGCCGTAAGATATGCAGAAATTCAGGAAGAAGAAGACTTTATTCCAGATTAAGACGACTACTCATCAGATGATATTACAGTAATTAATAAACCAAAAGACAACTCCTGTCAAACAGATAAAGATCTTCCGCAGCGTGTAAGCCTGTTGGAAGAGCAGTTAAAAATAGAAAGGGAGACACATAAAATTGAAACTAACAAATTGGCAGATTTCATTAAGAGGTTACAAACCAGACTTGACCAAAAAGAAGAAGTCAAAAATCTTAATTCAATGATCGTAACAATAGACGAGTATGAAAATTTACCAAAATATGGCACACGCAGTTCGCATGCTTTAGATGGTTTCGAAGAGCTTTGGAATAATCCAGATGAGGAAACAGTAAGACTACAAGAGAAATTCCAGGATACAAACAATAATACAACTAAAAGACCAATGAATAAAAGTCCCAGTCCAACTAAGAAGAAACTAAAAAGTGTAGTTATACGGCCGAAGTCAAGTGTGGAAGTATGGAAAGAATTTGCACACAAAGTTAATAAATCCTATATGAAGGACTTGTTACCCAGAAAGGATACCGTTTTTAAATGACTTTAATATTTATAATTACTTATGGTAACACATGATATAGATATGCTCTGATTTTTCTTTGTATTTTTATGAGTATATTTCTATATATGATGAAAGGAAGGAGTGCACATGAACCGAAAATTTATATAAATATTTTTTTTTATATTCAATGTAAGGAAATCATTTTTAACACTCGTAAACAGGCGCATTAGTTTGTTTATACATGCAATTCTTTAAACGGGCGCATTAGTTCGTTGTTATAAACTAAAATGAACTTCAATATTTCGAGGACGAAATAAATTCTTAGGGAGGGGCAGTGTTGTAAATGTGCACTTGTGGTTCCCAATTAATGATTTAATATCAGTTTTATGTTTTGAGAGTGTGAAATGTGATAATATGTATTTATAGTCTCTGTGACTTTTTAATGCACAGAAAGCGTACGTTACACTTTTAGTTATTAACTATATTATCAGTGCCAAAAATGGCGCAATTTCGTCATGTACTGTTCAAAGCGCAGCCATTTGGTAAATATTCTAAGTATGGATCCAAAACTACACAAGAAGCATAAGCTAAAGTTATATATGCTTTATCTTAATAGATTTACCTATTTTCTTACGAAGAAAGGATCATTTTGAGTCGAGGACTCCCATGTTTTTGTCAGCGTTTGACGTTTCATTTCTGTTCCGGCTTAGAATATTTACTTCCGGTATTTTAAAAATAAATACCAGTGCAAAGGTCAAATTCCTCAGTCTTTGCTGTTTACATTTTGGCAAATGCAAAGATCCCGGGTGGTTCCTTTAGAGGTAAGAAGCAGCGCAGATAGCTGTATGCCTCGCATGGTCTAAATTATTTACTATACACATATCGTTTGGAAATTCCTTATTCTAGTTCCAAAAACACATGCGAAATATTATTATTGAGATCAGCTCCGCCTATTTATGCAAATTGACATGACAAATTATTTATAGACAAGTATCTTGAGAATACGTTGGAAATTACATGTTAAATATATTACGATAGTTTAGTCTGTACATTGTTGCATTGTGCCGTAATAAATATATTATTTTACTACGAATTATTCATTTACGCTACCAATATTACCGTGGAGAACATAGGCCTGATGAAAGACAGACAACACTGTAGTTAGTCAATTTAAAGAGTTTCCGTCGTATATATTTGCTTATAACTATACAAAAACATAGCAAAAAGCAGAAATTACAACACCTTTGATTAAAATGAAAATAAAAAATATGTATTTAAAATCTCTTAGAATTTTTTTTAAAAAGATATTTTGAAAGATAAACTTACAAGACTATATAACTGTCTTCAAAAAAAAATCATTCATTCATGGGCAAAATCATAAAAAATATATACAACAATACATACATGTAGCTACCTAAATTTTAATCAAATATACTTCACAATTTCAAACTAAGAGTCAAAGATAATTTTAAAACTTGTGACAGCTATTTAAAATATTTTAATTTTATCTATTGTTTTTCTTTTAAATATCTTTCTTTTTTAGAAGTGGTCAAAATATTTGATAATTAATTGAAATAATAATATATTCATGTCAGAAATCACAACACTGTACAACATTTATAGTAAAGGAACTATGAAATTATTAAAATCATAATATATCATTATACATTTATAAAGTAAAAAAAATATTGAACATCTGAGCCTTTAAAGTTGTTCTAATAATTCCAAGACCAGCTTATAATATATACATACTGAAGTTCCAATAAAAATACATTCAAGCTTTATCATGTTCATGATACATGTAAATCTTAAAATTTTACTGTTATTTAACACATATTGAATAGTCAAATAACTGAATATTTAAGGAATACTGGAGTTATTGTTGTCTAAAATTTTTTTTTTAAAACCTTTTGAGCAACAAATAAGAATATAAAAAAAAAAAAACATAAGTGAGCTTCCTTCCACCTATCATCTGTCAATCCAAACATTATTGCAGTATTTCAAGAAATCATTTTATTAGTGGCAAAATGTGAAAATTGTATAAATTTAAATGGTTCATGACTTAAAACTCTGAAATTGATTGATTGTTGGTTGCTTAACGTCCAGTGGCAAATATTTCATGCATATTCAGGACGAGAACAAGTTCACAATAAATACAATAGGTAGGTTCTGTAATAGATTAGGGATTAAGGTCGGAGAAATTTAGACTGCCACGGGAAATGAGGGTATATTGGATAGGGACAGAAATTTAGCCTTGTAACAGGTCACCTACGGACCCCTCAAAGAGTTGTTGCAAGGGTTCTTAGCGTGCAAAGAGCGTGGCACTCTCTTTACACGAGGCATCGGATTTAACGTCCCCATTCTGACCGGACGTGGCTGCAAATTTGTACATCCCGCACAGCCAAACGGACGCCCCACTTTGACGAGGGTTTTACCGCCGGTCGGAGGAAGACCAATGGTGACCATACTTCTATTCCCCAGTCACCCTTGGGGATAAAACTCTGAAAAACATGATAACTAAGAAAGGTTCAATCTGATATTTATATAAATTTGATGGAAGCTTGCATCAATAGACATTAAATAATTACGAACTGAAAATGTTATACAATAAGACTAGACACTACCAAATATAAACGATATAACTTGAAATTACAAGTTACATGTATATGTATACTAATTAAACCTAAAACATTGTATAAATCCAACAAGCATGACAAGCTTAGGCAAATAAACAAGAGGCAATTTGAAAATTCAATCAAAATCTAATTTGATAGTAAAAAAAGAAGTAAAACATAAGCAGAAAATCTAGTCATGATTAAAAGTCAAAAGCTTAGACAAAATAAAAATATATCTGTGATTCTAGTAACCGTTCAGACTCTTAGTTTTAATCCATAACTGAAGAACTTTTTTTGTCAATCTCAAAAGTAGTGTTTTGAAAGTATAGGTTTTTTCTACATTTATCGAAGAATAGTACTGATCGTTTTCAATTTCTTTACATTTACATTCAATATGATCACACAAGGTACATATGTTATGTAAACATTCAAATTTGTTCATTGTTTGCAAAAGAAAAATTACGGCATAACATGCATTGCCAGTGTCATAATTTGATGAATACCAGCATTTTGTTCATTTTATGTTCAAATTTTGAGCTGGTCCAACACTGTATTTTTGTTTCATGGCGACAAAATTAAGAGTTCTGTCCTTCGCCACAGAAAAAAAAAACAAGCACCGACGTGAGAATGGTTAAGATTTATAGTTGTGGTGTCCGACTTTTCTTTGATGACTCTCCCCCAAGGGTGACTGGGGAATAGAAATATGGTCACTTGGTATTCTTCCGACCGGCAGTAAAACGCTTGCCAAAGTGGGGCGTCCGTTTGGCTGTGCGAGATGTATCAAGTTTGCAGCCACGTCCGGTCAGAATGGGGACATCAATCCGAAAGAGGGCATGGTCCACTCCATAAGTTCAAATATATAACGTTGGTCAGATAAAAATAGAGAACGTAATATTACTAGCCTTGCTGTATTCTATTATAATGCAGATATAAGTCTCTATTGGTTTATTCAGTTATTACTTTAGTTTTGTTGATTCACAGGTAAACCAAAGTCAGGAAATGATATCCAGAAAGTTGATGAGAAACTTATAGAATGGCCAGAGTTGTTTAACAAGATAATTCTGCAGCAAACATTGGTGTTTCCTCAATATCAAATCAAGGTTGGTGTGTAATCTTTAAGAAAAACAGATTTAAAAAAAAAGCCATATAGTAAGCTATAGTAATACTAATAGGAACATAAGTTGCTACATCTACCTACACTTGTTCAAATTGGTCAGACTACTGTCAAATTCCGACATTAATGCATGCATTTATTATTATGAATCCTTTACCTCTGGACAAAATGTGATGTCTTATTTAATAATATGGTTACAAAGACATGAAGGAACAAATTAAAAGTTTAATGTGTTGTAGTCATGACTGTTTGCTTATTGTATATGGTTAACAAAAGACAAGCAACAAAAGAACACAAGAAGCAAGACAAGAATGACCAAAGGATAATACATCAGGAAATCAAAGCTATAGAAATGGTTAACAAAAGACAAGCAACAAAAGAACACAAGAAGCAAGACAAGGATGACCTAGTGATATTACATCAGGAAACCAAAGCTAAAGAAATGGTTAGGAAAAGACAAGCAGTAGAAGAACACAAGAAGCAAGAGAAGGATGACCAAGTGATATTACATCAGGAAACCAAAGCTATAGAAATGGTTAACAAAGACAAGCAACAGAAGAACACAAGAAGCACGACAAAGATGACCAAATGATATTACATCAGGAAACCAAAGCTATAGAAATGGTTAACAAAGACAAGCAACAGAAGAACACAAGAAGCACGACAAGGATGACCAAATGATATTACATCAGGAAACCAAAGCTTAAGAAATGGTTAACAAAGACAAGCAACAGAAGAACATAAGAAGCTGTATATATACTTATTTTTAAAAAGTGCCTACGTACCTTATTAGACCCTAATTTTTATGTATTCGCGCGTCATTGAAATGCTTGTATTGGTTATGCACTATGATAATAATAAATATGAAAAATTGTGAAAAAAATAACCATAAAGGTATGAGTTTTTTTTGTGTGTGATTGTAGATTTTAAAAACAAATAGTTCATTTAAATCAAATAAAATATAACAGACATGACACGACTCTACTACATCATACGCTTGATTTTAAATCCTGTATCCACAATGCATGGATGATGCCAGACGATGATAATTTAACGTAAATCTCATTGGCCCATAACTAAGTGTTTATGAAAACAGAGACCCACCCTTCCCCCTTTGACAATGGTTTTTAATACTGCCTCTTTTCAGCCGCCTTGTCATCGCCTGGTGTGGTATGACTTATAATTACGTCCAACATCAAGTTTGGATACAGCGGCCAAATAGAACACAAACTCCTACATGCATGTATTTCTTCGGAGAAAGGGAACTTTATTGTGGGGTATATAAAATAACTTGTAAAATTTAATTAGTACATATACATGTATATATAGATTATACCACTGCATCAAGTGTGATACTTGTGCACTCGAGACAAGAAAAAGATGACCAAATGATATTACAACAGGAAATCAAAGCTATAGAAATGGTTAACAAAAGACAAGTAACAAAAGAACACAAGAAGCAAGACAAGGATAACCTAGTGATATTACATCAGGAAATTAAAGCTATAGAAATGGTTAACAAAAGACAAGCAACAAAAGAACACAAGAAGCAAGACAAGGATGACCTAGTGATATCACATCAGGAAACCAAAGCTTAAGAAATGGTTAACAAAGACAAGCAACAGAAGAACATAAGAAGCTGTATATATACTTATTTTCAAAAAGGGCCTACGTACCTTATTTGACCTTAATTTTTATGTATTCGCGCGTCATTGGCGAGCCTTGTGTATACATAAACGAAAAGAAACATCTGGTTTACAAAATTGTGATCTTGGTATCTCTCCTCTTAAGTTTATCATGTCAATATTGCGAAAAAGAATTTCAGTAAAAATTTATAGAAATCTCTGGTTTTCAAACTGTTACCAGCAACTATAATACACAAATTGCCTATATTTACTTAAATGATGTAGTTTGAAATGAGTCAATTGGTCGCCACAATGATATTACATCAGGAAACCAAAGCTATAGAAATGGTTAACAAAAGACCACAAGAAGCAAGACAATGATGACCAAGTGACATTACATCAGGAAACCAAAGCTAGCAGTGAGCAAACCAAGCGAATAAACAGGGGATCGAGCTGTCCAAACCGAACCAGATATAATCATTAAACAGAATTGTCAGTAACATGGTGAAACAGGCAGTAGAAGCTAGCGAAGAGGAACGTTCGACCTTCTTTCAGACTGTTTAATATGCTGAACATAAAAAGCTTGTTGAAGCTTTTGATTTTATTTCTATAGATAATGAGTGAGTGAACACAATCAGCTGTTGTTAATGCTCAAATAAAATTATTTTGACGTTGGTAGTGCTCAAGCAAATAATTTTGTCGTTGTCAGTCCTCAAGTAAATAATATTGTCGTTGCTAGTAGATTGAAGTAATAGTCTTCATTTTGTCATATTCCCCATGCCTTTGACTTAATTTTTTAGATATCATTTGGAATGATGTCCTTACAAGTTAAATTAAAAGCAAAAGAAAACAAAACGGTGTTTAAGAAAATTTCTATCATGTAATTGTCTGGAATAATGATCCTCTTTTATAATTTATTTATGTTTGGGTTCTTTTAGCCAATGCATTACAAACTCCATGTAAAAGATTAATTGATATTGTGAATGAAGTCAGATATAAAAGAAGTGTGGGGCAAACAAATTTGCTTCCCGTACAAAATACGTTAGACATTGGGAGGAAAGACACATGGAAATTTGTGTAAATGTAAGAGGAGATATTATATCAAACCTTACCTCAGCAGGATTCACGATCAGCTTACTTTTGAGGCATCAATGGCTAAGATTAATATAGTAGTACAAGATAATAGAGGATTTATTAATTCTGGATTTTGAATATACATGTACAAGAATAGAACGGTTGAGCCAGCAGCACCTTCGACTTCTGCTAGTACCATCATCTGTACCTCTTCCACTCCAACTTATGCCTGTGTACTGGCACCTGTAACCTTAGCTCCTTATTCACCGTGTCTGCCAATTTAACCTTTTCTACTTTACCATCTTGTCCTGCTTCGTCTTCTACAACTGCTGCTGCTGTGGTTGCCTCTACTTTGGCAAATCTACAGTGTCCTTACCTACAAGAAAAGCTGGCACCATAACTTTGGAGGAATATCGCCAAAGACCACATTCATCATCTTCAGATACTAGTACTTCTTTGATTTCATCCAGGAGTTTAGATACCTCTTTTGTGTATTCTGCCTTTGATTTTCAATCTTCCAGTACTCAAACCACTTGCCGCGATTTACCGCCTCTGCTGTACCTCCCATTCCTAAGGGAGAAGAAGAGCTAGAGGAGTATGTAGCCTACCTCAGCAATGCAATTGATTGCATTGCTAGAACGCGGAAAGTCGCCAAGGTCAGACTAGAAAAATATTAGGAAGGAAGAGACCAGCCTCGAACGATAACGCCAGGAAAGAAGAACTGTTGAAGCGGAAAACAGAAGGTTGAACACCCCGTTAGCAGAATTAAAGATCCGAGATCATCTTTTCCAGGATATGCAACAATAACTTTGAAAAATTTCTTGTGCCAAACATCGTATTCCAGTTTTTATTATTATTTTTTTATTTTTGTTTTATTTATATAGATGTATTGACTTAGGTTCTTAATTAATTTAAGAATTGAATGCTTCTTTTCGTAATTTCAATCCCCAAGGGTGACTGGGGAATAGAAATATGGTCACCATTGATTGGTCTTCCTCCGACCGGCGGTAAAACCCTCGTCAAAGTGGGGCGTTCGTTTGGCTGTGCGGGATGTACAAATTTGCAGCCACGTCCGGTCAGAATGGGGACGTTAAATCCGATGCCTCGTGTAAAGATAGTGCCACGCTCTTTGCACGTTAAGAACCCTTGCAACAACTCTTTGAGGGGTCCGTAGGTGACCTGTTGCAAGGCTAAATTTCTGTCCCTATCCAATATACCCTCATTTCCCGTGGCAGTCTAAATTTCTCCGACCTTAATCCCTTAATCTATTACAGAACCTACCTATTGTATTTATTGTGAACTTGTTCTCGTCCTGAATATGCATGAAATATTTGCCACTGGACGTTAAGCAACCAACAATCAATCAATCAATCGTAATTTCATTGGGATGTAAAAGCGTTAACCGAAGTACATTTTGTATGAAGCGCTTTAACAACCCAATGAAATTACTAAAAGAAGCATTCAATACTTATAATTACATTTTTTCGCTATGATCATGAAAACACGATTACTATCATTTTTTTCTATTATTTACCTGTGCACTTTATTGTGGAAATGTGTGTCATTATGTATGTTACAATTCGTGAAATTTATTTTGAAATAAAGAATGACGCGAGATTGCTGTTAGCCAATCAAAATAACGTATAATAATGAAACATACAACATTACTTTGACTGTTCTATTTAAGTGAGAAAGTTTAATCATTTTGCAACTTTGGTCCAATAACAGCCATACGACTTTGGAATGCTTGGTATCAAAGAAGACCACTGTACATGGACTCCAAGGAGATGATTGATATCAACAAAGCTCAAAACTCAGTCAATTCTGATATTAATGAAGCCGTTGCCAAGAAACAGCATCCCAGCAGATGGATTAGGAGGATACTTCTGTTAATCCTGCTGCAGCAGACAAACCAAGTACTAAGAACTTGGTCCAAGATGATGGAGGTGATGCAGACAGTGATGATAAATTTAGTGGCAATGAAGACTATCGGAAGGATGTTGGGGTTTTCAGGGGGTTATATGACGGGGGTTTTTGAAATGAATAGTAAAGAAGATTTATTTATTTTGCTTTATTGGCATTTTTTATTGCTCAACACTGAAACAAATCTTAGGAAAGTAATTGGGCTACCAGTATTCATTTTGGGCCTGTGAAGTAATTTTTGTACTGCACAAAGTTTTTTCCTACACTGTGCCAGTAGGTGAGACACCTTCAGTTAACTACACACAAACAGCTCCATTTTTTAGCGTCAGTCTCAAATAACAATATTGGTGCTTCAGATGTTCAATTTTCAAGTCTGAAACTTCCTTTACCGTCAACTTTACAGTCCCAGTCAGTGTCTTCGTCCAATACAAGCATGTTTACAAACAAATTGTCGGTTCCTGCACAAAATCCTGAATCTTCAGATGAAGAGTTTTCACAGTCCAATTATAATACACTAGAAGAAGTACAACACCATGGTCTCCATTTGAATTTGAAAGCAACAACTTTTATTTATTTTCATAAATTATAAGACAAACTCAGCGTGGAGACCCAACATTATTAGACCCATGTCAAGGTCTTTAGTATAAGTCGACAATAGTTAAGCTGCGGAATGAAAATCTTTCGAAATACAGGTAAATCAAACTTTAAAAGTTAATGCGCACCTTAAATAAGTGAACAGTATTGTTAATTCTTTACTTACTTATTGCTCATATTTGAAGTTTTATATACACAGTAATTGTACTAGTTATTGTTAGAATAGATAATGTGGATTTATTATAATTCGTGGAATTGTAAGTTTAGAGTCCCTACAGGCTTGAATGAAAATTTGGTAACCCAACGAAATCATGTATCCACGAAAATTGACACTCACGAAAATAAATGGATACACGGTATATAAATTATACATGAGTAACAAAACATTAAAAAATAGGTTATTGTATTATACCTGCTGCTAGGCAACATGGTATAAAAATTAACCAAAATATTTTCTACCAAGTAATTGATTGATTGTTGGTTGCTTAGCGTCCAGTGGCAAATACTTCATGCATGTTCAGGACGAGAACAAATTAACAATAAATACAATAGGTAGGTCCGGTAATATTCTAAGTAATTGATAAAAAAAAAATCAGATGATTTGATTTGATTTTTGGTGTTTTAACGCCACTTTTAAGCACCGCTTTTGGGCTATTTCGTGGTGGCCAGTTTTTATTGGAGGCGGAAGCCGGAGTGCCTGGAGAAAAACCACCGACCTTCGATAGGAAAACTGACAATCCTAGTCAATTAAGATTGGAGTCGAGTGCACCCGCACGAGCGGGGTTCGAACTCACAACCTCAGTGTTGACTGGCTAGTGATTACAGTAGTAACTACTTAGACCACTCGGCCACCGAGGCCCCCAAATTCAAATGAATTTGCTAACAAGTTTTTGTCATAACATGAAAATAGAGACCCCACCACTTTCTCCAAAGAGCAAACAAATGATCTATTGATTTCAGTATACAACTAAAAAAATTCAGTGTACTGAACATCATTAATTTAGTATACACAGTGGATCGTGTAATGACGATTCAGCACAACATTTTGCCACTCATGAAATCCATTTGTTTGTGCAGAAATATCTGTATTTAAAAATTAGATGTGGCATGATTTCCACAGAGACATCTCTCCGCTAGGGATTAAATAAAGTTATGAGCTAAAGGTCAACGTACGGCCGATCCAATACCGCATAGCAAGCCCCATCATGACACATGTTGTTATTCGGACAATTATATTATATTTCTAAAACTTTAGTTCTGATTCTATTAATATGACTTTTTCTTTGCCCTATACTTTACACTTTACACTGATATTTGAGCTTGAAATCCATTTTAAAAGTTATAGAAGTAAAGTTACTTTTGAATCTTAAACATTTAAACATTTAAAGCGATATTGTATGTTACAGGAGACGTAATTGTATCCGTGTCGGGTTAGAATCGAACCAATGATATGTTGACCACCTGCCACATGGGTAATTTGAAGTGGGTGCATCTTCGTATATCAAAAAATGTCGAATTTGAAGTGGGTGCATCTTCCTATATCAAAAAAATGTTGAATAACTTTTTGATAAACTGTTCACTCAAATTATTCCTCATGACCCAGGTGAAGTTTCTACACGGCAAATAATTTTGCATTGTTATTACAAAGAGCTGAAGTTCAAAAGAGTAGTTTAACTTTAAAGTGTGTTCATCTTGTAGAACAGGAAAAGCATTATTCACATAAATGTTTTTGTTTTATTTTATGAAACTTTGCATGTGATTTTGTTAGTCGTATGTAGTCACAGTCCTGCAGTAGCGAAACCCATTAATTTGTTACAAATGTACAATTTTCCAGTTAACGATAACTTTTAAGAACAGTTCAGGCATTATCCCTAGCTGAAGATTTGTCTACGTTTAAATAGCATAAGTTATTCCTGTTTGTTGACCCTGGTGGATCGCTATCCTTGCCGTGGTCGGGGGGCTTGCGTGTCTCAGTGACCCCAAAAGCTATGCCAGCTAGAGCTGGTTACCCATACTGGACAGGTCGAAGGGTAGAGACCAGACTAAAGTGATCCGAACATCGTACGAGTTGCCCGATGTTTTGAATAAAATAGGCTCTCCAACCCGTTGGCCGTGGGTTGCTACCCGTGTCGGTGGTTGACGAGATCCTTGCGGATGAGGGCTGTAGTCAAGACTCCTTACGGTCAGAAAATAACCGGACGGACGAGACTATAGTTCAATAAGCTGCTTTGGCTCTGATATCATCTAAACGGGAGGTCGGATGGACCCGGTCCGATCAATCGGCTGGTCATGTCGAGCCCTTCAGTTAATCCTCAACAATAAGCTTTCTTGTAACAATTTTCATTTTATACACATGTATTTAAATTAAGCTATTTTTATTTCGGATAACTGAAGAAGGCGATGGCTCATGAGTCAATCAAGTGGTACGCTTTCTATTTCGCTTGATGGATACGCTCTGCTTGAGTATACTATTCTTGGAACATCTGGTACTTTCCGCAGTGGATCTTAGGTACTCATTTTGGGGACCAGCTACATTATACTTGGAGCTCGTTTTCAGCATTGGCACTTGATCCCGGTTCGCCACGGAAACACAACATCGCCCCTGTAGGCACTCCGAGGTGGGTGGATAACAAGGATAGTGAATCTTTCTCCTTTCATATGGCAAACAAAAACCAAACTTCTCAATCAGCTTCAACAACAAAAGAAAATGTGATGACTCTGCGCGCTGTCAGGAAGATGATAGTTGGCCCAGATTTATTGTAATAAAAGGAACAGATGACAAACCAATTTCCAAAATATCTCCATTTGTGATTCACAAACAAATTCAAAGCGTCGCTGGTACTGTAAAAAAAGTTTCAAAAATGAGATCAGGCAATTTGTTGATTGAATGTTCCAACAAAAGTCAATCAACAAATTTGCTTGCAATGACAACAATTACAAACTTTCCTGTTTCTGCCTCTCCTCACAACAGTTTGAACAGCTGTAAGGGGATCATTCCAGACAAGTCAATACCTTGGTACCCCCAAGGGTGACTGGGGAATAGAAATATGGTCACCATTGGTCTTCCTCCGACCGGCGGTAAAACCCTCGCTAAAGTGGGGCGTCCGTTTGGCTGTGCGGGATGTACAAATTCGCAGTCACGTCCGGTCAGAATGGGGACGTTAAATCCGATGCCTCGTGTAAAGAGAGTGCCACGTTCTTTGCACGTTAAGAACCCTTGCAACAACTCTTTGAGGGGTCCGTAGGTGGCCTGTTGTAAGGCTAAATTTCTGTCCCTATCCAATTTACCCTCATTTTCCCGTGGCAGTCCAAATTTCCCCGACCTTCATTCCGGACGGCCTTTATTACAGGACCTACCTATTGTATTTATTGTTAATTTGTTCTCGTCCTGAATACGCATGAAATATTTGCCACTGGACGTTAGGCAACCAACAATCAATCAATCAATCAATACCTTGGTGACCTAACCGTGGAAGAAATATGTGAGCCAAGGTGTAACTGATGTTGTAATGCAGTGATAAAATTAATAGCCTTGTTGAAGTTTTGAAAAGTAATATTGAAGGTTCATTGTATGTTGATGATTTTTAATATGTTACAGAGGCAAAAATATGAATTACATTGAAAGACAATTACAATTAAGTCTTGGAAGAAATGAAAAATGGGCTTCGGAAAATGGTTTTAAATTTTCTACTTCAAAAACGGTTGGGATGCATTTTTGTAACAAAAGGCTGCATCTTGATCCAGAACTCACTTTGTACGGAAACCCAATTAAAATGGTTGATGAAACCAAATTTCTTGGGCTAGTTTTTTGATAAAAACTTAACCTTTCTACCCCATACCAAAATGTTAAAATCGAGATGCTTAAAAGCATTAGATATTTTAAAGGTTGTTGGCAGCAATGACTGGGGTGCTGATCGCAACATTTTACTTAGTTTATACAGATCTATAGTTAGATTTAAACTAGATTATGGTTCAATAGTGTATGGCTCTTCAAGGAAGTCTTACATACAGATTCTCGATGCTGTGCATCACCAGGGCTTGCGTTTATGTCTTGGCGCCTTTAAAACCTCACCAGTTGAGAGTCTGTATGTAGAGGCTGACGAGCACTCACTCTCCAACAGACGCTTGAATCTTGGACTTCAATACGCTGTCAAGCTTAAAGCATATCCAGAAAATCCTGCCTACAACTGTGTTTTTAATCCAATTTATGAAGATATATTTGCAAAACATGAAAATAAAATTCCTCCATTAGGCATTCGTTTTAAACCACACTTAACCACATTTGATTTAAAATCTGTTGCACAAGTTGAAACTTGCAAATGCCCTCCATGGGAACTTCCAAACCTAAAATGATATTTGACCTCCGTAAATACAAAAAAAAAAACGAGACAAAGCCTCTTGTAATTCAACAACATTTTGCTGAAATTAAGGCAATGTATTCAGATTTTTCAACTGTTTATACATATGGATCGAAGGATGGTAACCGAGTTGCATCTGCTGCTGTCTTTGGAATCAGAGCTGGGACTCTCCGTTTGTCATCTGCCGCATCCATATTTACTGCTGAAGCAAAGGCAATAATTTTAGCTTTAAAATTTATTGCTACTTCAGACAAATATAAATTTATAATATGTTCTGATTCACTTTCATGCTTACAAGCTATACAACATACTAAAATTAAAAACCCGATAATTCTCAAGATTTTATATGTAATGAGGAATTTAAAAATTCTTCATAAAGAAATATTTTTCTATGGGTTCCGAGCCATGTTGGAATCCATGGAAACACGTTTGTAGACGAAGAAGCAAAAAATGCTCTGGATGATCCCGTATCTAACTGTGATATACCATATACCAATTTTAGATCTAATGTTAGAGAATATGTTTTTAATATATTTGAAAATGAATGGAGTAAAAAAGTTGATAATAAATTACATGAAATGAAACCTAACTTACGTAAACCTTTTATTACTTTTATGTGCAGAAAAGATCAGTGTGTTATTTCTAGATGCCGTATTGGTCATACTAGAATAACACATGAATATCTTCTGAAAAATGAAGAAGAACCACAATGTATACCTTGCAACTGCAAGTATACTATTAAACATGTTTTAATCAATTGTATTGACTTTGCTGATATTCGTAGGAAGCATTTCAATGTCAATAATATGTATGATTTATTTGATAGTGTTCCAATTACAAATATTATTTCATTCTTAAAAGAAGTTGGAATATATTATAAAATATAAAAATGCTGTATGAATTGATAATGATTTTAATTTTTATCACCTTATCTTAGTGTTGATTTTTATTTGTAAATAAACAATTTTGCTTTAGTCTTGAGTTTTAGTATATTGAAGGACCTTTGTCTGATTTTAAAATTATACTTTAAATTGTTAAATGTTCGAATTAGCTCTCGCCGCGATATAGCCTTTTTGTGCTTAGGCGGCGTAAAGCAAACACCAATCAATCAATCCTGTTTGTTGAAAGGATTTTTTCCCTGTCCATCAACTCCCCGCTCAATCGTTCTAAGTGTAAGATTCGTACCCCCTTACATTGGTCTCCTTATGACAACCGGTGTGTATTTACACCACTACAACACATTAAATCAAATTAAATTACAAAGACATATATAACTACATTACACAAGGTGTCTGTAGTATGTGTTGAAATAGTATTGCAATTTCACGAACTCTTTTTAATATTAAGAAGATAACAAATTGAAGCAACCTTTTTCTCTTTTTGACTGATTTGAATAGCTTTGGTCAATTGTTTTCCTAATTGCCTTTGCTGGTGGAAATATATGGGTATCAGTCTAGTGTCGGCTTATTTTTTTCCCTGTAATATGAACTTTTGAATTATTTTCTAAGGGAACATCAATAAATAAACATGCGTGTACGGGTACAACACTGTATTTTTAAACTGTGTAGCAAGCGCCGAAGCATTTAATTAAGAACGTACATACCATCATAGATTCCAGACGACAAAATAATATACTTCAGTACCAGCAACGACAATTTTTTTTTATTTTCCTAACAATGTTGTTGTGAACTTAGCCCAACTACATTTCAAAGCACAGATATCACACCACATGTGGTTGGTTTGTTCCCTGTTTGAGTTCACCCTTTTCTCTTTATACATGGTTTAAGTAATGTTGTTTTGCAGTAATCTGTAGTTACTGTTTGCATGATCGGTTGTTTAAGACTATATACTGTCCCATCAATATTACTAGTGTCAAGCTATCCAGCAATTCTCAGGCATCCTGCAATTCTCTTGCGATAAAGCTATCCTGCAATTCGTCATCCGGACAATTTTATTTTTTTCAAAACCATGGGTTTTGACTTGTCTTGTTTGAAAAAAAGATAAATATCAAGTTTTTTATATCCCATTCACAAATTTCTAACTTTAGTTTACAAATTTCTAACTCATCTTTACGGTCTGTTAGAATTTACAATTAGAAAAATCATGACGATTCACAAAGAGTTTTAAATCTGTGAAGTCCCGGATATGGTTCGTTTTTATGCATATTTAAGAAGTTCTTGGGTAAGCTTTCTTAAAGGCCCAAAATGTCGTTCCAAACACGGAAATAAAGCCAAATTCTGAAAAATACACATGGGGGTACCCACTTTCCAACCAATTGTTTCGGTAGTTCTTCATGGCTAGGGATTATAGACTCTGCTTCAAAGAATAGCTATAATATAGTACTACATCGGGAGGGTAAGCATTCTTAAAGGACAACAATTTCGTCCGAAATATGGAAATAAAGCCAAATTCGATAAAATACGCATTTGAGTACCCACTTTCCGACCCATTGTTTCGGTAGTTCTTCATGGCTAGGGATTATAGACTCTGCTCTAATAAATAGCTATTGGATAGAACTACAACGGGAAGGTAAAGAATTCCTGGGGTAAGCTTTCTTAAAGGCTCAAAATTGCGTTCAAAACACGGATTGAAAGCCAAATTCGATAAAATATGCTCTAGGGTCACCCACTTTCCTACCAATTGTCTGGTTAGTTCTTAATGGCTAGGGATTAGAGACTATTTCAATGAATAGCTATTATATAGTTCTACATTGGGATAGTAGTGAATATCTGGGGTAAGCAGTATAGAAAAACATGATAGCGCCTAAATTTTAATTCATAGGAGGTCCAAAAATGGAGGTAAGGGTAGTATAGAATTTTAGTATAAGTTTAAACTCTTAGAAGTTCAGGGCATTTAAATGTTGAAAATATGCCGCACAGCCCTATATTTTGAACTTTGAATAAAATAGAAGTGCATATAAACTTTCCGTTCTAGGATATTATTTTTCACGAAACTTCATAGTAAAAGTGTCACAGTTCTATCCGCAAAGGGAGTTTCTATGGGAAATTGCATTGTCTATATTTACAGAATTGCAACCTATACATTTCTAGGAATATGATTGGTTAGAAGCAACCGCGTGGATACCGTGTATATTCCATATTAGGTTAGTAGGCGGGGCTTATTTCAATACACGGCTAGTAGTGGTGTTACGTCCTTTTATAAAAACAAGAAGGTTTTGCAGAAAAATCTTAAAGATTTCAACAGACGAAGACATTGATGATGAAAGATTGAAATAAATTCATACAACACATGTAAAGCTAACAAGTTGTTATTGTTGGCATTTGTTTTTGTATACATCAATGAAAGTATAGGTTCTTAATACTAACGGTATTGAAGACTTGATCACTTTTATAGGCTACTAGTCTAAATATCACATGTTAAGATAGTCGGTAAGATAAATTCGTTACATAGTTTGCTAGTGACCTAATACTATATATATGGGGCCAGTAATTCCATATGGAGATTGTAGCTACGCTCTCATCCTATATAGAATTTACTGACCCCATATATATCGTATTAGGTCACTAACACACTATGTAAGTAATAATCTTCACCAATGTCAACAGTTGTGTTACTTCTCAAATTAATAAGTTAAAGCCTTTAAATTGCACTTAAGCACCACGAGGAAAAAATGTATCTGATAGTTATTGTCACGTTATTCTTACATGACAGAGAAAATGGGTTTTTTTTTACGTCAAAACGGCGGTTCAATTAATCATTCATAACGATATTGTGTCGTTTTGATGAAATTATGTCTAATAAACTGGAGTTTGATATGTATGTGAACCGTTTTCACTTAAAGTGATTTTTTTCTACACAAATTCCAAAAAACATTTTATGATGCTTGAAACAAGAAATTTCTGTTTGTTACTACATGTAATCAAATGTAAAGAACGACAACGAGTTACCATAAGAACTCCATCCCTGCCTGGCGTACAAAAATAGAAAAACAGAAGTAAAAAATATGATCTGACTGTCAAGGAAATCAGGAAGCCAAAATAAACACCTTAATAAACCAAGTCCATATGATCATTATGTACATATCAATTCATACACAATATAAAGTACAAGAAATCTTTGTCAAAATAAAAGATACTTTTTGGTTAGTGTTCTTTCTATATCCTATTGCAGAAGCTTTTTCTTATGCATTCGTATCTTATAAACCTCATCTTTAATTGTTCTGCGAATTGGAATTTCTGTTTGTATACATTCAGCATTGATGTCAATCTTTGATTGTCCGTGTAAACGATGTAGAAGTTTAATTACAACTTATTTCACCAATACCTCAGACACATATATAAGTCTATATGTTAAATTGTTACATAGTTTGCTGTTGAGAACCGTAGCATCAACAAATGTGCAAACTCTAGTACCACATGTAAACATGGAAGCAGATTTTTTTCGTACAAAATAGCGCCATAGAAGGAGCCCCTGGATCATCTGCAACTCTGTCTGTGATAGAAATGTGGAACCAAAGCATGTTGTGCTTTCAAGGTCCATTTTTTCAGGATTTTCCATGAACCTATTCCGAAACCAACATTTTACTGGCAAATCATAGCACCACAAGAAGAGAAGTCTCCCTGCTTAGGAAAATGGCCACTCTTCATTAGGTCTAGAACATTCCAGTTTTCGTTTGGCGATTCCTTTGTTTCAATCAAGCACTGGAAGAGTGTAAAATTGTATAGACGGTTTACGATACTGGATCGAACACGATGACCCAAAGGATCCAAATACAAAATAACTCTTTTTGGTCCTTGCACCGCCAACAATAATCAGTGATTATCAGTATTCACAGGTATCAAGACAAGCCCTTTGTCAAAACAAGACATGTTACTCTCTATCGGATTGATTGATTGTTGGTTGCTTAACGTCCAGTGGCAAATATTTCATGCATATTCAGGACGAGAACAAATTAACAATAAATACAATAGGTAGGTCCTGTAATAAAGGCCGTCCGGGATGATGGTCGGGGAAATTTAGACTGCCACTGGAAAACGAGAGGGAAACTTGGATAGGGACAGACATTTTGCCTTGCAACAGGCAACCTACGGACCCCTCCAAGAGGTGTTGTAAGGGTTCTTAACGTGCAAAGAGCGTGGCACTCTCTCTACACGAGGCATCGGATTTAACGTCCCCATTCTGACCGGACGTGGCTGCGTACTTGATACATCCCGCACAGCCAAACGGACGCCCCACTTTGGCAAGGGTTTTACTGCCGGTCGGAAGAAGACCTGTAGTGACCATATTTCTATACTCTAGTCACCTTGGAGTCAATTGAAAATTGAAGAATTTTTGACCGGAACTGTGCTGCTTGCATAAAGAAAAAAATTAGATTCTCATTACAAATTGTCATTAAGAAACAGCCAATATGTTTGTCGGAAAAGTAACCAGATAGAAATTTCAACATTTCATCCCTATCCATTTGAATCTTCTGATTCAAAATAGGTGCATCAAAATGTACGGTAATGTTCTGTTGTTCGCTTGTTAATGCTAGTGAAATACAATCATTTCCTACCAAACAGTTAGTTTGTTCTAATTCTGTGAACTTATCTGTTTGAACAGAAAAAAAAGTATTTATCACTGAAAGCGACGTGTCTCTGCTTTGTTGACATTGATTGAACGATATTTTGAAATTTGTATATGTTGGAATGATATCAAAAATATCATTCAATGATCCTGGGAATTTCATTACCAGTTATGTGTGGCCTATGTATGTGACAATTTCCCTGTATGCTTGCAAGTTCATCCGACATAAAACACATGACTTCTGTGATTCAACAGAATTGTTCAAGTTTGTAATGTCAGATGATTCGATAACAACATCATGGACTTCTGTAAAATCATTGAAGTCGCATGTTGGACATTTCAATACTTGGATAGAAGTTAAACCAAAGCGTTCCTTGAAACCAGATGAGTTTTGTCCAAAACAATAACCCCCAAGGGTGACTGGGGAATAGAAATATGGTCACCATTGGTATTCCTCCGACCGGCAGTAAAACCCTCGCTAAAGTGGGGCGTCCGTTTGGCTGTGCGGGATGTACAAGTTCGTACTCACGTCCAGTAAGAATGGGGACGTTAAATCCGATGCCTTGTGAAAAGAGAGTGCCACGTTCTTTGCACGTTAAGATTGATTGATTGTTGGTTGCTTAACGTCCAGTGGCAAATATTTCATGCATATTCAGGACGAGAACAAGTTCACAATAAATACAATAGGTAGGTTCTGTAATAGATTAAGGGATTTAGGTCGGAGAAATTTAGACTGCCACGGGAAATGAGGGTATATTGGATAGGGACAGAAATTTAGCCTTGCAACAGGTCACCGACGGACCCCTCAAAGAGTTGTGCGGGATGTACAAGTTCGCAGTCACGACCGGTAAGAATGGGGACGTTACATCCGATGCCTCGTGAAAAGAGGGTGCCACGTTCTTTGCACGTTAAGAACCCTTGCAACAACTTTTTAAGGTATAAAACCACTAATTCATAGCCCCATTGCTTTATATGCTAAATTCTGCAATTTCAAGCATAAATGGCTACTTTGTCTTAAGTTCAAATAAAGTGGCAGTTATTTCATGTCAAAACTGTACCTTATGCTGACTTGTGCTGAAAAAATCAACATAACTTTAATTGCATATAAGAGCGTACTGGTTCCCGGAAGTTTGATAGTACAAAAACAGGAACTTCTGATCTGTACAACAGGCCAAATGAGCCCTCCTATTAAAATTTCATTTACTTCTTTATTATTCAAATAAAACTTTCAACAAGGGTTCTACAGTGATCCCAAGTCCTCAAGCTTTCATTTGATACTAAAACTACCCAAATATTCCCACTATTGACAAAGATACAGCTATGCGTAGGAACTATTTTGTTTAAAATATGTACTACTTTCTTGTATGTTCTTTCCGACCGTGCCTGAATTAGTGGTTCTATACCTATAACAGCACCAAACTTGTTATATTGACTTCTGCTTGACTTAATTTCCTTCTATCATCTATTTCTAGCAAAGAAAAACACATAAAGCTTTTGTCAAAACACTATATCACTGAATTCAAGCTCAAATTGGACTGGTAGTAACATATGTGTTAAACAAAGAAAACTACATATGGATACTAAAATTGACAGATATGACACTTTTTCAATTTTTACCAGTTCTGATTTGTTAATATCAACTCAAATAACAGTGTTCTTACCTATATGTCTTATTTTTATCATAGATTTTTCCTTGAATATAAATACAGTGGTCCAAACATAAAATATAATTGATAATTTTGTCCCCCCTTTTTTCTACATGTTGGAAAAGGAGAGTGATTTGGTAAAAAAAAAACATACTTTTATGTATAAACATGGATCAACAAGAGCAATATATGTATCTCCAAGCTAGACAACTTGCTAAAATGGTCATAAAATTCATTTCAAGTGAGATTTTAGAATTCCTATATAAGTATACACCAGTTTTCCTTGAAATAAATAATTCACCAAGAAACACAATAAAACATGAACACTCACTAGATAATTTGACCAAAAACAATATTTATACTATAAACAAGTCATAATATACAAGTTTCAGTGTTAGATAAAAATTTCAGGTAAAATCTTAACTGTGTGCATGCTAAATGACCAAAAAAGGCTGAAATACCTTATTGTAGCAATTTGAGGGCTGTAATTTGACACTAACATAAGTGTTACATAAACAAAATAATTTAACATGATTTCTGACAACAAATATGACCAATTTTCACTATAAAGGTATGATTTCTTAAAATAGAATTTCACATGCCTGTCAGTAATAGGTATAAAACCACTAATTCATAGCCCCATTGCTTTATATGTTAAATTCTGCAATTTCAAGCATAAATGGCTACTTTGTCTTAAGTTCAAATAAAGTGGCAGTTATTTCATGTCAAAACTGTACCTTATGCTGACTTGTGCTGAAAAAAATCAACATACCTTTAATTGCATATTAGAGCGTACTGGTTCCCGGAAGTTTGATAGTACAAAAACAGGAACTTCTGATCTGAACAACAGGCCAAATGAGCCCTCCTATTAAAATTACATATACTTCTTTATTATTCAAATAAAACTTTCAACAAGGGTTCTACAGTGATCCCAAGTCCCCAAGCTTTCATTTGATACTAAAACTACCCAAATATTCCCACTATTGACAAAGATACAGCTATGACTAGGAACTATTTTGTTTAAAATATGTACTACTTTCTTGTATGTTCTTTCCGACCGTGCCTGAATTAGTGGTTCTATACCTTAAGGGGTCCGTAGGTGGCCTGTTGCAAGGTAAAATTTCTGTCCTTAACCAATATACCCTCATTTTCCCGTTGCAGTCCAAATTTGTCAGACCTCCATCCCAGACGCCCTCTATTACAGTACCTACCTATTGTATTTATTGTTAACTTGTTCTCGTCCTGAACATGCATGAAATATTTGCCATTGGACGTTAAGCAACCAACAATCAATCAATCCAAAACAATAGGTCAAGATGTAGTTCATTTGTTCTTTCATAGATGAGGATATAGGTTTTTTGGCTAAAAGTTTTGATACCTTGTCTCAACAGTTCTGTGACATATTTGCTGCCATCGTGACCTTCCGAGAGTAAGCGTAGTATTTTGATTTTCCTGACGCTAATTCCATCAACATCACTTTCACAATCCATTTGTATGCGGAATGACTCTGATTCAAATAGGTATCGTGTGGCATCCGATAACACTGAACAACTGATGTCTTTGGTGGAAGGAATTTGTTCATACAAGGCAATGTAGCTATTGGTCATTATCTTGTTACCTCCCCCTAAGGGTGACTGGGGAATAGAAGTATGGTCACCCTTGCTAAAGTGGGGCGTCCGTTTGGCAGTGCGGGATGTACAAATTTGCAGCTACGTCCGGGATATGGGGACGTTAAATCCGATGTCTCTCGTGTAAAGAGAGTGCCACGCTCTTTGCACGTTAAGAACCCTTGCAACAACTCTTTGAGGGGTCCGTAGGTGACTTGTTGCAAGGCTAAATTTCGGTCCCTATCCAATATACCCTCATTTCCCGTGGCAGTCTAAATTTCTCCGACCTTAATCCCGGACGCCCCCTTTACAGAACCTACCTATTGTATTTATTGTTAATTTGTTCTCGTCCTGAATATGCATGAAATATTTGCCACTGGACGT
Source organism: Mytilus californianus (assembly GCF_021869535.1). Classification (NCBI taxonomy): domain Eukaryota; kingdom Metazoa; phylum Mollusca; class Bivalvia; order Mytilida; family Mytilidae; genus Mytilus; species Mytilus californianus. The sequence goes on from NW_026262711.1 coordinate 779,689, forward strand.
TAAGCAACCAACAATCAATCAATTATCTTGTTACCTTGACATTTGGTAAAAGACGAGTCATTTATCTCAACCTTCATCGCCTCATCTGCGAGAACGGTAGTGTAATGACCAGAACGAGTAGTTCCATGGTGAAGAATGACACCCTTCAATCTGTACAAGACATCACTTTGTGGTTGTGTATACTTTCCAAAATTAACTACATTCTCCAACAAAATAGGAGTCGATATTTTAACTGCCCTTCCAAATTTATTCATCTTATATCTTAACACCGTCACATGTATTTCTTCGGGAAGACGGCCAATGCGAAAGCCTTTGAAGTTCTTGCTTCCGATGCAGCACAAATTTACATCCAATTCTTCGTCAGTAAAGTAGATATCAAGTAATTCCTATGAAATAAAGCGGTTACATGAATGATGTACAGATTAGTTTAATGGAAACTGACGAAAGCGGAGAAATTGACGAGATGAAGAGTTACAAAGATAGAACTAGAGGTGTCTCGTCTCTGAATGTTCTATGAAAAAGAAAATATTCTTAAACTAATTGGATGTTTTAAAGAGCCGGTGTCGCTCACCCTGATCTATGTGCATCTTTAACAATGGCCATTCTTTTTTTCTGTCCACATTTTCTCTCAATTAAAAACCGATTTTGCCCAAAGCATAAACAATTGATAAAATTCCTCATTAAAGAGACATAAGGACACAAACCCCCAAGGGTGACTGGGGAATAGAAGTATGGTCACCATTGGTCTTCCTCCGACCGGCAGTAAAACCCATGCTAAAGTGGGGCGTCCGTTTGGCTGTACAAATTTGCAGCCACGTCCGGTCAGAATGGGGACGTTAAATCCGATGCCTCGTGTAAAGAGAGTGCCACGCTCTTTGCACGTTAAGAACCCTCGCAACAACTCTTTGAAGGGTCCGTAGGTGACCTGTTGCAAGGCTAAATTTCTGTCCCTATCCAATATACCCTCATTTCCAGTGGCAGTCTAAATTTCTCCGAACTTAATCCCGGAATCCCCTATTACAGAACCTACCTAATGTATTTATTGTTAATTTGTTCTCGTCCTGAATATGCATGAAATATTTGCCACTGGACGTTAAGCAACCAACAATCAATCAATCAATCATAAGGACACAAGGAGTTGTCCTAATGTTTGATCAATTGTCTTTATGGTAGATCTTACTGTAAATCATTTAAGTTGTTTACAGTTTCTACCATTCTACCATACATCGCGATAATTTGAAAAACAAGAACATTACCGTAATTTGGGGAACTTGCAGAGTTCTTTTGATTGATTCTTGTTTGAGAAAAGGATGGAATATGATTGTATGGTGATCAGAGACGTTCTTCATGTAACTTCAATAAAATTAAAACAGATATGTGCTTTTATTCCATATCAAACATATCCCGTTCAGATGGATAGATGCATTGATTTAAAACGAAAAACAAGTTTAACCTGAATGTAAGGATCACAACATCATAAGATGGTGAATATAAACTAGAACAACTGGCTGTGAAACATATTCAAAGGTATTGCATCAAGATTGATTGATTGATTGTTGGTTGCTTAACGTCCAGTGGCAAATATTTCATGCATATTCAGGACGAGAACAAGTTCACAATAAATACAATAGGTAGGTTCTGTAATAGATTAAGGGATTAAGGTCGGAGAAATTTAGACTGCCACAGGAAATGAGGGTATATTGGATAGGGACAGAAATTTAGCCTTGCAACAGGTCACCTACGGACCCCTCAAAGAGTTGTTGCAAGGGTTCTTAACGTGCAAAGAGCGTGGCACTCTCTTTACACGAGGCATCGGATTTAACGTCCCCATTCTGACCGGACGTGGCTGCAAATTTGTACATCCCGCACAGCCAAACGGACGCCCCACTTTAGCATGGGTTTTACTGCCGGTCGGAGGAAGACTAATGGTGACCATACTTCTATTCCCCAGTCACCCTTGGGGGTATTGCATCAAGAGGTAACATGACTATGTGTCTACCAGTCCTGATTGATTTCAGTGATTATTCTATATGCCGTGTACCTAGTGGAGCAGACTATCACGTATAGTCCATTATTTGGTTAACTGATGTAATTTTCTAAAAATGACAAAAACACTTAATGAAAGACACATGTTACTGTAACAAGCTTGTCCATTTAGCCAAATCAAGTCGCTCTAACGATCGGTGTGCTTGGAGTTATACGCAAGATGAGATAAACTTAATATATTAGACATAGTGGAACTTTCGAATATAAATATAATTAAAAACAGAATCCAGATAATGAATGCCTTAATGGAGGCATTACGTTGTATTGACCTTAGCGAAAGTAGATAACTGAAGTTCAACTTGTCTTAATATGAGATGTCTTTTATTTCCACTCTCTGACCCATTTTTAAAAACAATAGGAAATACTATACCAGTATTAATAATAATACACACTATTAAAAAAAGTAAGAAATTGCATTTTTAAATTTTGCTCTACTCGTCTGCCTTCCTGCTGCATGCCTTCCTAGAAAAGTGTTTCTCCGCAAGTTGTCTTTACAAAAATGCTGATGCACGTGATAATAAACTAATTTTGAGCTTTTGCTTTTATTAAGAGTAAACACAGCCGTTTTCAAATAACATTTAAGGTCAGTTACGTCGATTACCATATTTTTAGCTCCACAACTACCTTTTTATGACGTTTCTCAATTAAATGACTATATCTTTACACCGGACATTGAATCCAGTTCCTTACCTGCAAGAAGAAGAAGAAAATCATCAATGTTTGATTTCTTAATGTATTGAATATCTAAATATTTATCAAATATAATATTTTGCTATGTACATGTATGAGTGTACCATCATATAATTATTTTTATTGCGCACATGCATGTTTCTATGTCTCTATTGTCATTTTTTAGGACAATGATGTCAGTCAGTCCTGTCATTACAAAGATCGGCCTAATACTGTAGCAACACAGACAGAGTGGCCAACCCACCGTGATGAATGTAGCTCAATGGAAGGAATTGCTTGTTCAGCAGAAAATAATAACAGCTTTTCCATAGATGACTTCCACGATCAAGAAAGACACACTGATTCATTGAAGAAGCAAATCGAAAAGTTGACATTAAAAATTCAGATAGCATCACCAAATATTGCTGATCTACAGGAGAAAATTCAATATTATGAAGGCAAGCGATTTACTTTGGACAAAATAAAAGATGATAATGATGCCATTTCATTTTATACAGGATTCCAAAATTATGGAGTGTTCAATTCCGTATTTAATTACTTAGAAGTTAAAGCTTCTATGTTGCAATATTGGCGTGGTCAAAGCGACACAAATAGTGATTTCAAACAATACCAGACTCGTGGGAAAAGACCAGGACCAAAACGGAAGCTCACTTCAGTAGAAAAGTTTTTTATGGTTCTCATGAGGCTGAAAGTTGAACTTTTTGTTCGAGACCTTTTTGAGAGGTTTGACATTTCAGTTGGGTAATTTTCTAAAACATTTACAACCTGGATTATTTTTATAAGTGCTGAGTTGCCGCTGCTTTTCCTTTTCCCTTCACAAGATACAATTTTCGCAAATATGCCAGAGTCCTTCAACATGTATCCGACTACCAGAATTATAATTGACTGTACATACGTGTTTTTTGAAATTCCGTCCTCTATGCTTGCACAATCTCAAACTTGGTAGAACTACAAGCATTATATACCAAGAGGTTCAATACCAAGACATTCATAACACATCCAATCTGAAGGTCCATCGTCAAGTTTGCCTCTTAATCCGACACATTTTGTTTTGCAGTCTGGTCCTTCACATGGAATCATCTTTTCTATTAAACAAGTTTCGGATTTACAAAAGCAATAAAACTCTACAATGTCTTCACCGATTATTTTTTTCAAATTCTTCATCATCAAAATCGTGCACGTTTATATTGGTTTGAGAAATATTTGTAAGTGACGATTTTTTTATTAACATAGAAAACCTATTAAAAACTATTAACTACCAAATAATTTTAACCCTGGTATATATATATTGAGTTTATTTCGGTAGGTATCATTCGTGAAAAGGGGACGACATTAGGACTATCATCTGTGAAACGGATATTCCATAACAGTCAACCAACTCGTGATGGCGTCCGTAAAATTTGCAAAGGGATAATTTCAACTTCACCATTTAAAACTCTTGGTTGAATATCTTCCTTGTGAGCATCAACCCTCTATCTAATAAATCATGATAGGAAATACAAGCCCAGGAATATCGTAATTTGGAGATATATACTACGTTAACAGGCGCTGTTAGAATGTTGCTATATAGAAATTTAAAGTTCACAATTATGAAGCTGAAATCATCCCTTTTGTTGTAAAGATTGGTTTTCAACAGACCCTCATTGTCAATTTATAGATGTAAGTCAAGATATGAGTCAGACTTAACTGTATCTGTAGTATCCATCTCAAGTTCGATGGGATAGATGCGTTCAACATAGTCATCAAATTTTGAATTCTTTAGTGAGAGAATATCATCTATATAGCGGACAGTAAAGTTAAAGAATACTGCTAACTTCTTTTCGTTTGTTTTAAGAAGTTCATGTATGAAGTCAGCCTCTTAAGAATAAAGGAACAAGTCGGCAAGAAGAATCCCTAAAAAATACCAGTATTCCTTGGCTCATGGAAGTCAGTCGCTAGCTGAAGGACAGAAAGAATAAATGACTCAAGGGAGTCAGTCGCTAGCTGAATGGCAAAAAGAAAAAATATCCCTGATGAGTCAGTCGCTAGCTGAGGGCAGAATAAGAATTGGCACAGAGGAGTCAGTCGCTAACTGAAGGGCAGAAAGAAGAATTGGCAAACATACAAGTTATAGAAGGGGAACCAAAATTAAAAGATCTACGATTTACACATAAAGAAAGAACTAATTGTTAATCATTATTGATTTCAATCTGTCTTTAAATACATGGATATAAATATGTGTTTAATTCACTTCCAATTAGTTATAAAAAAAAATGTCCATGTCTAAAAACATTTGCCTTGTATATTTCAAGTCAGGAAACATGTCTTAAAAAGATTAATGTCGTCTGTAATCCGCGATGACATATAGTATAACTGGCCGGTGACATTCAGACAACAAAATCATTGATAGACTATTGTGCTATACTTTACAGTTGCTGACTTCTTAAATGAGTATTTTATTTATTTCATATAAAACAGCTCAAAGAAACCCCGGCACAAAGATGGTTGGAAGTGGTTGGGCAAGAGCTCTGTTCGGCAAATCTTCTACAATGGTGTAACATACATGAGGACTCATTGATGGTATAATGTGGCAATTGTGATTCCTGGGCACACCCAGAGTGTTATGGGATCATTGGGTCAGGATTTACAGATAATTCAGATTCCCTTTTATTGCTTTAAGTCTGAATTTAGAATGGAAAGGATCATGCAAGAACATACTAAATTCTGCTTCTTAAAACAATTAAAATTTTATGTTTTAACGTGATCTGCTTTATTTTCTAACATTATGTTGGGACAGTTATCATGTAGATATGCTATTAGGCCACAATGTTTACTCAAGGTTTGTTTTTTTATTCAAACTTAGTAAATAGTTACTTTTAAGATTTAAGCACTTTCATATAAACAAAACTTGGTCATTTGATGCACTAATATATACCTGTTCTATTATATTTTGATAAATTATTGCTGACAGTTTCAGAAATACCATCAATGAAGTATTTTTCCAAATGCATTGTTGAAATCAGCTTGTTTAGATTGATTTAAGTCTGCAATGCTAGAATTTCATCTTCTATCTATACAATACTATTTTCATTTTCAGGATCCTTGAAATTAATTACTATATACTTACTATGGGGATCTTATTAGGTAGCAATCATAGCATTAGTTTACCAATAAGTTAATAGACTTCTTCATTGGGTAAGATTTAATAAAGTAATCAGTTTCTAACAGATAATGACAGTAATTGAAGAAACTAAAATGTAAATTTTATCATTGTATTTAATTATTTAATAGACACTTAATAGTAGTGTCAGTATAACTGACTACAATTGTGTTGTTTAATTCCAAACCTTTCTAATAACCAGAACAGCATTTCCCATGTGTGCAGGTAATTTATCTCTCCATTAGGCCATAGTTGTGTTTTTTTTGTTTTGCGTCAACTGAAAATGAAAAAACCTACCAGCCAGCCAAGAAAAAAAACACACACACCAAAAAAAACACAACAGTTTAGAGCACCAAAAATGCAAAAAGGACCATAGATATTAGGAACAAAGTAAGACAATTCCATGCTAAACCCATTTGACAACATATATCAGGCAATAGGAGACGTTTAATTGGTATTAGATGATCAAATTAGTTGACAACATCTGTTGAAGATCCCATGGTGAACCGTTATCACTTTAAATTCACTTGAGTTGGTAAGATAAACCTTGTGCATATGTTACCTTTCAGGGATGTTCCAGAAAAAAAGACATCATGGGGCTTTGAAGGCACTTTTTATAGTACCCACCACCCATAGAATTTATATCAATGTCTCTTGATGATGAAAAGACAGCCCCTTGTAGAGTTTAAAATGAGGTGCTATCAAAGGGTCCCATGCATTTTTTTTTTTGGTGCAGCCATTCTTTCGCAACCTTTAATAAATATATAAATCTTTTTTTCAACTTTTAATACTCAAAACTTTTAAAAATACAACAAAATTTATGACAATATGAAAAAACTGACTAGATTGGAATGTAAAATTAAAACTAAAAAAATGGGACCAGATCAAACAAAGAAACTGACTAGATTGATATGTAAAAATATAAAAATAAAAATATGGGACAAGATCAAACAAAATAAAAAAAAAATCGTTTATATTTAAAGTAAAAATGTAAATTTAGTTTGATGATCCCTCAAAAGAAAGGAATGGTATTAACAAGAAATATTAATCTCAGAGGAATTGTCACTTAACAAGGCTTTAAATCTAAAACATTCTAATAAAACAACATATCAAATTCATCTTTCAAATTAAAAATGTCTATTTAAAATAACTCCAACAACACCATGAACTAAATCAACTGTCAATGTTTTCTTGTTTTGGCTTTTTTCTCTCCTCTCTTTCTGGAAAGATGGCCAGAGTTAAAACAGTTTGTGCACACTGGGTGGACGGATTGATACGAACTTCTTTCCTCCACAGAAATGTCTTTTAGAGAAGAGTCAATTCCACAAACGTAACAAACGGGGCGAAATTTCAATCTCAAACTATAGAAATGGGCAGATACTTCCGTTGCACAATTTATACCATCTAGTACACAGCAGATCTGAAAGATAGGAAACACATTTAATATTTTATCTCTTGACACATGAGAGTGATATGAAGTACCAGAGAAACCGACATAAATACAAGAATTGAAATATTTAAAAGAAAAAAACTGAACACCAAATATTCATTTAATCAAGCATAATATTCATCAATACAGAATCAATCGTTGAAAATATAAAAGATCCACACATATCACATATATTAAAAGACATTGTCTCAATGTGCAGATAAAAAGTTCTATTGAACGTCTTCTTTGTTGCTAGTGTTTGCATATTTTAATAATGTACATCCCATGTTTGTTTTCACATGTATTGATATATAGAATAGAGGCCCAAGTTGTAAAAACTACAAGATATAATACCTTCTGAAGAGGATGATCATCAGGGAAGAAGTCCATTCCACAGATGTAAGAGATGTCTTCCTCCAGGCCCTGTAGCAATATCAACTGGTCCTTGTCTAATTTCCTGTTGGCATGGACACATCTGCAATCAATAATGGGATTAATGTATTTAAATCATTGTCAATAAAGATATAAGATAAACAATATATTTCTTGAATGAAGATTGATTGATTGATTGTTGGTTGCTTAACGTCCAGTGGCAAATATTTCATGCATATTCAGGACGAGACCAAGTTCACAATAAATACAATAGGTAGGTTCTGTAATAGATTAAGGGATTAAGGTCGGAGAAATTTAGACTGCCACGGGAAATGAGGGTATATTGGATAGGGACAGAAATTTAGCCTTGCAACAGGTCACCTACGGACCCCTCAAAGAGTTGTTGCAAGGGTTCTTAACGTGCAAAGAGCGTGGCACTCTCCTTACACGAGGCATCGGATTTAACGTCCCCATTCTGACTGGACGTGGCTGCAAATTTATACATCCCGCACAGCCAAACGGACGCCCCACTTTAGCATGGGTTTTACTGCCGGTCGGAGGAAGACCAATGGTGACCATACTTCTATTCCCCAGTCACCCTTGGGGGCTCTTGAATAAAGAACAAATTCTTGAAATGTGATAAAACATGTAGTAATAAAAACTAGAAAAATGACCAGTCATAAAGGGCCCCATTGGCCTAAGTCCTCAAGTCCATAACTCAGAAATGAAAAATCTGAAACAATTCAAAATCGAAAGGGAGCTTTTTCTGGGAATGCTTTATATTGTTTTAAATAAATTTTATTTCCATTGGTAAAATATAGTTTCAAAAATACATATCTACATGAACAGTATATGGCATAGGATAAATACAAAAAAAGATGTGGTATGATTGCCAATGAGATAACTCTTCACAAGAGACCAAATGACACAGAAAAAAACATGTATCGGTCACCGTACGGCCTTCAACAATGACCAAAGCCCATACCGCATAGTCAGCTATACACGGCCCCGAAATGACAAATGTAAAACCATTCAAACGTGAAAACCAACGGCCTAACTATTAAATGTACAAATAAATTAGTTTATTCCAGTTATCATACCTTGGTTTATTGCAATCCTCACATCTTAGGACAGCTCTGACAGTTTCGCCTGATATTCTTATTCCTTTGTCTTTTGCTACACTCCCTATGGATGCTTTTTTCTGTTGGAGACTGGGTCTGTGTTCCTCTGAGGTGTTTTTCCCATATAGCTCAGAAAATTTCTGGTAGTGGTCTGGGTCTGTAGGCATAGGTACTGGATCTAAAAATAAAAGGATTGCTACATGCATGATTGAAAATTTAAAAAGTAAAATGTCAAATTCTTTATACCATAAATCATACATGTACCTATATGAAAGTTCAAGCAAAATTTCAGAATCCTGTGATTCATAGTTTCCATGCATGAGAAGTGTTCATCACATCTGGGAAAATCACAGATGGATGGGCAAACTGATTCAAAGACATTGGCATCACTAAATACCACCGGCTTTTGAAGCGGAGGTAAAATTACATAGATATATAAATTCAATCCAAAATTGTAGGGATAAAAGAAATATATATGAATGCTTAAGTAAATTTATGCACAAATACATCTGCAAAATTCCATTCAATGCTTTATATTACATGTTAATAAGTACATGTACCATTATACCTGTCAGAAGCATTGAAAAGATAAAATAAAATGAATCTTTAATACCTGGAAGGAAATGGACCTCATTAAAAGCCTCCTGTCCCCATGGTCCCCGTACTGGTCTGCAAATGTTACAATCAGCCTTTCGACACTTCTTAATCATGAAGAAATACTGTCGTCTTACTGTACAATGGTTCAGAAACTCCTGATAGTTCTTCTTGCCTGTAAAATTCAGAATATATTCAATTTTGATAGTCGTGTTTTATAATATAAACATCGCATATCGCATAAATGATATATCAACAATATATTTCAATCAAAAATGAACAGGTCAATAGAAAGAAAAATATGAACATGTATGTTTTTTAAATTTTGTTTTGTTGACGGACTATCTGACATTTCTAGTTTTAAGATTTTGGCTGTGATTTTCACTGATTTGTACATGTACAGGTAAATATTCATTGTTTTTTGTTTATTATTTTTTTTTGTGATACATGTATGTCACAATCAATGCTCCGCAAATGTACCCCCACCCCCAACCCCAAACGCCCTCCACTAAAGGTCAAAGGGTTGTGACCTTACCTGAGAGAGATTTTGATGTGGTATCATCTTTGGTAATTGTCTCATCTACTGGTGCTAATGAACTCCATACTTCATCAATCAACAAATCTGTCGCTGGTTTCCCAATCACGCATGGTCTGTCTTTCAAAGAGAGTCTACCAAATAACTGTGAGAGTGTCTCAATGACTCCTGACAAACTGTTTGATAATGCATCAGAAAATCCTTTAACTTTTTGTCCAGAATCACGGATTGCCTTCATTGTATCACAACGCTGCATTACCCGTTCATACTGAGAATCCATTTGAGATCGTTCCAGTGCAACAGACTGCAAGGCTAGGTTCATGACGGAGTGCCATCTTTCTGCAGGGTTTGTGTAGGAATGTGAAGGGCAACACCTCGCTGCCAACAAAACATCTAAGTCATCAATCAGAAATAGAGCAACAAGGGCCAGCTGAACAGACGGATATGTTACCCTATGGTCAGGACCTCCATCACTATAAATGACCCTGATCGGTTTACCAAAATTACCAGTAGCCCCTAACATTTGTCGAATTTCAGCTGAATGCCTTAACGGAGTTGACGACTGAAAAAGGCTATCCTTGAGTATTGTGCAGACAGTTCCTCTGTAAAAAGATCCATCCTCAATAGAATTTGGAATGTCTGGGATGAGAATTGTTGATGGAACAATTTTGCATTTTGTTGCTGTATCATGAACAGCTACCATAAATGGCATGTCGCCTTGAACGATTGTTTGTTTTCCCCTGGCTACGGTTGCCATGGGAACACCAGGTTCGCCAATGGGTATAGAAGCTTTGTCATCAACACAAACCAGTGCAGTAAATTCTTTGAATTTTATACAAAATTCTTTCAAGTATCTGAATACAGCCGCAGCATAATGTGCATCTTGGTGGTCAATGTTGAACTGACGAGACTGAACTTTAAATTTCAGGTTAAATCGACCAGTAAAATGAAGCGCTGACTTCTGATAAGGATTTCTTGGTTGAAATTGTAAGAAAAGCCATTTTTCTGACGGAACAGGTACATTTTCTGGTAGTCGAGACTTAATAATCTTCCGTAAATCAGGCACCGACATAGCAATTCCACTATGACAAACTGTCCCGTGACGACGGTCATCAACAGCTTTTGCTGTTTGTTCATTGAGATATTTGTCAAGTTCTTCCCAAAACACTGTGAAACTTTCTGATCGGCCTTCATTTATGTTTCTTAGATCATATACTATATCAGGATCCTGAGTATCAAGTAACAACTTGAGTCTAGCTTGAACATCTTTGCTTGCTTGCGCTGACATTACACTCTGATCACCTGTGAGGTACTGATATGACTGAGTCATGATAGCGGGACTGATTTTTGTAACAAGACTAAATCTGTACATGAACTCTTTTCTCATAGCTCTGGTGTGAAAACTTGGAATAGTACCACTACTTTCAATTTTGTGTACAACTGCATTTGTTTTGCAAGGATCAACTGTTCCTGATTTCCAACAAAACCACAAACTGAAAGATCGAGCCCCTGGGTGATATGTATACATTTCAATGTTATATGACAACGTGATACCTGTTATGTAGTCAAACCTAATCTTTCTATGTATAGGGAGAACATCATTGATAAATACTGGTTGGTACGGTTCATCATCTTTTGTTATTTCTTCAAGATCTTTGTATTTTTCAATTTCAATTTGTGTTCTGACACCGCCTTTGATGAATTTTACCTGAGATGATGTTCCATCGTCAATGCTTCTTGCTGGTTGTAAACTTTGATGAAGTTTCTTTTGTCTCTCATTGGTCTGAGTAAGATTGTCTATGTACGCTTGAACGCCCTTGAGAGTGCTCTCCAAAGCTTCGTTCAGCTTTTTGTATCTAGGATTTGATAAAGTAACCGCAAAGTTTAATTTAATATCATACAATCCCTGCAGTTTCTGATCAAGGACATCTGCGCTCAATCTTGTTTTATTTTTGTGATTCCCGGGATTGTTGTATGTCTGTTCCATGGTCATGGAATCGTTCAAGAAACAATTAAAAAGTTCTGGAAATTTGAAGCTCCTAGAGCATATTTTTGTTAAATGTGGCAAAATATAAAACAGCACATCTGAAAATGCATCGACAATCGGTTTACCCACAGTCTTTACTAACCCACTAGGGAAGCCCATACCATTTTGCTGAAGAACTAAATCTATGAAGTCATTTCTCAAACGATAGTCTCCCCTAGTGCATTCATCTAGATTTGAGCCAAATTTTTCAGGGTATTCAAGCTTTACAGATTTTCCTGCAGACATCAGAACGTCAAATGCATTTTGTTTTGCTGTTAAGGGTTCATCAAGTTTGTAATCTTTTAGAATAAAATGCACAAAAGGACCAAATAATTCGCAACCTTGCATACATTTTACAGACAAGTTTGTTTCAATTCTGTCTTTCATATCTGCAGCTTGTGACACAAAGCACTTGATCAATGTTTTGTCCGAAATGGCGATGGCCTGTTTAAAACGAGTATTTGACGAGTCTCTTGCACTGGCAATAAAAAGGGCTTCCAACAGTTGGGAATATGTTTGATGTTGTTCAACATTGAAAGCGTATGCTGGCAAAACATCCACATTGTTATGTTTAACTGACACGCATACTAATGCTGCTTTGGAGGCAGCCGCCGTCATAGTTTAATTTTTTTTCTTCTCACATTTCTTGTCCTTCGTGTCCTTCCGAATCATTTATTTCCGTTAACATGAACGTTATAACACTGTTTTTGAAATCGCAAAAAAGATCTTAATCGAGGCGCCAATAACATTAGACATGTTTCCGGTAAATTTTCCGGAATTTATAAAAAACAAAACCGTTTCCGGTACATTTTCCGGATTTTTTTCTGTGTTTGTTTTTACGATTTCGGCAGTAAAAACCTAACCGCACGCGGACGCAAAACAAAGAAAAACACAACTTTGGCCTTAGTTGTTTATGTTTATGTTGGCATATTCATTATTTGTTAAGAGACTCCATGTTTATGTTGGTAAATTCACTGTTTTTGTTGGGGTCTCTTAATTCAATGATTAGGTTTGTTTCTTTATATTCAATGTTTATGTTGGTCTCTATATTCATTGTTTATAATTGTCTCTCTTAATTCATTGTTTATTGGTCTCTCTATATTAATTGTTTATGTTGGTCTCTCTTTACTCATTTTAGTATTTCTGTTTCAGTAAAATATTTTAAATTCAGTTCAACAAGTGTAAATGAAAGCACCTGGTTTCAGTGGTTCCCTTCAGTTTTATGGATAACTTTGAGAAAGAACAACCGGCTGCAAATAGATAAATACCAGCGTTTGTTCAACAATGAATTAGAAAAGCCAGTTTTAGTATTTCCTATTGTTCAAAGGTAATAATCTTTCTTTTAATGTTACACGTAAATGTTCTGCAATTTAGACTAATAAGTGATGAATGAAAAATTTAATATCCAAAACTTTACAACAATAAATCAATGGTAGCACACATACTACTATAAGTGTACAGGTTTGTAGAAGATATAATAGCATAAAAAAATTACCCGTTATTTCCAATTTTATCATCTAAATCGACGATTTCGACCTTGTCCCGTAATAGTGACCAGAGTTTTCGGGTATAAATGTTCCGACCTCCTTTGCCTTTAAGTTCATAAATTAAATATTGTACTTTATTATCTAATTCCTGACCCAGTAAAAGGGGTCGCTGTCTCTATATTGGTATCATCTTCGTAACGTCATTATCATTAGTATCAAACAATTTAATTTTCGCTTTTTGATTTAGATACTTTGATTTTAAATTCCCAACTGCCTTCAAATTAAATATGCCTTTTGAGCTTCGTCTAATTAACGTCCCAGTTATTATCTCCCCACAGCAAGGGTATTAGACTGAAAAATTGTGTTACGACACAAGTAGAAAACAATATCTTGTGGTAGTGTGCTAAAGGTTGCACTACAGAATAACATTAAAGTCACTACAAGAAAACATTCCGAACAAAATCAGATTATTAGGTAATATACACCTCTACATTTGGACAGGCACTTGCGACTTCACATCTTAAACTAAAGACGGAACGATAGCATTACATCAACAAGATACATTAGACGACACTATAAACCATTACCAGCAAATAAGTCGGCTCTTAAAACAATATCCCCCTCATCATATTACCGACGCCACTATTCTCCATCTCAAAATACAACAGTGATTGATTGATTGATTGATTGATTGTTGGTTGCTTAACGTCCAGTGGCAAATATTTCATGCATGTTCAGGACGAGAACAAGTTAACAATAAATACAATAGGTAGGTCCTGTAATAGAGGCCGTCCGGGATGAAGGTCGGGGAAATTTTGACTGCCACGAGAAAATGAGGGTATATTGGATCAGGACAGAAATTTAGCCTTGCAACAGGCCACCTACGGACCCCTCAAAGAGTTGTTGCAAGGGTTCTTAACGTGCAAAGAGCGTGGCACTCTCTTTACACGAGGCATCGGATTTAACGTCCCCATTCTGACCGGACGTGACTGCGAACTTGTACATCCCGCACAGCCAAACGGACGCCCCACTTTAGCGAGGGTTTTACCGCCGGTCGGAGGAAGACCAATGGTGACCATATTTCTATTCCCCAGTCACCCTTGGGGGCAAATACAACAGTGTAATATTTAGCCGTAGCAATCAATCACCTTAGATTCTATAATCTATAGACAGCTCTACTCAGAAGTTAGTGTAGGATAGACTACGCATGTTAAATGTTTTACTACTGACACTTACACTGACATTACAAGGCAATATAAATTGTCTATTTCGGAATAGTTCCGTCTCTGTAAGTGGTCAACAAGTTGTAACAATGGCCAACGATAATAAAGATTACCAATCTGTCATGCAACAACTAAAGCAATATCCGTTTTGGTCTATATTTTAGTAGAGACTCAACTCAAAACATTTACATTGTAAACAAAAGGTAAAATGAAAAGATATCTTACTAACAACTAAGATGACACGGATAGCCGGAAAATATTTGCGTGTAGTCCCTGAAGTTTTACAATTCCAGGCTGTCAAGATGTGACTGTTGTGGTTACGAAACTACATTATATGCAAATTATCACTTGCATTTGCATTTTGATCGGCACCAGCGTGTTCTCATTTTTTCAACCAAGTTAAAATTGCAGAAGATAGCGAAAATTACATTTTCTCGGAGAGAGCGACTGATATCATCGTAGATGGTGGGACCTCAGATACCGAGTTGATGGTTAAGATCAGGACGAATCACCTGATACAGATTTTGAAAAAGAAGAATAAGTTGTGGACGATGAAGAACATGCTTACGATGAGGAACGAAGCTACGACACCAGGACAGAGTGGTTCCCATCAGATTCGAAAATCCATGTTCTCCCGACTACATTATACAGTTCAAAAACCCACCGAGTTTTAAGTCTCTCGAAAAGTAACTACCAAAAGGAAAATTTCCTTACTAGAGATGGTTTCTGCAAATTAGAATTCGACGGCAAAAGAGAGGACGTTGTATTCGCTGACATCGTCAAAAACGTCAATTCCCTGTCAACGGAGGAGAAAGTATGGCTAAACAAAGTTGTTAAATTGATAAAGCTTGTTCTTGTCATGCCAGCAACAAAATTAATGCAACCAGCGAGTGATCTTGAAGCTCCTTTCGCAGAATGAAAAGCTAATTGCGTTCAACTATAAAACAGGCGAGATTGAACAGTTTGATTTTTCTCATTGTACAGACAAAACTGATGGACCGAACATAAATGGTGTGGCTAGTGAATTCGTATTTGAAGAAACAGATACAGCACGTTGGGAAAATGCTAACTTAGAAATTGCCATAAATGTTGTATATGTTAGCAGTTATGATTACTACTAACAGATAAAATTGAGAATGGAAATGCACATTTAATGACAACCAAACGTGGAAAATATTAATTCGAAATTAATCATGCAGACGACTTTGATTTTTTTTCGTGAACGTTGCTAGCCTTCTTTCAAATAAGTGTTTACTATATTTCAAGTTATCAAGCGTTGTCATCATGAACTAATTAATAGTTATGGGAGTTTGACCCTACTCACAATGTAAATAGATTTGTTCGCAGTGTCATAATTTTCCTCATTTGTCTTACCCAGACTTGATATTATGAAAAATGCCGCAGGTCATTTAAGGAACGACCATTTAACTTCCAGGGGGGGGGGGGGTTATGGTTTTTTTCTTAAAAATATTCTGATCCCAAATTTGATGAAAAAAATATTCTGGTCAAGCAGATGACAAAAAAAAATATTCTGAATGCAAATTCCCCCTACCTTAAAATGTTAAATTTGAATAAAATAAACTGATTGATCGCGTCGAAAAAACAATATAAATTTGTTCGCGTTTAACCCTGTAATTGCACGCACTAACAACGACAAAATTATCTAATATCACCTGTTACGTTTGAATCGGCGGTAAACTAATGCAAATTTTACATTATAAGAAGGGATATTATACGTATAATTGACCTTTATGTATGCAACAAAGCTTATGGGTTACATTATTATAATGTAGCACGGCATATGTTGACTAAAAACATTGGTGTAGAAAAGTGAACGCAGGTTAGGATGATGATAAGAGTTTTTAACGTCCTTGTTAACAAAGGTTAGGATTTTAAACAGTATTTTTTTATAAACTCTGACTAGCTCGTGGCTTATTTGGAATATAAATTTAAACGGGAGGAATTCCGTTGGATTTTTCTGTAGGATGTAGATTCGCTAATCAAATAGTTCGAATGTAATCTCCCCCAAGGGTGACTGGGGAATAGAAGTATGGTCACCATTGGTCTTCCTCCGACCGGCAGTAAAACCCTTGCTAAAGTCGGGCGTCCGTTTGGCTGTGCGGGATGTACAAATTTGCAGCCACGTCCGGTCAGAATGGGGACGTTACATCCGATGCCTCGTGTAAAGAGAGTGCCACGCTCTTTGCACGTTGAGAACCCTTGCAACAACTCTTTGAGGGGTCTGTAGGTGACCTTGTTGCAAGGCTAAATTTCTGTCCCTATCCAATATACCCTCATTTCCCGTGGCAGTCTAAATTTCTCCGACCTTAATCCCTTAATCTATTACAGAACCTACGTATTGTATTTATTGTGAACTTGTTCTCGTCCTAAATATGCATGAAATATTTGCCACTGGACGTTAAGCAACCAACAATCAATCAATAATTAATGTTTACGCCACTGTACATAAGTCCATTGTGCATTATATTGTCCAAGTCAGTTATGGTATCATGTAAAAAATCAAGATTGGCAGGTTTTGTTTGACCATAACTCAAAGCAACGGTAAAAATTAGCAAAGGGTCAAGGTGAACAGCACAAAGTACTGGCCACACAGATTTTAAAGAGGTAATCCATCAATATTTAATGAAATTTCTAAATTTGTTATGTTATCTCGAACTTCTTGTGTATATTTATCTATGATTTTAATCAATTGGTCTGACAATGAATAATATAGATATTCCATTCCAGATTTCATTTCAGTAACAATATTGCGTTTTGTTTTAAGAATTGTTCTAGCGGTTGAAGGAATGTCAGAATGACCATGTTTTTGCAAAATCTTTAACAAATTGTCAACAGCATTATGTTTTATCTGAAATTCGTTAATCCAAGCAGCCAAATCGTCGTTCAAAGTTTCCATGTAAGTAGATTCATGTTCGGATTCAGAGTCATAATCAATCGTATTGTCTTCGTCTATGATATCCCAGTTTGAAGTATTGTCATTTAGACTTACAGGTGTCGGGGGGGTGAAATATATTGTACTACATTCTTCATTTTCGTCTGACCTATTTTCGTTGACAATAATGGGTATGTCAGGGGTTGTGATATACTTTGAAGTTGTTGTTTGACTGGCATTATCACTGTCGGACGAACTTATTGCAGTTTCGCGTGGTGGTTTCCGATTTAGAGCTCGACTAGCCTTTATCCACTTTCTGTTATATGCTAATTTTCTTTGCTTTCTTTTTCTTTGCTGTTCGCCCATTCTGAAATTTGTGTAGTACTTAATAGGACCATATACACTATTTATAGAGAGACTATACAGAACTGTAAAACAAAAATGGAAGGCAGTGGCTATTTTGCTTCTGTTTTCCAACAGCTGGCAAAATGCAATTCAAAGAAAATACTGTTAGGAAGCAACAATTTAACTTCATGGAGGGTCATGTTTTTCGCTTGAGTCAGATTTTGATTGCGCAAAGTGCGAACAATTTTATTCAATTTTTCAACGATATCAATCAAATCATTTTGTTCAATTTTAACACTATAAGGTATGGGAGCAATCTGGATTCAGAATTTTTTTGTCCTGTACTTGATCAGAATATTTTTTTTAATCAATTTGTAAATCAGAAAAAAACAATTTAAGAAAAAAATCCATGACCCCCTTTTTTTTAAAGTTAAATGGTGGTTCCCTAATTTCAAAGGCAAATTCCATTAAATATTTATGATTTTGAAGCCATATGATTGATTTTGTAAGATGGCATAACGATTTATCAAATTATATACATAGCTCCTCATTTTTATTTTTATTAATTTTTACATATTCCAATCTTCATTATGACTGATATATCTTTTTAAACTTCACAAAGAACCTGTAAAATAACAAATTCACAGTATTGCCGGCGCCGACAAAAAAGCCATTGCTTTTGAATTATGCTATTTATAGCTCGCTTTTAATCGAGATATTTTAATCAGATCATAATTATTGTTTCGCCGGCAAATTAGCCACTGCCAAAATATAAAATTTAAATATAATTGAAAATTATGATCAATAAATGTACGTTTTACATTTACAAATTTGCCATATACATATATATATATATATGAGTCTAAAAGATTGTGTAACAATACCGATAAATAGAGAGAAAACAAAACACTAAAACGTGTTGAATATCATCGCACAAAGATGGAAAAACTGAACGGATGATATAAATTATACAATAATTGAAAATATTTCGGCTCAACAAATGGCCTTCCTCAGTGTTAAAAGTTTTAACAATACTGATATATAATGTATAAGGTGTAAACATAGATCAGTAATAATACAGGTAAGTTTTGGTCGATTGATTTTAATCCAAAATCCTGAATATCATAATATAAACATTAGACTGTAAATTTAATTATTTCTTTCTATTGATTCCATCTGGATGGAAGACACCCAGTGTTTTTATCCAAAACTTCTCCCGATTCTCTCTTTGCCTATTTTGCCATGTACAATCCTGTTCGATCACAAGGATCTTCATGTGATCAAAATCTTTCAGATTGTGATCTGGTAACCTTAAGTGTTGGCTGACAGGAATATACGGTTTTTTTGTGAGGTCACTCCTGTGGCCATTAAGGCGTTTGTGAAATGGCTGCATAGATTCACCAACATATTGAAGACCACATATAGGACACTCAAGAACGTAAATCACGTTTGAGCTTTTGCAGTTGACATTGCAGAAGATCTTGTATGTCTTTTCTGTGGTCTTACTGTGAAATGTTGATGAATGCTGCAATTGGTTGCAACATTTGCAGCGCTTATCCCCACAAGGCTGGCAATTACCTACAGTATGGTTAGGTTTGGAAAGGTCAGCACGGACAAGTATATTTCTCAGGCTGTTAGGTTGTTTGAAGGCAATCATGGGAGGCTCAGGAAAGATTTTGGATAACTTAGAATGTTTCTCGATTGCTGTCCAATGATCACGAATGGTCTTGAAACTATTTCTCAGGCATGGATGGTAGGTGAGCACACATGGGATTCTTTTACTTTTCTGTTTTTCTTTGTAAGTTAGCAGACTGCTTCTGGGGATGGATCCCGCTTTTCGAAAACTATTTTTGATGTTTTTGTGTTTATATCCCCTTCTTTTCAAATGTCCTTTGAGCTGCCCCAGACGTTGTTTTGCAGTGTCTTCAGAGGAGCAGA
Organism: Mytilus californianus; assembly: GCF_021869535.1. Classification (NCBI taxonomy): domain Eukaryota; kingdom Metazoa; phylum Mollusca; class Bivalvia; order Mytilida; family Mytilidae; genus Mytilus; species Mytilus californianus. The sequence continues at coordinate 799,527 of NW_026262711.1, forward strand.
TTCGTCTTATTCTGAGAGCTTGGCTGTATGGAATGCTCTTCGTGCAGTGTGGAGGATGGCAACTTTCAGGCGACAAGTATTGATGAGTATCTGTAGGTTTAGAGTATATATCTGTGTTTATTATACCTACAGAGAGGGTGCTAGATGTATCAAGGAAGTTTATGGTGGAATTAGATGTTTCATGGGTGAATTTGATGGTAGGGTGTTGATTGTTAGCATTTGTTATAAAAGTTTGTAATTCTTGGTCTCCCTTGTCCCATTTCATGTCAACGTCATCAATGAATCGATACCAGGAAAGCGGTTTTTCGATGGAGCACTCCAGCAGATGCTTTTCAACTTTACCCATGAATATATTGGCATAAGATGGAGCCATTTTTGTACCCATAGCAGTGCCATTTGTCTGTAAATAGTGTTCTCCTTGGAATGTGAAGTTGTTCTTTTTCAAGACCATTGTAAGCATTTCTACTAAGCATTCAGTAGGTGGAATTTTAAGAGATCGAGAGTCCCAAACTTCTCTACATACCTTCAATGCCATCCGCATGGGGAATATTCGTATAGAGGGAGGTGACATCCATTGTGACAAGAGTAGTATTGGCAGGTAGAGGGTTTAAAGTCTGCATTTTTAGTAGGTAATCTGTAGAATCTTTTATAAAAGATGGCAAGTTTTCTACATGTGGTCGAAGATAGTAATCAACGAATTCGGATATTTTTTCGGTGGGATGACCATTAGCTGAGACGATTGGTCTTCCTGGGTTACCAGGTTTATGAATTTTAGGGAGCAGGTAGAATCGCCCAGGTTTAGAATCTTCAGGTTTTAAATATTTGAGAGTATCTATATCAATGATGTTATTGTCACACATTTCCTTTAAACATTCTGTTATTTCCTCACTGAATTGGAGGGTGGGGTCCGAATTAAGTTTTTTGTAAAACCGGTCATCATCTAATTAGCGAATGGCCTCTTGGACATAGTTAGATTTGTCCATGACGACAACTGCACTCCCTTTGTCTGCAGGTTTAATAACAATGTCGTCATTATCTCTCAAATTTGTTAAAGCCACACGTTCACCAGGTGTTAAATTGTCATAGGTCTGATTATTTATTTTTACATTTGTAAGTATATCCGTTTTAACATTGTCTATAAATGATTCTAAGGTGGTATTTTTGCTTGGTTTAGGGACCCAGTTACTTTTCTTTCTAAATCTATATTCTTTGGAGTCGTCAGAGTCACTATCTGAGGTGGTGCTATCGTCCTCTTTCGATGCAAAATGTTCCTTGATGCGGAGGCTCCTGGCAAAATTATCCAGTTCATCAGACAATTTAGTATCATTCACATGACCTGGGACTGGACAAAAGTTTAGGCCTCTGGATAGTAATGAAGTTTCGTCCTCATTAAGTTGTTTGCTGGAGAGATTGACAACGGTATTGATCTTGTTGCTGAGGACTTGAGGTCTACGTCTGAAATGTCTGTTTTTGGTTTTATTATTATTTTTTTCTTTTGTACTAATGGATGGGAAAGAAGTGCCATCCCGTTGAAATTTGCATCTTTGTCTGGAGCGGAGAGTGGCGGTCTTAGTGTTGTTTAAATCTCTCAGGCGCTCTTGGATGTTCTCGAATTCGCTTGCTGTTAGATCTTTTTTGCAAGCGTGAGACAAGGAGTCAAATTGAAGTGTTAAGTTTTTAAGATGTTCAATACAGTGTCCTCTAAGGAGTATGAGTAGACGGAGGGAACAGTGAAATAGGGTCTGATCCCACCTACAGTTGGGTGCAGACCAAGCATTTCATAAAGTAAACGCAAGTTAACGCCGCGTGCACATATTTCGTTAGTAAACTTCAATTTTCTCGTTTACTAGTAAACGCGCGTTTACTATAATTACGTTAACGCGGTCAAAATGGAAATTTCTAATGTCTACCCGAGTAAACGGGCGTTTACTATGTGTCCGTTTAGTCAGTAGTAAACGGGCGTTTACTTCAGATTTCACAAGTTTATTTTTACGTGCACTTAAAAGTAAACGGGCGTTTACTACAGATTTCACAAGTGTATTTCTACGTGCACTTGAAAGTAAACGCGCGTTTACTTTTCGCGTTAACTGATTGTGTAAATTAAGAAATAAACTTCGTGTTCATTTGTACATTTATTTTTAATTAAAACGACTTGTATCTTAATATTTTATGTACAAGTGTTTCAAACCAGAACAATTTAAAAAACACTTTTAATTCGAAATATTAACTTTTATTAATTACAAAAAATCAGTTCCAATAATTTTTCCGAGTAGCAGATTTTCTATATTTTCTTTTCAAAAGTTACATGTACAAATATCGAGGCAAATAGAAAGGTTATCCAACACATCGGGAAAATATTTGTATATGATGGGACATAAACATCATGGTTTACGTTGCTTCGTTCCCCATTTTTAACAGTCTCTTCCTAAATATAACTCTGTGCATTTAATACATGGATTTTTAATCGTAATTCACCTTGTTTGCCTTGGATTTACATGATTTAAGATTCTGTTTTGCCAAATGTTCGATCGAAAATTGTACAGTGTATATATAGAGATATTGATCAGGTGTTGTATAAGTATGTACATTTGTACCATCTCGTCAATTTAGACAGACTTATCCATAACGATTATAAATGATATCTTGGAAGTCCGAAAAATATACTCGTTCTGAACATGAAAAAAAAATATTTGCCCCTGGACGTTAGGCTATGGAAATCAATCAACCGCAATGATATATTAACAGTACACTTTTCCAAGAAGAGAACTTCTCGTACTTTGGATACATGTCAACTCGTACTTTTCATTATAAATAACTTTAATCAGTCATGTCGGTGTTGGATGATGCCGTTAAATATTATAGTTTTGTTTTAAATACAAACCATCCCGAACTACTGACTTAAGTGACAGTTCATTATGCAACTATAAAGATTTCCATAATAAAGTGCAAATATGGTCAGTTTTGGTTGATGCGGACAAATAATTTTGTTATATGAGTCAGTCTAAGGTATGAAAACACTAAAATTTATTTCATTCAATATTTTGAATAAAAAGAGGACATGCTGGCACTATAACTTGATGCGAACAAAATTGTGTAGTCATTGTTTACTAATATTACTGTCATTTGTTTTATACAGTTCCTCCTGACCTAAAAATATAACTGAATTACTATGCAGCTATATAGATTAGCATGATATAGTACAAATATAGTCAGTTTTGGTTGATGCGTACCAATTATTTTGTTATACGAGTCAGCCTGAGGTATAAAAATTACTGATATTTGTTTACGATTAGATATTTTGAATAAAAACAGGACATGCTGGCACTATAAATTGATGCGAACAAAATTTTGTAGTCATTGTGGTCCAATATTGCTATCATTCGTTTTATACAATCCATCTTTACATGAAAATATAACTGATTTACTATGCAACTATAAGATTTACATAAAAAAGAGCAAATTAGGTCAGTTTTGGTTGATGGGGACAAGTAATTTTGTTTTACGAGTCAGTCTGAGGTATGAAAACTACTGATATTTGTTTACGATTCAATATTTTGAATAAAAACAGGACATTTTGGCACTCTCAATTGATGCGAACAACATTTTGTAGTCATATTGTGGTCCAATATTGCTATCATTTGTTTTATACAATCCATCCTTATATAAAAATATAACTGATTTACTATGCGATTATAAGATTTACATAAAAAAGAGCAAATTAGGTCAGTTTTGGTTGATGCAGACAAATAATTTTGTTATACGAGTCAGTCTGAGGTATAAAAACTACTGATATTTGTTCACGATTAGATATTTTGAATAAAAAGAGGACATGCTGGCACTATAAATTGATGCAAACCAAATTTTTTAGTCATTGTGGTCCAATATTTCTGTAATTTGTATTATACAGTCCCTCCTGACCTAAAAATATAACTGAATTTACTGTGCAGCTGTATTGATTGACTTGATAAAGTGCAAATATGGTCAGTTTTGGTAGATACAGACAAATAATTTTGTTATAAGAGTCAGTCTAAGGTATAAAAACTACTGATATTTGTTTACGATTCAATATTTTGAATAATAACAGGATATTTTGGCACTTTCAATTGATGCGAACAATATTTTGTAGTCATATTGTGGTCCAATATTGCTATCATTTGTTTTATACCATCCATCCTTATATAAAAATATAACTGATTTACTATGCGATTATAAGATTTACCTAAAAAAGAGCAAATTAGGTCAGTTTTGGTTGATGCGGACAAGTAATTTTGTTATACGAGTCAGTCTGAGGTATGAAAACTACTGATATTTGTTTACAATTCAATATTTTGAATAAAAACAGGACATTTTGGTACTCTCAATTGATGCGAACAAAATTTTGTAGTCATTGTGGTCCAATATTGCTATCATTTGTTTTATACAATCCATCCTTACATAAAAATATAACTGATTTACTATGCAACTATAAGATTTACTTAAAAAAGAGCAAATTAGGTCAGTTTTGGTTGATGCGAACAAGTAATTTTGTTTTACGAGTCAGTCTGAGGTATGAAAACTACTGATATTTGTTTACGATTCAATATTTTGAATAAAAACAAGACATTTTGGCACTCTCAATTGATGCGAACAACATTTTGTAGTCATATTGTGGTCCAATATTGCTATCATTTGTTTTATACAATCCATCCTTATATAAAAATATAACTGATTTACTATGCAACTATAAGATTTACATAAAAAAGAGCAAATTAGGTCAGTTTTGGTTGATGCAGACAAATAATTTTGTTATACGAGTCAGTCTGAGGTATAAAAACTACTGATAATTGTTCACGATTAGATATTTTGAATAAAAAGAGGACATGCTGGCACTATAAATTGATGCGAACCAAATTTTTTCGTCATTGTGGTCCAATATTTCTGTAATTTGTATTATACAGTCCCTCCTGACCTAAAAATATAACTGAATTTACTGTGCAGCTATATAGATTGACTTGATAAAGTGCAAATATGGTCAGTTTTGGTTGATGCAGACAAATAATTTTGTTATAAGAGTCAGTCTTAGGTATAAAAACTACTGATATTTGTTTACGATTAGATATTTTGAATAAAAAGAGGACATGCTGGCACTATAAATTGATGTGAACCAAATTTTTAAGTTATTGTTTTCCAATATTGCTGTCATTTGTATTATACAATCCATACTGATATAAAAATATTACTGATTTAGTATGCGACTATTAGATTTACATAAAAAAGAGCAAATTAGGTCAGTTTTGGTTGATGCGGAAAAATAATTTTGTTATACGAGTCAGTCTGAGGTATGAAAACTACTGATATGTGTTTACGATTCAATATTTTGAATAAAAACAGGACATTTTGGCTTTCTAAATTGATGCGAACAAAATTTTGTAGTCATTGTGGTCCAATATTGCTATCATTTGTTTTTATACAATCCATCCTAAAATAAAAGTATAACTGATTTACTATGCAACTATAAGATTTACATAAAAAAGAGCAAATTAGGTCAGTTTTGGTTGATGCGGACAAGTAATTTTGTTATACGAGTCAGTCTGAGGTTTGAAAACTACTGATATTTGTTTACGATTCAATATTTTGAATAAAAACAGGACATTTTGGCTTTCTCAATTCATGCGAACAAAATTTTGTAGTCATTGTGGTCCAATATTGCTATCAATTATTTTGTACAATCCATCCTTACATAAAAATATAACTGATTTACTATGCAACTATAAGATTTACATAAAAAAGAGCAAATTAGGTCAGTTTTGGTTGATGCGGACAAGTAATTTTGTTATACGAGTCAGTCTGAGGTATGAAAACTACTGATATTTGTTTACGATTCAATATTTTGAATAAAAACACGACATTTTAGCTTTCCCAATTCATGCGAACAAAATTTTGTAGTCATTGTGGTCCAATATTGCTATCAATTATTTTGTAAAATCCATCCTTACATAAAAATATAACTGATTTACTATGCAACTATAAGATTTACATAAAAAAGAGCAAATTAGGTCAGTTTTGGTTGATGCAGACAAGTAATTTTGCTATACGAGTCAGTCTGAGGTATGAAAACTACTGATATTTGTTTATGATTCAATATTTTGAATACAAACACGACATTTTAGCTTTCTCAATTCATGCGAACAAAATTTTGTAGTCACTGTGGTCCAATATTGCTATCATTTGTTTTGTACAATCCATCCTTACATAAAATTATAACTGATTTACTATGCAACTATAAGATTTACATAAAAAAGAGCAAATTAGGTCAGTTTTGGTTGATGTGGACAAGTAATTTTGTTATACGAGTCAGTCTGAAGTATGAAAACTACTGATATTTGTTTACGATTCAATATTTTGAATAAAAACAGGACATTTTGGCACCCTCTATTGATGCGAACAAAATTTTGTAGACATTGTGGTCCAATATTGCTGTCATTTGTATTATACAATCCATCCTGATATAAAAATATTACTGATTTAGTATGCGACTATTAAGATTTACATAAAAAAGAGCAAATTAGGTCAGTTTTGGTTGATGCGGAAAACTAATTTTGTTATACGAGTCAGTCTGAGGTATGAAAACTACTGATATTTGTTTACGATTCAATATTTTGAATAACAACCGGACATGCTGGCACTATAAATTGATGCGAACCAAATTTTTTAGTCATTGTTTTCCAATATTGCTGTCATTTGTATTAAACAGTCCCTCCTGACCTAAAAATATAACTGAATTACTGAGCGGCTATATATATATTTACTTGATGATATGGTCATTTTTGGTTAATGAGGTCAATTTATTTTGTTAAACGAGTCATCCTGAGTCGGACAGTCTGAGATGTGAAAAATGCTGGATTTTGGTGATGATTTAATTATTTGAATAAAAGAAGGACATGCTTGAACTGTTTGTTTGTGCATGCAGAAAAAAGAAATTTACTATGATCAATTTTCAATTAATTTAAGAGGTGTTATTACATTATTAATTAACTGTTAATGTCAATCGAAAATGAACAGTTGGTCATTTAATTTTGATGTACTTTATCATTTGATATTTAAGGTCAGTGTATCCAGGATACGATGACAATTTGCGTAACGCGCGTTTACTACAAACAGTAAACGTGCGTGTACTTTTGACGAAATTAGAAGACGCGCCTTTTTCACGTTAACGCGGAAGTAAACGCGAAAGTAAACGCCCGTTTACTCTTTACAAATTTAGAAGACGCGCCGATTTTGCGTTAACGCGAAGGTAAACGCGAAAGTAAACGCCCGTTTACTTTTTATGTCTACTGAAATTTCCGAGTTAACGCACAGTTAACGCGGCGTTTACTTGAAGTGCACGGGAGTAAACGCCGCGTTAACTTTTTCCGCCCGTTTACATGTAATGCTTGGTCTGCACCCAACTGTACGTAGAAATGTATCAGACAGGTTGCCGGTAGTTTGAGGCAGTGCTTTAATACATAAGCCACTGGGAATAACATTATTGTCAATATAATGACAGTAATTAGAAAGATGGTGTCTCGTACTAATTTGTTGTTGTTTAGTGATCCTTAGTTGTTTGAAATATTGATCATAATTCATTTTGTACACAGTTGGAATATAAGTCTGCTGGGATCGTGAAAAACACAATGCAGGTAGCCCAAAAATAATATAGAGTCTATAAGAATCTACCAACCAGTAAACTTAATAGGTATTGGATCATCAAAATTGACAATACTACACGAACAGGGAAAATTATATGAGTCCTGAAAATACGAGACCTGAAAAAATTGGTCATGGGGAATTAATTGAAGTCGATTGTCAACAGGAACTCCTATTTGTGCAAGGAAACCATACGGGAGTGCAATACGGAAAATTATAACTAATTCAGAAACTTAAATACTAATTCTGTTTTCCAGATAAGAAGATTTCATGCCAACCTCAAGTGGAAAGAGGATCTGCTTGACCACAAACACAGATGAGAACTGCATTGTCCATTGCTTTGGATGGGGATGAAAGGTCATGCTTTGATGTTAAATGATTGTTGTCGTCGTTGTCTACAGTGGTCATGATTTTCTTAAATTTGGGTCAAAGGTCAAATCTTAAATTTCAAGGGAAACGTAGAGTCACGTTTAGACAGCTGGCCACCCCTACATATTTGCGTTTATAGCAAAATAAATTCGAATAATTCAAAGGACTATAACTAAAGTTTCTATATTTAGGACTAATTTGATAATTTTATTGCCAAATATGGTTCGAGATTGACATTTGTACTTATAGGGTGCACATTTACAATTTTCATTCAGCTGTTAAATAACAACGACCTTGACCTTTTAAAAGTTCCAAAATCGGAATTTTTACATATGATTCGATACAAGTGATCTTTAGAGATGTTTTTTTAGATATTATTATTTATAAGTCGCCCTCCCAAAATGTTATTTTTCCGTCTTTTGATAGAAGGTGTTCGTCATGATTTTCTGGGTAAATATCAAATTTACTTTTGGTGAACGTGGAAACACATCAAATAGTCCTTAGTTCCAAAACTGATGAATATTAACACAGAATTGATTGAATAAGCAGGTCTGAGTATATATTTGCTTTACAGAAATAAAAAAATAAACTGTAAACGGTGAAAAAGGGGGAGGGTTTATGTAACAAGTTATGAAAACAAAATGAGAATTAGAAACAGCAGGCTAATCACTCCATCTTACACACTTATATCAAGTGTAATGTACATGACTAATCGAACATAAATTGGCCTACAATTGACATGAAGTTAAAGATTTTCTACAAAAAGAAAGTTTTGTACAGCATCAATGTATTTTTCAAACACTTGTAAACAACATCAATCTAATTAAAATATAGATCTCTGATTTCGTTATCCTCATATGAGTTTATATATAAGAGCACGCGAGTTAATGAAGATCAGAATTTTTATAAGAGCGAAACAACATAGAAAAATTACCGAAGCTAGAAGTAGCTATTACGTTTCATTGTCTACTGTTAAGTTGAAAGCCCATGACTAGGTTTAGGTAAGAGAGCTAATTCCAGTTGTTCTTTTATAAATCGCATTCGACGCAAGTAGCAGAATGCGAGGCATACTGAATTCAATCTGATGGTGGTGGCGACAACACCGTAAACTATTTGTATAGCTTTATATTTCAGAGGGCAGAGGAACTTGATGATTCATAGTTTGTATATAGATCCATTGTGTTACGAAGTTTCCGTCATATAATCATTATCCTTGACCTCATATTCATGGTTAAGTGACTGCTAAAAAAACTGTATAGCTTTTTTAGTCATGTGAATGTCTCAATTATCACGAGTTCTAGGATAACTATATTTGGTTACTAATATATGGTAAACTATCCTTGCAAGGTCTACATGACCGTCAGACATGATTCACCTGACCTCGACCTAATTTCACGGATCAGTGAGTAAGGTTAAGTTTCAGTGGTCAAGTCCGTACGGTCTCAGATAGTAGTGGGTTAAATATATTTGGTGTATGGAATGGTAACAAGGTCGACGTGATTTTGTGACAGAGTTCATCTGACCTTACCTCATTTACATGGAACATTGATAGTGTTAATTTTATGTAATACTTGTTGTATAATATATTGATTGATTGATTGTTGGTTGCTTAACGTCCAGTGGCAAATATTTCATGCATATTCAGGACGAGAACAAATTCACAATCAATACAATAGGTAGGTTCTGTATTAGGGGCTTAAGGTCGGAGAAATTTAGACTGCCACGGGAAATGAGGGTATATTGGATAGAGACAGAAATTAAGCCTTGCAACTGGTCACCTACGGACCCCTCAAGAGTTGTTGCAAGGGTTCTTAACGTGCAAAGAGCGTGGCACTCTCTTTACACGAGTCATCGGATTTAACGTCCCCATTCTGACCGGACGTGGCTGCAAATTTGTACATCCCGCACAGCCAAACGGACGCCCCACTTTAGCAAGGGTTTTACTGCCGGTCGGAGGAAGACCAATGGTGACCATACTTCTATTCCCCAGTCACCCTTGGGGGTGTTGTATAATATAAAAATTAGACGTGGAAGCAAGCAATTATAGGCAACCGTACAGCCTTCAACAATGTAAAAAACTCATACCGTATGGTCGGCTATAAAAAGGTTAGTTATGAAAAAATTCATTTGAAAAAAAAAAAAAACTAACGGCCTAATTTATTACAAAAGCTAGTTTTTACGGTAATGATGTTTATGATCATACTTTTCTCAGACTATTGATTACGTCCTTTCCTTAGTTTTCAGAAAGGGAACACCCATTTGATCTCGAAAACAGGAAGGCAATGAGGATTTTGAAAATGAATTACTTGGCCTAGTATGAACTGAAATAATTCACTTTGCACAAGACAGGATGAGAATGAACACTCTTCAACATGAAATGCATGATAGTTGAGGATATGAATGTGTACAAAAGTGAAAATAAATTTTCGCGCCGCCAGCCCCATCCCTTTCTTCAGAATATAAAATGTTCTACCCTAACGGCGAGTACTATTATATCGGTACTTTGTGTTTTTGTCTTCATGTTAGTTGTTTTTGTGCTTCATGACGATTTGATAAGTCAAGCCATTTCAAACTGTTTTTCAGCAGATTTTTTTGTTATGCTGTGTTGTTATACCATTGTCCAGGTCAGGGAGGTATGAAGGATCACAAACATGTTTAACCCCTCTAAATTCTGTATATGTCTGTCCAAAACCAGGAGCCTGCAATTAAGTAGTTGTCGTTGGTTGCTGTCTGTTGTATCCGTTTTTAGCTCACCTGGCCCGAAGGGCCAAGTAAGCTTTTCTCATCACTTGGCGTCCGTCGTCCGTCGTCGGTCGTCGGCGTTAACTTTATACATTTTGAACTTCTTCTAGAGAACCACTGAATGGAATGAAACCAAACATGGCATGAATGTTCCTTATGAGGTGCTGACCGAGTGTTGTTACTTTGAAGCCGATCCATAATCCAAGATGGCCGCCAGCGGGGGACTTAGTTTAACATGGGACCCTTTGGGAAATACATACAAACTTCTTCTTTTAGAGAACCACTGAATGGAATGAAACTAAACATGGCATGAATGTTCCTTATGAGGTGCTGACCAAATGTTGTTACTATGAAGCTGATCCATAATCCAAGATGGCCGCCAGCAGGGGACTTAGTTTAACATTGGACCCTAAGGGAAATACATTCAAATGTCTTCTTTTAGAGAACCACTGAATGGAATGAAACCAAACATGGCATGAATGTTTCTTATGAAGTGCTGACCGAGTGTTGTTACTTTGAAGCCGATCCATAATCCAAGATGGCTGCCAGCGGGGGATTTAGTTTAACATAGGACCCTATGGGAAATACATACAAATGTCTTCTTTTAGAGAACCACTGAATGGAATGAAACCAAACATGGCATGAATGTTCCTTATGAGGTGCTGACCGAGTGTTGTTACTTTGAAGCCGATCCATAATCCAAGATGGCCGCCAGCGTGGGACTTAGTTTAACATGGGACCCTATGGGAAATACATACAAACTTCTTCTTTTAGAGAACCACTGAATGGAATGAAACCAAACATGGCAAGAATGTTCCTTATGAGGTGCTGACCAAGTGTTGTTACTTTGAAGCTGATCCATCATCCAAGATGGCAGCCAGCGGGGGACTTAGTTTAATATAGGACCCTATGGGAAATACATACAAATGTCTTCTTTTAGAGAACCACTGAATGCAATGAAACCAAACATGGCATGAATGTTCCTCATGAGGTGCTGACCAAGTGTTGTTACTATGAAGCCGATCCATAATCTAAGATGGCCGCCAGCGGAGGACTTAGTTTAACATAGGACCCTATGAGAAATACGTACAAATGTTTTCTTTTAGAGAACCATTGAATGGAATGAAACCAAACATGGCATGCATGTTCCTTTTGAGGTGCTGACCAAGTGTTGTTACTTTGAAGCTGATCCTTCATCCATGATAGCTGCCAGATGGGGACAATGTTTAACAAAGGACCCAATGGACAATACATACAAATGTCTTCTTTTAGAGAACCACATACTGAATGGATTGAAACCAAACATGGCATGAATGTTCCTTATGAGGTGCTGACTAAGTTATGTTACTTTGAAGCTGATCCTTCATCCATGATGGCCGCCAATGGGGGGACTTCCTTTAACATAAGACCCTATGGGAAATACATACAAATGCTTCTTCTAGAGGTGCACTGAATGGAATGAAACCAAAACATGGCATAAATGTTTCTTATGAGGTGCTGATTAAGTGTTGCTACTTTGTTGCCGATTTACTGTTCAAGATGGCCACCAGGATTTTTTTATTAAATTACAGGACCAATATTAAACCAAATTTGGCCTCACTCATTATTGGGGTATCTGTTATGATTTTAATCTATTTTTACATGATTTCCAAAACCAAAGTAGAAACAGGTGAGCGACACAGGCTCTTGAGAGCCTCTAGTTTTTTGTTGCACAAACGGTGGTATATTTTTGTTGTCATTCCCACCGAGAGGGATTTAGGTCCAAAACATCATACAAGACTTTTGATGTACCATATTCCGGGTGTGAAACAAAACCGACCGATTTGATTCTTATACTACAATTATAACAAAATATTTATTCAATAAAAAGTTTTGACACAAAACAGATTTCTCCGAACAAAGTGACAATCTATAAAGTTAGCTGGCTATTCACAACAAATAAATCAACCACACAACGAGCGAAAAAAAAAACCAAATGTTTTGAGTGACCTCTGTCCTTGTTAATGACCTAATAGTGTAAGCAACAAAATGATTAATGGCACGAGATAATCCGTGTTTAATCAATACCAAAATGTTGACTTAATTTGTGTTTTTAATATGTAATTTCTTCAAAACGATTTTTATTTCGAGCATGCAATTTGGCACGCACGTGCACTGTGTCTTATTGCTTAAATCAGAGTAAAAAATATTGTGAAGATACACGTAATAATTTTGCTTTCGATGAAAATAGGGTGAATTTCGGGTAAAATTTTACTCTTACTAAAATGCTGAAATAATTATATCAAAATCACTTAAATACTTTCCGATTTCGTTATATGATATATTTAATATATAAACTATATTATAGGTACTGGTTTAACTACCAACAATGAATGCGATAATTTTATTTTTCATGTTAAAGATTCCCCGTATAATACGGTATCTGGTGGTACCCTGTAAAAACACGAAATTTAGAAAATCGTGACCACGGGAGCCTACGACGACAATCATGATTGTAAAATATAATGATTTTCCTGTAATGTGCAAAAAAATCAGCCGTGTGTTATCCGTTAACTTAATCTCGTTAACTAGAGGACTTTTTGGACATTGGGCACCCTACTAAAAGTTCAAATGGAGAAAGGAAATATTTTTCCAAAAAAAATATTTTTGATGTTCATAGTACGTAGAAGTGAAAATTAATAGTAATTCCAAACACTTATCAAAGCTGGAATAGGAACTCGGTAAAAGTGGTAACCCGAACCCGAACCGGAATTTGCCGGAATTTTGCCGAGCCAGAAATCTATTTTACATATATTATGCTCTTTGTGTTTCGATTTTTTTTCTACAAATGTTTATGCTTTTGGTGTATAATTAAATTTTATCTCATGTATGAAAAGGTTTTTGTCCAAACATCCTTAACAATGATAAATTTAAGGTTTATTAATTTCCACCTCGGTAAAAGTGGTAAACCGAACCTGAAAGTTTTTCTTAATCCCAACCTTAATCTGCATAAGTGTTTAAATTCGCTTTCTTATTTTATGTCCTGAATGTAATTATCTTTCATATTTTACTTAAAACTGTTCTTACAACTTTGCCAAACACTTTTTATCGTGGAAATTCCCCAAAAATTGGTCACCCGAACCCGAAAGGGAGACAACTCTATTTTGTATTGTATTTTGGGTCGATTATGACGCTACTGGTTAACTCGGCCTATACCAAATTCAGACCATAACTTCGGCCTATGATTGATGATTGTGTTTTCTGAATTATTATTCCTTTTTTTCTCTATTTATTTTTTGTTTTGCCAAATAGATAGAAGTATTGATTGTCTTAGTTTGTTGGCTGTAATGTTTTTTTTCAGTTTTTTTTTTTTTTCATCGATTTATGTAAAAATAAAACATTCAGTATTTAATGGTTATGATACTTTGGTTAAACCTAATAACAAAATAAAAAAAAGATTTTTTTTTTCCCAGAGACCGTAACTATCTGCTTGTTTTATGTCAAAAATGTATTCAATTTTTTTTGTGTGTTTATTTTGAGATTTAAGTGTGATTCCTCGAATTTTTATGTTAAAGTTATTTATAAATTCTATAAAAATGAATTGCTTAATATATGCCGGTGATATTATTCTGTTATCCTCCACTGCAAAGGCATCCAAGCCTAACTTAAGATAGAGATAGTAATGCCTAGTATCTGACCTTATATGGTAGAGAAATCTGGGTCGCTGTTAATTCAAATACAGCAAGATTACTATCACTACACAATTTATATTCACATCTAATAACCGAAAAACTGCATGTAAAGTTTTGTAAATATATTTTAGGCTACATAAAAATGGTAAACGGAAAAGTCACGAAATACATAGAAAAAAGTCACAGAAATAAGTCACAATATGTGATTGAGTAAAATTTGATACAAGAAGTATGTTGGAATGCACTTGATAAACCATTATGTACATGTATGAAATAAACCATTAAAATGTTTTTTTTAAATGCATGGTAAAAAGTTGTAATACACTTGTATCAGATTAGTTATTGTAAAAGGTAGATTTTAAATTTTTATACGAAATACAAAAAGAAGATGTGGTATGATTGCTAATGAGACAACCTGGTCATGTGCACGCCATTTGATAATTTTCATACAAAAACTAATGCGACTTTTTTTCCGTGACTTTGTTTCCAGTGACTTTTTTTCCTAAATTAATAAAAATACCGCCAACTTTCCTGTATTGACAGAACTTGGTTATTTCCCTTTATGATTTTATAAAAAAAAATCTTTTATATTGGAACCGACTTGAGTATGTATAGATAAATTTCTCTTGCTACAGAATGCTTATGAATAAATCCGAAAATGATACAATTAATGTAAATCGTCTTGATATGGATCTCTCCAACGTATACTGCACAATGATCCGATTGTTACCAAAAGGGGGATTTTATACCTGCTCTAACTATTATTACAATTTGGGGTAGAATGATTAAACATTTGCTATGCATGTCGTAATAGAACTTCTTGCACTATCATGCAATTATTATTTATTGTGATCAAAGTAATAAAATGCAAAATGAAGACAAGTTGAGATATGCTTTTTGTTTTAATTTGTAAAACTGAGTGTTGGGGTATTTAATTATTTCTGTTATATATTAAAGGAGTCGCTCGCTGTGCAAGATGTATAATATATAATAAAACATACACTGAACAAATAAATTTTATCTATGACACAATGTAAATACAATACTAATAATATAAAAAAAGAACTTAAAATAAAATCATTTAGTAAATTATTTGAAATAAATGTTTTTTTTCTGTTTTGGGGTTGCAAGAAGATTTGCTTTGCCCGATAGTTGAACAGTATTTATTTTCTTTCAAAAACTAACAAGATGCACACAGTTTTGCATCTGTACAGTTTATATACAGCTTAACAGAGGTAGAGTTTATATACAGCTTTACAGATGTACTTTATATACAGCTTTACAGCTGTACAGTTTATATACAGCTTTACAGATGTACATTTGATATGAATCTTTAGAACTGTACATCAAGATTACTTGTACTAAAGTAGCTGTGTATAAATTAGGTCAAGGTAATTTGAACTCTGTTAGCCAGACATGTACACCTTAAAATCATTCCATATACCAAATATAGACTATCATTTATAGTGCTGTAACGGATAAACAGTTCTCCACCATAAAAAAAAAGGGTCAAGGTCAAATAAAACCTTGCAGACAGACATGTACACATGGTTTTAGCAAATATAGTTGTCCTATTGCTCAAAATAAGAGAGTATTTCACTCTAAAACAGTATTTTTATCAAAACTCGCTGAACCATGAACATGAGGTGAAGGATAATGGACATAATTATGACAGATGAAAACTTCTTAACATAAGGTATCTACATCCAGGTCTGCTAGCTTCAGAATTATAAAGCTTTAAACATACAAAGTTTTATAACTGTGAACCACCGGGCATTTACTTCTCACCAAATTAACCATAACTTTAAACATGTTGACCTGACTATCAAACCTACTTCGAGCTATAGTTTTGACAAACTTTCATATCTAGATGTGTTCTACGGTGAAGTTAAAGTGTGACACATCATGTACCTCTGACCAATAGACCTACCAAAATCTTTACCCGTGGTCACAATACAATAAATTAATGTCACATCATATATGATTTAAAGATTCCTTGTGTATAGTTTGGTTAAGTTTCATTGTGCTACAAAATAAGCTGAACAGTAAACTACCTTAAACAGGAAAACTGAACAAAAAAATCAACTACTTTCTGAAACAATAAAATCATCATAACACTATTCCTAATTTAATGACTCTATACTTCTATCAGCCAATAATTAATTATTTGGTGTCATAATTTATTTAGTGTTACAATCTTTATCTTTATATTGAATCCTTAAAAATAATAGGAAGCTTTCTGTTATTGGTCTAGACACTGTACTGAAGTTTAATAAAATTTGGTCGAGGCACACTGGAGTAATACAAAAATGAAATTGTTCACAGACAAACAGACAGGTAATGTTTTACCATAATTTGCACTTTTCAGGTTTAAAAAATCACTATATACAATTTTTTGCTCTATAAGATTCTTTCAATAACTGAAGCTTCATCAAGAAAAGCAGAAACAGCAAGTAAGTCTTCATCGTTAATGTGGTCGTTCTTATCAGGTGAAACTACTTCCTTTGCAGCAAGTCTTGAAAAAAAAGATGTTATTTGTGAGGTTTGCAAACATTCTGTTAGTTTGAAGTCTATTTCCTTTATCATTTTTCAAAGTGCGCATTTGATTAGCTACATCTTGTGGGTTTGCTTTTTTGCCTGTAAGCTCTCCTCCTTGAATTATATTCTAATAAGATAATTCTTCACATGTGGTTGAAATCTTGTTAAATATCAGTTGTTTTCTTATTCTGAGGCTTATCAAGTAAAAAAAAATATGAGAGTTTAATGTGCTGAAATAAGAAACAAGAGGCTCATAAGAGCCTGAAATCACCCACCTGTAATTTAAGTTTCAGACATTTGACATATATTTGAAGATCATACTTTGCTGAACTATTTGCCTTTACACTTTCTCTCTATCTATAAAAATATCAAAGATAATAACCAAAAACTGTCAAATTCCCCAAGTTGTCCAAGTTTAGAGGGAGGGTTTGGGTCCAGCAAATAAGTTTTAACCTCGCTGCATATATACTATATGTACCCGTCTTAAGTCAGGAGCCTGCTATTTTAGTTATTGTCGCTTGTTGCTGTGTTTCATATTTGTTTGTGGTTGATTGTGTTTTAAATTATAATAAATGTGGCCATTGGTTTGTCCAGTCCAATTATTTTCACTAGTCATTTTTAGCTCACTTTGAGGTGTGTGTCAAGTCTCCATGTAAAAGGCCTATTGTAACCTATAATTCCTTATTCTTACTACTTAATTGTCTTTGATGGAGAGTTGTTTCATTGGCAATCATATCTCATCTTCTTTTGTTTATACAGGACAACATTTGCAGCAAAGGATCAGTGTTTTTATTGCTTCATCTTGAATATTGCTCAGTTCTACAAAAAGAAAACATCCTCATCTCAATGTCATTCCAAAACACCCCCAGTATGGCAGTAGCATATCAAGAGTGTAATGTATTGTCTGTCTTTTCATTCATGATTGTTTGCATGTCTTTTTTGGAATTTCCCACCTGGTTGTATGGCAATTATTCTAACCTGTTCTACTGCCAACACCCTGTAAAGCTAGCCACAGATGGCCACAATGATAGCACCCTGCATTATCCGATCGTCGGGAAATTTCTTTAATGTCAGGAAGCTGCTGTTTTACTGCTATTAATGTGTACTCTAATAAGGAAACAACAGCAAACCAATCTTGCCTAACTGCGTCCAGCACATGGGTATATATGTACGATGCTGAAAATATATAAAATATTGTCTTGTAATAAAAAGAGATTTATTTAAGGAAATTTGGTGTTTTTATCATATATGAACCATATTTTACACTTCCTATACTTTGTTTCAATACAGTGTGCAATTTTTTTTTATATATACGTCTACATGTAGGTAACTACTACTGTTATGAAGATACATCCAAGAACATATTATTCAAAATGCCATTCCTTTGTATCAATTGCTTTGTTGCTAGGTAAACTCCATTTGTGATTATAATGCAAAATCTATCATTTACATTGGGAAAAATGAAAAAAAAATAAATTATTTCTCATAGTTAGCTTTATCAGGAGAGGTCACAGGAGTAACCTGCAGGGCGAGTCTTTGACCAAGTCTGGTAAAGTTACATGTAGTATCAGATATAAATGTCTCTTTTTCTTTTTGCCTTTAATTTACAAAATACACACTTTTTTATAGGTTTAACTATTATTTAGTGCTTTTCATGATATTTTTTGTATAAACAAACTTTTGTGTAATGTCAGTAATATGTTACTTATAATTATAGCAAGTTGTAGTACATGTAGTTGTGGTTGTCCTGATATTGCATGTATCAAAGCTTCAGAACTTGTCTGAGAAACATGTTTTATCGTCCTGTAGACATCGAATGTGATTTGCCAAAAGTACTGATAAAATACTGTTACAAATGTGTCCACTTAATAAGGCTTATTTAAAATCGAATGCAAATTGTTTGATTAGAATGTGTGTTAAATTCTACATGTCTAAATTTTGGTGTTATGATATAATGATATACTTACACAAATATTATTGTCTGTATCTACTAGGTATGTCAACGAGTACTCGAGTATCGCTCGGTAGTACCGAGTATCGAATACCAAAATGATACTCGACTAATCGGTATCCTGTTAGAAAGTTGTTGCCTTCATAAAGAAATAATATTTTTTATTAAGAGCGCCTGCTGCGAAATTAAATTTTATTCAAAATTAACCGAAATTAGATTCGTTTCGAATGTTTGCGTTTAATTGTCATATAAAATTCCTCCGAACATGGGCAGGCTATGAACAAGAGCGAATTTTCAAGGCATAAACTTTTAGCTAATCGTGTCTTAGTCATTCCACTACCTTTGTACTGTAACAAAGTTGAGAATCGACTCATCACAGAAAAAGTCGACAAGATAGTATTCTAAATAAGAGCAAATTCGTTGCACCCTGTGTCGACCCTCAGACAATGGTTTAAGGCATCAGTAAGTCCTAATCACCATCCCTTTGTTGATCATTGAATATGTTAGTTTACGATTCCCCAATACTTTTGTTTGAGTAAATATTTTTCTATAGATGTTTATTAATTAATTGATTAGATTATTGCCAGTTTACATAATTAGAACATGTGGTAAACGAGCTATTTTATGGTATAAAATTCCTTGGACTATTATCTAGTCCTGGGTGATAATGTTGAGGGTCTTACGTTCATAAGACAACGTTCCACAATACGTAAAATGGGTATAATTTTGTGTTTCCATTTTGTAGATGTTTATCCAAGCGAGTACTCGAGTATCGCTCGGTAAATCCAACGAGTACTCGATTAGTAAATCTTCATCGAGTTGACATCCCTAGTATCTACATATATCAATACCGTGACGTGCCAATGTTTACCCCTCTGTCCAAACCAGTCTGTTTGCTTTTTCTCTAAATCTTTGAGGAAGAAACTTTATCGCCCAATCCATAATAACGATTCCTTGGCCCTGCAGCAGTGATCCTAATCTTTAAAGCCTCCAACTATCTTGATTAATGGTTCTTACAATATGTGCTCCCCAGTTCTTTATTAAGTCTCACAAACGAAGTTTGGGAAGACTTATTGTTTTTGCTCAGTTATTATTATTATTATTCTTGCTCTTCCGCCACTTTTTTTAATGAACTTGTCCGCACCATTTCTCCAAAACCGCTCGTCAGATTTACTTGAGGTTTCACAATATGTTAGATTAACATGTCTGATGTTGCAATCAGGGTTTCGTTTGTGCATTGGGGTCTAAAAAGGGGTACTTTGAGGGGCCAAAAGAAGGGAGGGGTTTACTATAGAACCCTATGGGATTTTTCTTTCTTTTTTTGTTTTCAAATGATTATTACTTGAAAACCGTAAGTGATAGACACAATCTTTATAATTGAAAATGTTCTACATGATAAAGCACATCAAATGAAATAAAGGGTTCGTCCCCAGGGGTCACCCCCACCCCCTGCCATTTGACAAAATTCTAATATCTTGTAAGTTGTTGAGATCCCTAAACCATCTATATTCTTGTTTGTCATGATACAGTCCATCTAAAGGAAAAAAAAATTAGCCCCCAGGGGTCACCCCAACCCTCTGCCATTTGAGAAAGTTGTAATATCTTTTAAATGGTCGAGATCCCCACCCTAAACCATATATATTTTGGTTTGTCATAATAAAGCACATCAAATGAAATAAAGGGTAAGTCCCCAGGGGACCCCCCCCCCCCCCACCCCCTTCCATTTGAGAAAATTCTAATATCTTGCAAGTTGTCGAGATCCCCACCCCTAAACCATATATATTCTTGTTTGTCATGATACAGTCCATCAAATGAAAAAAAAAAAAAGGATTAGTTCCCAGGGGTCACCCAACCCCCTGCCATTTGAGAAAGTTGTAATATCTTTAAAATGGTCGAGATCCCCACCCCTAAACCATATATATTCCGGTTGATCATGATACTGCACATTAAATGAAGTAAAGTATTAGTCCCCAGGGGTCACCCCCACCCCCTGCCATTTGAGAAAGTTCTAATATCTTTTAAGTTGTCGAGATCCCCACCCCTAAACCATATATATTCTTGTTAGTCATGATACAGTCCATCAAATGAAAAAAGGATTAGTCCCCAGGGGTCACCCCAACCCCCTGCCATGTAAGAAAGTTGTAATATCTTTTAAATGGTCGAGATCCCCACCTATAAAACCATATATATTTCGATTAGTCATGATACTGCACATTAAATGAAGTAAAGTTTTAGTCCCCATGGGTCACCCCCACCCCCTGCCATTTGAGAAAGTTCTAATATCTTGTAAATGGTTGAGATATATATATTCTGGTTTGTCATGATAAAACACATCAAATAAAATAAAGGGTAAGTCCTCAGGGGTCACCCCAACCCCCTGCCATTTGAGAAAGTTCTAATGTCTTGTAAATGGTTGAGATCCCCTCCCCTAAACCATATATATTCCTGTTTGTCATGTCACAAAGATTCGAATGATATATAGGGTCAGTCCCCAGGGGTCCCCGCACGATCTAATATCTTGTAAATGGTCGAGATCCCCACCCGTAAACCATATATATTCTTATTCGTCATGTCAAGATTTGAATGATATATAGGGTCAGTCCCTAGGGATCACCCCCACCCCTACCATTTGATAAAGTTCTAATATCTTGCAAATGGTTGAAATCCCCACCCCTAAACCATATATGTTCCTGTTCGTCATGTCACAAAGATTCGAAAGATATATAGGGTCAGTCCCCAGGGGTCCCCCCACCCCCAATGATCTAATATATTCTGGTTTGTCGTGCCAAGATGATTTGAATGATATACAGGGTCAGTCCCCAGGCATTACTAATGCATATAACTTTACTGGACTTTGCCCAATGTCAGGCGAACCTGGGAATGACGAATTATGGTAGCTTCGTTTAGGAGACTTCGTAACAGCATCCTGTTACAATCATTTCTTGTCTTGATAATGGAATCATCCATATCTTTGTTGAACTCTTCTTTTAATTCTTGTTGTAGAGGAATTAATAACCTGTCTGATTCTGTCACCCATATCTGTAAAAAGTTGACATTTTTCACATTTGAAAAGATGATGGATACATATTGACTGAAAAGCTAGGTTCTTACGATCACGTAGCAGCCAGGTGCTACAAGGTGTTTAAGCGTGCTGAAAAAGACTTAGTTAAACTCAAAACGACTGGAACTACGACACACAGGAACTTTGTAGAGATCATTCTAACTTTCCATGCACAATAAACGCTAGAAGAATGGTATTTGAACACGCACTACCAAAAATGACCCATTCCTGTTAACAGACAACAGCACAGTTCGGCGTATGTTCATCAGTACTCAAAACAAACCTGACACTAAGAAGTTGCAGATCTCATATGTAGTGATGGTACATTTTACTCCTGTCTTACCTGCCTATTCTTCTAAGTTCGAAAAAGAAAATGCATTCTTATCGTATTAGATGTATTTTCTGCTGTAATTTGTTTTGAATAATATTCGAAAACACACATAATAGCGATAAATAGAGTAGATAGCTCTGAGATGAGAAAATAATGAGAACATGATCGAGTTTTTAAAAACTTAAATAATCTATAAATATTCCATTCATCAATTTGTACATAATAGACCGATAGAGATCGTTATAATTAAAATAATGTGAACGCTAACTAGTTTTATTTATCGATTAAAACGAAAATGCTAGTGTGAACGGGGTCATATAGATACGAGACACTTTTTCAGACAATTACAGAAACCATATAACGAAAAAATAAAATTTTAGCAAATCTAATGCGATGCTAGGACTAAAAATAACAGCAAGACGATCTGATTGGCAAATTTCCAACAGAGGCATCTATTTGCTGAAAAGTTTCAAGTTAAATCTAACTCTCAAACAGCAGACAGAATTAAGAATCATTTGTCATTGCATCGGTGGAATTTTAATATTAGAGTATAGTTAATAATATATTCCCTTTTCCTCAAGATGCTCTGCTATCTATACTATTGTTAAATTGAACAGGTTTCAAGATAATAAAATATGTTGTTGAGAAATAAATAACAGAAGCAAAAGTCAAACAAAATAAAAATAAGAAGATGTTGTATGATGCCAATGAGAAATGTGAAAATTACATATTTTTGCATAAAATAGTCCGTTTTATATTATATAAAATGGTCACATTATTTTTAGTAGGATTGAACAATACTCAGGAGTAAAAGAGTACATGTCATTAGAAAATTGAAAATAAATTATATTATAGACAAACAATTTAAACTGCATGTCAATGATTGTATTCCAGGTTATTGTTGCTGCCAGTATGTCAAAGGCATTGTCAGGCATCGTAAAAACACTTTCAAGAACATGTCGATGATGTGAAGACAAAACAGCTTTTTGCCAAACTTGCCAAAAAAGTTTCAATTAAGTCTTAGATGCATGATTTTTTTATTAGTTGTTAGTGGCTTTGAACTAGCTGTCAGTAAATGGAGTACTCTCAGATCAGTACTTAGTGTTTTTTTGTTGGTTGGGATATACAAGTACCCGGCCACGTCCACTCTGTTTTTTGTTAGATGTATTTCTAATTGTATCCATCTGATGAGTTAAGATGAGTTAAGCCTTTTTCAACTGATTTTTATAGTTTGTTCTTATGTTGTACTGTTACACCACTGTCCCAGGTTAGGGGAGGGCTCGGATCCCGCTAACATGTTTAACCCCGCCACATTCTGTAAGTATGTGCCTGTCCCAAGTCAGGAGCCTGTAATTCAGTGGTTGTCAAATTTAGAAATTGTTTTGAAATTCTTTGATGTACGAATAAACTTATCATAGATACCAGGATTGAAATTTCGTATTTATACGAGACCTAATGAATTCAGTTTTGATCTAAGTAACTTCTTTTACGTCCAAGAATTCCTTCTTAGCACTGAATTGACAATAGTTGACACCATAAATTAAGTGATAAAATAATTGTTAACCATTTTGTCAGTGTTTAATGATTTATAAAATTACTCCATTGTGTTATACAACTAATTGTTATAATAATTAGCAAGGAATAAGGATTAACGTAATTTAAAAAAAAAAGAAAATTATCTTTCGCAAATTGTGCCTTTCATTTTTGTATACAAGTTTATGGAAACTACACACACTTTAACAAGACATATAACGCTGCAAGTGTGGCACCAGACAAGTCATCATTTCAGTCACCAACATCATATGCAACTAGACTATTTAGATCCTCAGACACATTCAGTTGTAAACAGTTCAACTCAAGATGCAACTCGAGCGTCTCCAATATACACGGCAAATGGAAACGTGTGCAAAGGCGTATTCTGTCACAATTGCCCTCAAACAGAACAATTAGTTTGCTTCCTCTATCTTTCTTATCACTTGATGCGTCATTTGATTTATCTCATTATCAAGAGGAAAATGATGACTAGGAGATTGTTGAAAGGTAAGAAATATATATTATACAAATGTTATACTAATATGCATTTTTCGACTTAGTGCAGTTTCATACAATATGTCAGAACATAAAAAAACATTCAGTTATTTAAAAAAACAAAGTTTCTCAATAGCTTCATGCGTTACTTTCACAGGATGCTCTTTTTGTATCCTTTATATTTACAGTTTGATACAAGAACTGGAGTTTACTGAAACAATACTACCAGATGATCCACCAACATTTTATATTAAAGAAAAGAGGACACAGAGAAGTAATCTAAAACTGGTTAGCAGTGACGGTTACAAATACACAAAGAAGGCATGTTTTAATTTCAAAAGAACAGGAATAATTTCTCACGACAATTATCTTTTTGACTAAAAGGTATCCACTTAAATGTATAAAGAATATGAATAATGGGGTTAAGTTAGTATTTTGGATCAGTGATGAAATGTTAACAGTCTATCAAAATCAATAAGACGCAAAATATATGGCTTGAATAAAGTTGATAAATTCAAATAAAAAAAATATCACTTAATTTAATCCAGAACATAAAAAGTAAATTACTATTCAAGCAGCAGATAAAACAGAAACACAGAAAACATGGTTATTAAGGTTAATTAAACTAGCGTCCCTAACCTGTTGATACTGAAATCATGAATATTTAAAGCATGAAAGTATGCTTAGATAAACAAGGATAGACATATACATTGGTTCAAGCTTGGTATCTTTTAGTTACTCTAGTTACTCTAGTTGACAAACACTCCCAACTTAAGTCTTCCTTTACTCG